>NC_090933.1:1227916105-1228248605 GCF_040938575.1 Ambystoma mexicanum | reverse complement strand
TTTGGATATTTTTTAAGGGAAGTTGGGCATGCTCGTAAATTAGTGCCATAATGGCCCTAAAAAAAACGGTTAGCAGCCGGGACCAGAGACTGGCGGTGCTAATAGTGATAAACATCACTTCCGGGGGTAAACAGGGCAAGTACCTGGTCTGAGCCTTCCAGGGGGCCCACTATTGGGCTGAATGACTGGCAGACCGGCAGACTCTGCATGCAGCGTTTATCATTATAATGCAATCCAAATATTGTTAGCCAGATTATGGATTAAAGCTTGCCCTTGCTTTTTCAGTGTCACAAGACTCTTGTTTTCCCAGAGACAATGCCCCTTTTGTCACAAAGAGCTGAATTAGTGTCCATCATTACTTGACTTGAAAAAACACCTGAATAATACGGTTCAACAAGCAAACATGAAACTTCTAGATTGCCTCTTCACAATGTTTGGATGTGCTGTCCTCGCTAGTTTAGAAGCATGGACGAATCAGAATAATATTCTCTCCCCAATTGATCTGGGATTTAGATCGGATCTGGGCAATCTCAGAGCAATTGTTAAACCTTTATCTAATAGTGGAGCACTCTTTGCATGTTAAGGAGGAGACAATCTTTCTGGCCTTCGTGGCTACAAGCACCACCTTTGATAAAGTCAACTGGGCTAAGTTGTGGTAGGTGCTCAGGTCCATGAACTGTCCACATGGAATGGTTAAGCTCTTAAGTAGGCTTCCCCAGTTGAGTCAGGCTTGTTTCAGGAGCAGGAAAATGGTTGTTGTACAGATTCTCTGCCGCTGGAGACGGGTGTGTGCCAAGAGATGTGTCCTGGCGCTCCAACTCTTTACTTTGCACATAAATGGCTTGCAGAATCACTTATCAAATTCATCACCAGGTGTACCAAGGATGGCAAACAGAGTGCTGCCGTTGTTGGCATACACAGGCGTCACATGGTGGAAAAAAGGGAATCTGAGGAGTTTTTAATACCTTTTAATCGGAGGCATGTTTTCGTAACTGCCCGGTAGTTCAGAAATATCTCCTATGGGCTGAGTACCCCAGCCAGAGAACACAAAAAGCACATTTTAATTGCGTCCCATCTGTCTGGGAGCAAGCTAATAGCAAGCTATTACCGAGCTATTACCAATCAATTGTGCCTACTATGTAATGCTCCTTTGGAGGATATCCACAATTCTTTATTATTTTTCCCTACATATTCTATTAAGAGCTAAGCCTTTGAGACTGATACTTTGTGAACTTCGGTTCACCCAGTTCAGACCGGCATTGCTCTTCCTATTATGGAATGATTTTCCCAGAGTGGGATTGCACTCTTATCATGTTTATGGTTTCTTGCTGCCTTTCGGCACACATTTCAACTTCTACCTTTAAACTCACAATTCTTTTCTTCCACTACATATTATAATTAGGCCTTGGTGAACCTTACCAGTAGAACCTCGAATAACGTGAATAACAGTGATTTGACAAGATCGAGATTGACAACTGTTCAACCACATGAGTTCAACCACATGGCTTAACTGGGGGCATTCGTTGAGAGCTCCTATTCAGTCTAAGGTAGCTTTCAGGAAGGCAGAACGCTTTTGCTGGTGGCAGGATTATGAACTTATGGACGGAGGGCAGTTTATGTGAAAACTCACTCTCATGTGATTTTAAGGGGAGGACACAACAGGGTGATGGGTGATACACCAATCAGTGAATGAACAACATTTTAGGGCAACATGTCACCAGAACCTAAACAAGCAATGCACAGGGGAAGACTTGCCTGTTTCATTTCAAAGATGCAGTAGCAACTGATGAATGATATGATATGAGAGGTTATTTATAACACGCTTAATACCCAGAGGCTTTGAAGCGCGGACCCAGGGATCGAACCCGCGTTGCTCCATGTCATCTTGCTTCCAAGGTGAGCACGTTGCCCCTGAGCTATCCTCCCGAGTATGCCCAGGAGATGGCAGAACTGCACATAGTCAATTGAAGGTATCCTCTGACTCACCTTCCACCCCCTCCCCATCACAAGTAAGACTAAAGTGCATGCCACTAGAAGTGCATGAACGGGCATTGTGAAAGATGGATGCATATCCACAAAAGACAGAGGAAGTTAAACCTTCGGGGCATGTACTTTGGTTGAGTGGTGAAGCTGTGGTGTTTGACCTGTCCGCAAAGTTGGAACTTGACATCATTATTTTCCAGTTTATGTTCTGCATCAAGTTACACATATTTTCATATGTCTGATATTCATCAACTCAATAATACCACTTCAAAAGTTCACAAATCACCTTAACTTGTGAACTGGACTTCATTAAAGAAGTTACTCTTCTAAAACATGGTGTCAGAAAAGCTTCTTCAGAGAGGACATATCTTTTTCCATAACTCAGACAATCTGACCACTGCCCATGGCAACAGGCGATACCTCAGTCATCAAATGTATACCACCATATGTTGTACCTACGTTATGACACTTTTCAAAAAATAAAATATGGACACATTTGGAAAACCATGCTTTCATGTCCTTGCCAATGCTCCTTGCATGAGTTTGCTGCAAATCGTCCATGTTTCATTTTTTGAAAAGTGCCAAAATGAATGTACATAAAATAGTCATATAACTTAGCCCCCACTTGACAAAATCCATTCAGCCTTTGCAAAAAACGTTCAAGGTTTGGTCTGTAATCTTTCTGAAATCTTTTGTGAACTTTCGTCAAACGGCAACAAAGTTATAAGCCATCTAAAAATGTTATGACCCCCCACTCTAATTTTGCACCCTCATGACAAAATCCCACCAAACATTGCAAAAACATTAAATTCTGCGTCCAAAATCGTTTTGCGGATTTTTGTGCAGAATCGTCAAACAGCACCAAATGTATAAGCCTTTCAAACATTTTGGCACCCCCTGTAATTTTGCTCCCTTTTGGCAAAACAGCACCAAACATTGCAGAACCATTCAGGGTCAGGTCCAACATGATATTGCAACATTTCATGCAGTTTAACTGAGTGGTACCATAGTTATAAACCATCCAAAAACAGATTTTCACCAACCCAGTAATTCAGAAATATATATGGATGTCCCCGAACATCTGAGATATTTACAAACATCACAGGGATGAGCTTGAACATACTTACTGTTTGCAGTCTTTGGAGAGGATAAAACACTGTTTTTTTGTGATTTTTAGGGCCATATCCCATCTCATCCTCATCACTCCTCACCTCCCCAGAGATTGTATCTTTAGTTTGACAAGTGGAATGTTGTGTTTTTTATATGATTAATCAGGATGTGCTCGGACAATGGTGGCTGTCAGCAGATCCAATGTGGTGACCATTAAAAAAAAAAATGACACACCTCACGTTTTTAATTGACCAATCAGCAGGCACGTGCGATGTCCGCGGACATCACGCTGCTCTATGATTGGCCAGGGGTGTGTACGCGAATGAAATAGGGAAGTGAGTCAGTGGACCGTGCCCTGATATCACTTGTTGTTGTGGACTTACATTTTGGCCTTTAAAAAAAAAAAAAAACACTGGTCGGATTTACACCAAATTTACAAGAGCCCACTTTCCAGACCAAGCCGCTGGGCAAATTTGGTGAAAATCCGCCCAGCGGTTTGGGCTGTAGGCGTGAACAAATTTGCTTTTCCATTGTGTCTATGAGGAAAACTACACATTTTGGGACCCCCCTATAAGTTTGCCCCCCAGCATAAAACCTCACCACATTTTGCAGAATCAATCCAAGGGGGTCATATACTTGTTTTGCAAAGTCTGGTGTGGATTCCTCCAGGGCGGGGAAATTCATAAGCTGGCCAAAAAGTGCTCTTTCTATGAGATGAGACCATAACTAGACGGCCACTAACACAGGTCGTGTAATATATATACATATATGTATGTATATATATATGTATGTTGAGACTGTTTTTCTTCCAGTCTGGGTGAGAGTCACTCCCCCGCTCTTTGAAGAATCACCAGGAAACCAGTATTCTGTGAAAAAATGTCCTCTTTATTTTACAGACCATGCGCAACACATGACTGTTAGTAAAAACCACCTAAATAGTGGTGCTCCATAGCGTAAGGCCCCAATTGACGCGTTTCGTGGTTACCTCACCGCTTGTTCACAACAAGTGATCCATACAGCCAATACTGTTTAAAAACACCCCATGTGACAGGAAGGTCACCATAGAAAGAAGGCTGAGTGGCTGGATATTTTAAGGTCGGCCATCTTGGAACGGGTCTGAATAACTCAGTGGTTATGCGTGTCACACTCACATTTGAGAACCCACTTTGCTTTAAAAGATAAAATTATGCCATTTAAAATAAGTTAACGTCAAAACAGTATAATGTGCATCGTGCAATCAAAGTGCCTAGTGCTTCTGGAGATCCCCCATCTACATATGGTGGAGTGGGATCATTCCATGTGCAAATCCTGCAATAGTAAAGTGCAAAATGATATTCTCAAAGTGCATCATGCTACTGTTTCCATAAAGTGCCTAGTGCATCAGCGCTTTTTTTATACGTTATACAATTACTGACATAATCATAGCGGGTTCTGGGAGATATTTCTAGTTGTTCTCATCGTGAGAAATCTAATTGTGACCAATGACATAAAATCGCAGGTTTTGGGACCCCATATCACAATCTATGCCGATGCTAGTCTCTCTACATTTTGCCGTACTCAGATGTCTTAAAGCTACCAACAGGTATAACAGGAGCATCATACGATATCATTCTGACTTCTTTTGTAAATAGAAAAGACATGGTGTCTATTGTTAACAATACTTAATTAAAATTCAACATTATAACTATGTAGAATTTTTTTTTGTAACTACAAATAAAATTCATTTTTAAGAATATACCAAAAATCCGTACTGGTTTAGGATTGTCTTTTTGTGCTGAAATTTAAAATGTTAATGCCTCCTAAGCAGTATATCTTTAAGAATAAAGACATTATATACCATTTCCAATGTTAGAATGTACTAGCTCCTATAACCAAAATGCATTGCTGGCGCCACCCTCCCTTGTCTTCCAATGTCGTGCCACATAACTTACCATTAAAAAAATTGTTTTCATTTTTAAGAATCACCCTAAGTGCATAAAACCGAGAGAGAGGGAGGCAGCAAAGGGCCCTCATATCAGGCAACTGCCTCATTCCTTAAACCATAATCCAAAGGAAGAAAAGGAGAGATGGGAGAAAAGGAAAAAGAGATAGGACGAAAGGAGAGACACACAGAGGGAGGAGAATATGGAGTAGAATAGAGATGGCATCAATAGTTTGGACATAAGCATTTTCCCTGGCAGCAAGAAATGAGAAGAACATAATAATCAAGATTGACTTGGCTAAAAGATCATCACTGTCCCAAAAAAGTATACATTTCCTCGTCCATGTTGTGGCCGATTGGATGTTTTGTTTCAAAATCTAAAATGCAACATGTCTCTTTTTGATGGAGTCTTTTTTCACGGTCACCTGCTCTTGGTTCTTTGTCAATCTTGTAAATGCCAAAGAAATAGAAACTCTGCATATTGTTTTCATGGTGGTCCTTGAAATGTTTGGCCATTGGGTAGTTTGGGTCTTGATGTCGGATAGCCCTTACGTTTTGCTGAATCCGTATCTTCAGCTTGCATTTTGTGCTGCCTATGTACCATTTTGGGCAGGCGCATCCCAATGCGTACACCACATATTCTGTCTCACACGTGATTGCATCCATTATCTTGACTGTATTGCCCAAAATTGGATGTTCATAAATTGCACAGTTTTCAGCACATCTGCAAATATTGTATTTGGTGCATTTGTAAAAACCCAATCTCTGTATTGTAAGCCACATTCCCTTTGTCGGAATCGCATTGTTTCGCATAAAACTTTGGACCAAGGTGTCTTTCAGAGAGCAGTTGAGTCTGAGGCTTATTTCTGGGTACAATTTCAGATTTCTTGTAAGGTCTTTGTCAGCCAAAAGAATCTTCCAATGTCTTTGACGTATACATTTGATTTCCGCTGTTTCATTATCAAATGTCAAAATAAGTTTTGTTGTATCTTTATCTTTCTCTGTTTTGGCTATTGTTTTAGATCCTGTGAGAAGGTTCAATCTCTCCTGCTTTCTAGCTTTGATGTAAGTTTTTCAATAACCTTCTTAGGGTAACTTTGATCAGAAAACCCTTTTGCTGCAATTTTACTTTCTAGATCGTAGGCCTTCAAAGTCGAGCTGTTCCGTCTGATCCTTATGAATTCACCATAAGGTATGCTCCAAATCAAAGTTTTTGAAAGACCACTAGTTGCATGCAAAGGTGTATTTGTTCCAGTCGGTTTTATGTGCAGTTCTGTTGTTAACATATAATCCACAATTCTAACGTTCACATCTAAAAAAGTTAAAAAAGTACAACTATGTGTCTCTGTGAATCTAAGATTGTGTTCATTGTCATTAAAGGAGAGTTCCGGGACTTTTTTTTTATTGTCCCTACGGGTCGGCCATGTGTTTGTAAGCATAAATCGGTAGATCGTAGGAAACTTTCCTATGGACCTTACCCGACTTTTCGCCCCTTATCGCACTCGAAATCAGCCTCCATTTTGTGATAATCCTATCATTCCGCCGCATCGACCTGGCTCACCTGCCTTTGCGGCACTAAATCAAATCCCCCGCCCCTGAAACAGACTTTATCAAAACATTCATATTCCCCGCCTCTATCCGTGACGTGACTGTGCTGCGTAGGCAAACGCGCCCAGGCGTCTTCTACGCGACTCCACACAGACCCCGGAAATCAACACAGATCAGCTCACAATACAGCGCACCACAATTCGGAATATGAAACTGTACTTTGAAATCAAACCGCAAGATTGTAAATGTGGTAAAGTACATTTATTTGACATCAAATGTTTAGAGAATATTCAGCGATTTGCATTTTTATTTGCTCATGTTCCAAAAAGTTCGTATTGAGGAACGCGATGGTCCTTTGCTGTACACAGGGTCTTAGAGCATCTCACAATACAGCACCACAATTCGGAATGTGAAACCGTGGTTTAAAAGCAAACGGCAAGATTGTACATTTGGCAAAGTACGTTTATTGGACATCAAATGTTTAGAGAATATTCAGCGATTTGCATTTTTCTTTGCTCTCGATCCAAATTAGTTCGTCTTGAGGGAAGCGATGTTCGTGTGCAGTACACAGGGTGTTGGTTTACGATAAAAATAAGCTCTTCTGTCGCACTGATAATCGCATGGCTGTTCCAACAACGAGGCGCTAGGCCACCACAATGGTAGGTATGTTGCATCTAACCGTTAGTACCGCGTAAGGGCATACTTGTACTTGGCGATCGTCCCATAAAATGGTCAGGGTGGTAACGTTGTTCACGCGGAGAAGCAACTGGCGGCTGTAGAAGCCGTCCGCCGGTGTCTGGTACTCGTGACACAGACAGTAGTGAATGATGTACCTAAAAACATAAAAAATGAAATTAGTCTCACCATCAGATCCTTATTAAAAGAACTGCCTTTGATAGGGCGGGGGGTGGATCGGGGCGGTGGTCGTGCAGACAAGACACAGGAAGACTCGTGAATGGAGACACACTTATGTGGATTGCAGGGGGCCGTCCAGCGTGAGGGGGATGCTTGGCAGGAGACACGGGGTCTGGAGGTAGACATGGGAACAACAAACCCATGCTCTATAGACCACTTTGAAGTGTACATGGTCTTTGGCACCTCTTGGCCTTTATCGCTCCCTGACAGCTCCACTTGCCAGCAGCTCAAGTACCCCGGTGCGAACTGCCTTTGATAGGGCGGGGGGTGGATCGGGGCGGTGGTCGTGCAGACAAGACCCGTTTGCCGCAGGGCCTCACCAAGGAGAGGCCATCTAACTGAATGTAAGAGGATGGCTGCAGGATCTACTACATGGAAGGCAGGGGGGTGAGTTTATAAATACCTCACCCTCCCAGGAGAATATACACTAGATTCATTTAAAAAATCAAAACAACCATTGTTAAAATATATGTTGGGCTTTATTTTAGATTTTAATTAAACATAAATAATAAACATTACACATTGTAAAGTTGAGGTTGCAGCACATCGAGGGAAAATCCGCGGTATTGTCCACTGTCACTGGGGAAATGTTGTCTAATGGCAAGTACCGCACAGGCAGGTATTACTCTCCGAACGCGGTGTCCGAGCCTCCCGTGAAGCCACCAAGTGAAGCAACGATAGGCCACCAGCCTGTACCACCTGTGAAAAAAAAAGATGCAAACTGTATTAAACTGACCAAACTTTCTTATCAATGTCGATTCAGGTAACACATGTCATTTTTCTTAGAAAAAAATTATATCTAGAAAATGCACTATATGGAACCAATTTACATGCGTTCCAATGATATGTAAATGTAATTTTATATGTGGGAGACGACCATGAAATAGTGGTGGCATCACTGACATCACAAACAGAGTATACTTACTCGTTACTCGGATTACGCGGACGAACAGTGCCACGAAGTTCGTGCATAAGCACCATCATCATCCTCAACACTGTCCGTGAGAGGCAGGCTTCCCTGAACTCTGGCAGCTCGGTGATGCATTGCGGACTTTGCTCGCCTTCCTGCTGACTTTGCTCGCTTTCCGAAATGTAGGCCAAGCACCCGGAATTTTCACGGCAGCAGCAGTTCTCCTCCTCAGTTGGCATTAGCTCGCACCGATTGCACGTGCACCAGGTGGAGACGCCGTCCATGCGACATGGTCCAGGCTCTTCATCCGTTGACTGGTCCTCCCAACTGCCGTCCGAATCCCCATCGTTTTCGCGTGCTTGCCTTTCCAGTAGTTCTTCCTCGGTGTACTCGGGCTCGTACATATACGGCATTATTGTGGCCATTGTGCGGTAAAGATAGTAAAATAATTTATAGCGGTGGTACTGGTATCTGTTCACACGGGCTACAAGCGGCGAAGGTAGCTGACCAGAGCACTGAAACGAGTCACAGAATACTCAAAGTAACACAGAGAGAGGAATGGAATCGAAAATCTGCTGCTGTATGTTGTGAAACGGTCTGTTTATACTTATTGGGGAAAGAGGCGTCCTGCCATTTCCATGGCAACACGTCAATAGCTGAGGCGCAGCGATTGTTGACACGAGACGTGCTTGAAATGGGCAGTACGCGTCTGCTGATGTCAGGCTCAGGGGCGGGGGATTTGATTTAGTGCCGCAAAGGCAGGTGAGCCAGGTCGATGCGGCGGAATGATAGGATTATCACAAAATGGAGGCTGATTTCGAGTGCGATAAGGGGCGAAAAGTCGGGTAAGGTCCATAGGAAAGTTTCCTACGATCTACCGATTTATGCTTACAAACACATGGCCGACCCGTAGGGACAATAAAAAAAAAGTCCCGGAACTCTCCTTTAAGCAGCTTTACAAAATTGACCCATGCCTTCTCAGATCCCTTCCAGATTATAAAAAGATCATCAATATATTTTAGCCAGAGTACAACATTCTCAGTCAGCATATGATTTTGATCAGATTTGATCATCGGAAGCCTCCCATGCTCCCATTGTAAGATTTGCGTACGATGGGGCAAACGGAAGAATTTGTTGTTAAAAATAAACACATTATTTGTTAAACACAAGTCAATCATCTCTAAAACCATTTGTGTGTGTTCTAAAAAGTTTAGTGATCTTGTCTTTAAAAACCTCTCACATGCTTGTTTGCCATACTCATGCCCGATGGAAGTGTGGAATGACACCACATCCATTGTGGCCATGATGTAGTTTTGTTCCCATGGCACATTGTCAATATGTTTCAAAAAATCGGTGTTGACTTTGAGGTATGAGGGAAGGGAAGAGACAAAAGGAAAAAGAACCTCGTCGATATACTTGGACATATTTTCCAAGACTGAACTCATTGATGAAACTATCGGTCTCCCCGGTGGTTTCCTTATGTCTTTGTGTACTTTCGGGAGAAAGTCAATTGTGGGTATGACAGAATTAGTTATTGACAAAAACTTACGATTGTCTTCACTAAGGATGCCTTTACTCTCCCACTCTCTGAGAAATGTATTCACCTTGTCATCCAGCTCTTTGGTAGGATTACTTCCAATTCTTTCATAACATTTTTTGTCATTGAGCTGTTTATATGCCCCCTTGATATAATCGTCTTTGTTCATGAGGACAATATTGCATCCTTTATCCGAGGGCTTAATAACACAATTGGTGAGGGCTTGGAGTTCTTTCAAGGCCATTCTTTCTTTCATTGTCAAATTGTCTTTGAATCTCAGTTTCTTGACCCTTCGATATTGTTTCAGATCTTCGATCACAAGAGTATGAAATGCTTCAATGTTGTTCCCTAGTTTTGGCATAGGGTTACAATTCGATTTCAGTTTGAGCTTACTCTTGGTGGTCCAGTCTGTCCTTATGGGCCTCATTACGACCCAGGCGGTAAGTTACCGCCTGGGTCGTACCTTTACCACCATGGCGTAAACTATGTTTACGCCATGGTGGTTGGCGGACTTACCGCCCCATTCCGAGGTTGGCGGGGCGGTAAGTCCCCAATCCCCATTTACCCTTCCCCATTCCCATTTTTGCGCCATAGGGCATAATGGGAGTGGGGAAGGCGTTAATTACGCCACCGTAAATTACGGTGGCGTAATTAAAAACAAGGTCCCTTAGCGCCATGGATTTTAGGTGTTAAATCCTCCATGGCGCTAAGGGACCTCGGAATCAGGCGGTAAGGGTCGGCGCTGTTTACGCTGCCGTAAACCCCTTACCGCCTGGGTCCTAATGAGGCCCTATATCAAGATCTTCAAGGTCTATCGTCTTGTCTTTGCATTCGCTGTCGGGCTCAATCTCTTTTTCTAAATTTGCCAAGGCTGTTAATGCTTCCAGATCATTGATGGTTAGATCTGTTTTGCCTCCTTCTTTATGTATCTTTTTAGTGGCAAATTGATTAATTGCAAAGAATTTCTTTAGACGTAGTTTGCGCACAAAATGATCGAGGTCATTGTGGGTTTGGACGTAATTGAAAGATGCAGCCGGGCAGAATTCAAACCAAGATTTAAAACCCTTTCTTGATGGCTTGTTAGGGTATGGTCTGACAGATTGATAATTTTCTGGCCTCCGTTTTTGACTGTATCGTCTACTTTCCAGAGCATAGCAATCTGTCTCTGGTATATAATACATATATATAAAAACATGAAAACAAACTGCATCCTGGGAAATCCTGGTGTGCGAATAGCTTTCACACCCCAGCTAAGCGATGGACATGTCGTTTAATGGACTTGGGCTGATGGGCAGTTAAACACCATGTCCTTGTCCCAGCCGGAGCATGAAAGCTACATATTTTGCATTGTTGCAAGTGTAGTTAGCACTAGGGCCCTTATGCAAAAGCGTATTCTTTCAATAGATTGTTTAACAAGACAACATGTTCACCCTAGTGCTAGGACTAGGGCAGACTTCGCTGGGGTGCACAACTGCATTGATAGAGCATATTATTTGCACTAAGGCTAGTATTTGCATAGTGCTAATTGAATGTGAACTGATGTAAAGCTAAAGTAATATGGCCCTCTATGCCCAGCTGTAAAAAAAAGGGTTTAATCCCCAACAAAAATGGACCCCACTCTTATCAATTGGAAATTGCAATTAGTTTACAAGGTGATCAAAAAAAGGTTTTTCCGTATAGTGTGGAATATTTTATGTAATGTGTATTATCTCTCTTTACAGACCACCTGTATCATTTCCCTATACACTTTCGTGGGGTCAAAATATGGCAATAACTGGCCACCTCATACTGAGTAGAAATTATACATCAGAAGGTGCAGTGTTGTTAGCTGAGCTCTCTGTTTTCTACAATATCATTGTCAAAGCCACAATTACCTGGAAAACTTACTATGGAAGCCCACACTACCACCCTCGCATCCGTCAAGGCTGCATTGCATTTGGAAGACATTCTCCCTGCCTCACATTCCCCCTGCTTCTGTACTCAGGGTGCTTCTGACTGAAGCACTCCTCCCTCACATGACAATCAGCAACAGCTGCCTAACTCAAGGCACCTTCCCTTTGACCTTCAAGAATGGACAAATCTTCCCACTTCTCAAGAAACCAACACTGGACCCTGACAACCTCAGCAACTACCGCCTCATCACTTATCTTCCCTTTCGTGGTAAGATCCTTCAAAAAGCAATAGCCACACAATTCTGGCTTTAGACCTAGATGCAGCACAGAAATGGCTACCATCAGGATGATCAACAATGCCCTTAAAATCCTCCAGGATGGCCATCCTTGTCTCCTTGGTGTCCTTAAACTCTCAACATCATTCGACAAAGTAGAGCACCACACACTCAATGACAATCTACATCTCTGCATGGGATCAGCAAAATTGTTTTCCAGATCACAAACTCTACCCATCACCTGTGGAGTCCTACATGGATCCATCCTCTACCCCGTTATCTTCAATCTATACATGCAACCAATCAGAATCCTCCTCGTTCCACATAAACCAATATCCATGATAATACATAGATCTACCTCAAGGTATCCACCATTGGAGGCATCCACAGTCTCAAGGCCAATGATACAGTTGTGAATGTCCAGTGCTTAGCTGAAACTCAACCCCCCCAATACTGAAATTATTGCTGCTGGCCAACAACACCAAACACCCTGAAATCCACATCAGGCTCTCTGCAATGAACCTCAAGGGCTTTGCACCCCAGCCGACCACCTGCGCAGAATTCCTTGGTGTCAACATCGGCAGACATCGCTCCTTCAAACAGTGCATGACAAGAAAGACACAAACAGCTTGGTTTCAAATTTCTCTCCTGGGGAAAATCGAGCCCTTCATTCCAAAAAACAACTTCAGATCTCTGTCTAAGCCTTGGTCATCTCCCACCTGGATGATGACAATGGGGGTCAGTCTGAGTATGGCGGTAGGGGGTTAACGGCACCAGTAAGGTGCCGGTGCCGTTAACCCCCTACTGCCACATTCCGAGGTCCCTTAGCGGGTCCCACCAGGACCGGCTGGTCTGACCAGCCACCCTTAGCGGGACCCGTTAAGGGACCATGGAGGTAATAACGGGCCTGCTATTTGCGGGCCCGTTATTAGCTCCTTCCCATTCCCATTGGGCCCTATGGGGGCTCAAATGGGAATGGGGAATGGTTTTTGAAATGGGGACTTACCGGGTCCGCATAGGTCGGAATGTCCCGGTAAGTTCGCATTCCGAATGACCGGACCCAGACCCGAATTTGGAGGCAACCATGGTGCTATTAGCACCATGGCTGCCTCCAAACTCGGAATGACTCCCAATGTCTTTTTGGAAGGCCTGCCAACATCTGGCCTGGCTGAAGCATGACTCATCAAAGGACTCCACAAATCCTGGCACTCATTGGACTACACTGGCTCCCGCTGGAATCCCGTATTTATCTTTAAATCCTGCTGCATCATCTACAAGGCTGTCCACGAAGTCACCAAGTTACCTCACTGAGAATCTCTGCATCTCTGGAGGACTACAATGCACCCGAAGAAAGTACTTTTTCAGACATGAATGCTACTGGTGCATGAAAGAGAGGAACAGAAGACAGAACTTCGCTGTCGATGCCCCGAGGCTCCCAATCAACTAAAGACTCATCTGATTGATTCTACAGTGCAGCTAAGAGCTTAAAACCCTCCTTATCTGGGGATGCTTCCACCAGGGTTCACAACCCCTTCATTCCCCACCCTGACTGACTTGCCTGGTTACTTGTGAATCCCTTACTGTCAAATTGCCTACCTGATGTTAGCTCCCCGTTTCCTTGATTTTCTGCTTCCCTCACAGGGTTCTTTCCCCTATGATTGTAAATCACTCCATTGTTTACGAAAGCTAGATCCTTGCACAATAAAAACCCTACCAATAATACACATTGATAATCTAATAATTGTTTAAGAACTATGCTTACGCAATTTACAGATTTGCAAATGTCTATTTTTTTACATACTTCAGCGGGCAGATTATCTCACATTTGCATCAGTGCTATAAATTGAGAAAATGCATTTGATGACCCAAACAGGGTTGGCACAATCTATATTATCAAAAAACGCTTGCACTAGGACACAAGTGAATCAGTCTATACTACTGTGTCGTACAATGTGAACTGCCTAACATAAGTAAGATGTGTGTTCACTAGATTTCCTTTTATATAATGCAGCAAACAACGTCATTAACACTGTCTTCTTCATTGTTACCAAATGAGAACAGCTTTTGATAATCAGGGTTAGAGCTAAACCTGTTTGCTCAATTCCATAATGTATAAGCATCAACAGTGGTGCTAAATTCATTAACTCTGTTTTTTGCGCTTTGCACAAGGACAACGTTTTATTAACCCAGACCATGGTAGCTGGTAAAAAGGGAATAGTGCATGCCTTTGGTGACTACTGTTCCTGCCTACATTATGATTATTTACAGCAGGGACATCATCCTTACCCTCAGCAATAAAAAGGGTAAATTATAGGTTGTGCCATAGAGAAAACACACGAGCTAGAAATTTGCTGTAACTCCTGCACCACCTCAGTAGGTGACATTGCTCTCCGTAAACATGTTCCTTGATTTTTCTATGATTTATGCAAGAGAGGCACTTTGCAATGAAACTCCGATTCTTGATCTTCTCGTAGATAATCATCTAGTCTTACTATTTGTTCCGGATACCTGGTTCTCAAAGGACTGTAGTTTGTTCTTTCCTTCTATGGTCCCTGACCATTTCTCTACTAACAGGGTAATTCATAGAAGTGGCGCACGCGGCTGGCGCTCAGTGTGCGTGTGCGATTATCTGAGCCAGCCGTGTTCGCTAAAATTCATTTCCGTGCACAGCGTATTCATGGATTTTAGCTACCAAAACCAGCCGGAGCGCACAGTGGCGCAGCGACCCTGCAGCAGTGCCAGTTACGCCCCCAAGAACGCCCCTCTCGCAAGGAAAAGCCATCTAAATCCCAAATCCAGCGCAAAGGGCTGCGCTAACCCTGTACCAGTATACATGGCCGCCACACAGCACACGACAAGCGGGGAACGTGTATTACTGGCGTTCGCGGGAAGTTTCACACGCGATAAGCCTTGTGCAAGTGGCGTACGTGTATTACTGGTGTACTGGTGCCACTCGCACAGGGCCAATCACGTGTGAAACTTCCAGCGAACCCCAGCAATACACGTACCCCACTCGCACACGGCCAATCGCGTGTGAAACTTCTCGCAAACCCCAGTAATACATGTACCCCACTCACACAGGGCCAATCGTGTGTGAAACTTCCCGTGCACCCCAGTTATACACGTACCCCACTTGCACAGGGCCTATCGCGTGTGAAACTTCCCATGAACCCCAGTAATACACGTACCCCACTCGCACAGGGCCAATCGCGTGTGAAACTTCCCGCGAACCCACACGGAAGACACATCCATTCCAGGGTCCTCCTGCCCTCTGGCCGATGCCTGCCCCCCTGATGTCGATGGCCCCAAGCCATTATTGCTCCCACCTAGAGCCCGCTCCTGCTGCTGCTGCTGTCCATGTGCCCTGTCTGAGGATGCCTGCACATCATCCATCAGCTGGTCTCCAGTTGTGGTGTCCACCCCTGCTGGACCACCGACTCCTGACTGTGGCAGGGATGGGATCTCCACCAACCTGGCTGTGTTGGTCAGGCCAGGTCCACAGGGGGCCCTGGTGGAATCTGGGCCAGAAGACGACAGGGAGAACGACTGGCGCATAGTCTCCACAGAGGAGGAGAGGTCCGCCAGAGTGCGCGTCACATGTAGGAACCCACCAACCAGGGCCCCTCCCAACAGTGCCACGTCGCGATGCTGCTCTTCGTGATGGCGTGCGTTCTCCGCCCCAAAAAGAATGCATGTCATCACGAATGTCACGCGTGCGCAACGCGACACCAATCAGGACGGAGCCCATACGTTCATGGGACCCCTCATCCGCAGGTAGTGGAGAGGCAGATGACATGGCACTCTCCCCTACCTGCGGACGGGCCTGGGAGGGGGCCTCCCTGCTGGTGCATGGTGGTGCAGTCACAGGGTCAAGGACAGGGACATGCACAGGCCCCTCCGCGGTGACCTGTGCTGCCTCCTGACCCTGGCCCTGGACTGCACCACTTGCACCAGTGGTACTACCCCCACCAGGCCCAATGTGTGGCTCAGTAGCGGGCTCCTCCTCCTCTGTGGAGACCACCAATCTGGATGTCTCCGTACCATCTTCCGCCATTGTAAGCCCCTTTGGGGGGTCACCCGGCCCTTCCTCCACAGCCGTAGTGGCAGACGCGGCACCAGCCCCCTCGGTCCCGGATGATGGCAAGTCCTGGGAGGGTGGCTGGGCCTCGCGCCGCCGCCCAGTGGAGGCATCCCCGCCGCTTGGCTCCACAGCGCTGTCTCCGCCCTCTTCTTCACTTGACGCTGCATAGAGGGAGACATAGAACACAAGCATCAGGGTACAGTACAATATTCCTCTAGACAGGAAGCAATAACACATGAGTGGCAGTGTCTAACGTCACTTCCATTCTGTCCCTCCACAACACATGGGTGAATGCACGCAACACACATGCATAAACAGGCACGGCGCCTGCAATCAACATCAGCATCCATGTACAAGGGCCTCTATTAATCAAAATGTTGCCTTCAAACTCAAATGCATCCTGGCTCACACTGATCCCATGCACACACATCACTGGAGGGTCATGCATCATGCCTTGTACACCACAGACACAGTGGATAGACACAGTGCATACAACGGTGACTGCACTGCATGAGTGAATCTATACATCATCACGGACATGTGTCATGAATCCATGGAGTATCGAAGTCACAGACACACTTCTCAGACACACACACATGTGCACCATGTATGTACATGACAGCAGCACCCATCCCTCAAACCCCCACCATGTGCAAGAATAGACACTGGCGTGCTTTCATGTGTGCATTTGCCATACAGCTCCCCATGTAGCATTGGAACTCATGCACCAACCATGTGGTTCGCACATTACTGATCTCACATGCATGACCATGATGTCCCTGCACACACACATCCATACATGGCCCATGTCACACATACAGGGAAGTATCAGACTACCAGCACACTGCAACATGCCCTGTCTCGCACACCAATGCTTGGCCACTTACCGCTCAACTCCAGACGGGTCTTCCTCTGAAGGATCTGGGCGTGGAGTGCTGGGCATACGTGTTCCAGGACCCTCATCTGGATGTCACTCATGCTGACCCGCCCCCCTCCACGAGGCGCCGGGCCTTGTGGAGGGTCTTGGACCTGAAGTCCTCCCAGCGCTTCTTGACGTGCTTGATGTCACAGGTTGCCACCCCCTCCGTGTTGATGGCAACCACTACGTCATCCCAGATCCTCTCCTGTCCTTACTTGTTGGCGCGTGATGT
Source organism: Ambystoma mexicanum (assembly GCF_040938575.1). Taxonomy (NCBI): domain Eukaryota; kingdom Metazoa; phylum Chordata; class Amphibia; order Caudata; family Ambystomatidae; genus Ambystoma; species Ambystoma mexicanum. Next base: position 1,228,231,282 of record NC_090933.1, on the reverse strand, counting down.
TCCGAAGAGGGCATCATAATGCCCCAGGACATGCTCCACCAGGACACCAACTTCCTACACACTGAAGCTGGTGGCCCTCTGCCTCTCTGACTGGGGGTCGCCAGTGGTCTCAGATGGTGTTTGCCCTGACATGGTGACCCCCGAGGCAGGTGTGGGTTGGCAACTGGGTCCTGGGGCTGGGCTGTGGAGCGATGGTATCCCAGTCGGGAGTCTTCTGTTCCAGCAGGGGTGGACATAGCAACTGGAACCCTGGCTGACATGCAAGTACCAAATAGCAAGGCACGTGGGCAGCAGGCAGTCAGGCAGTAGCAGATGGCAGGTGGGAGCGTGCTCGGGGCTCTGGGGGTCAGGAAAATGGCCTTCAGGGCAGGAGTGTGGTCTTCCATGTGTGTATGCGTGGCCAGCTTGATACAGAGTGAATTGGCACGTGAAAAAAGTGCACGTCAGTGTGAAATCCAAGGAAAGGCCCGTAGTGTGTAAGCACGTCAGCACATGTACGCGGTTTCATTGGACCAAAGGCCCTTAGCGTTTAAGCGTGTCTTTGACGTATCACATGTGGGTGTCGCCCTGGCACGGGTTGAAGATCCCACGTGGCTTTCCATTGCTCTGTATGTGCTTTTCATGGGGTGTGGGCACGTGTTTTCCAGCCGTTGGGGTTCTCACGCTATTACCTCACAGCGGGTGGGTGTTGGCTATGCATTCTTCTGCACACAAGGCAGACGGTGAGTGTTACCCCACTCGCACAGGGCCAATCGCGTGTAAAACCTCCCGCGCACCCCAGTAATACACGTACCCCACTCGCACAGGGCCCTTTCGCATGTAAAACTTCCCGCGCACCCCAGTAATACACGTACCCCACTCACACAGGGCCAATCGCGTGTGAAACTTCCCGCGCAGCCTAGTAATACATGTACCCCGCTCGCACAGGGCCCTTTGGCATGTAAAACTTCCCGCGAACCCCAGTAATACACGTACCCCCCTCACACAGGGCCTATCGCATGTGAAACTTCCCACTTACCCCCGAAATACATGCACATACTATTTTGCACACAGCGGATGTCCGTGTTTGTCGCGTACCCCTTTTTTTTACGGCCATACTGGCCTGCCTGTTGATCGCATACGTTTTTTTGGGGTTTTGGGCTCCTGGCTGTCACACCATACTATGTGTGTCATTTTTGCATGCACGTGGGCTACTGGGAGGCGCTTGTCTCATTTTCTTCTTTTTATGGGCTGCCTGTGTGTTGCGTGCACGTCATTTATCCTAGGGGGCCACAGTGTGGGATATTCATCATAGCTGTATATACGTGCTTTTTGTTTGCGCACACTTTTGTAATGCGCAGGGACGCTACCGCCTGCCTTTTTGTGGCAGATGTGTTTAGGCCTGTGCGTGTCTTTGCCCGTGCGCGGGTTTGCCCTATTCGATTCCATGAATACGTGTGGTTCACGTGCGTGTGGGCTTTCCGTGTACTTCCCAGCAGTACTTCCCCAGTTACGCCTTCTTTTTCATGCGTTGTTCCCCATTCCGCGTGTTACGCCCCGTGTCCCGCCCCCTTTTTGGTGTGTGCGCGGACGTTGTGCGCTTTCCCTGTGGGCGTCGCGCACAGCGTTTGAGCTGTTGCAATGACGTGTGCGCCAGTGTGCGCCACGCTCGGGTTTGGCGAACATCCCAAGGAAAACACACGCAGGGATTTTCATGAATCGCACGCGTGCGCGTGCGCCTGTTTTTCATGTTTGCGCCAAGATTTTCGGTGCACGTTTGTTCCATTAATCGGCCCCTCAGTGTCTTAACAGATCTGAACCTCATGGAGGTGAATAGCTATCATATATAGGGATATCCTTTTGGTCTAATGATGGTCTTCAGAACAGCTCAAGATCTTGACTATAAGAACCTCCTATTGTGGGAGGCTCTCAATGTTAGTTTGATCGTGATAATGGTACGGATACTGCAAGTCTGATTGAAATAACAGAAGGACATGACTTACTCCTATTGCTACCTCGATTTCACACTGCAAAGATCAATGCTTCTTTGATGAATACCTTCCCAGTAAATATTTTGAGACTTTGTAAACTGAACAAAAGTCATAATATCCCAAAGTCCATCATGACCGGATAGTAAAAAAACAAATAAAAAAAACGTTTCCATTCTAAAATACCCTGTACTATATAATGTTGTTCTCAATGTCATTCTATGTTTTGTGTAATTTGCCAATAATGTCACAGGTAATTAAAGGCTGGTTACTGGAGTAAAGAAAGATGTAGACATTTTTTTTTTTTAGTTCATAACTTTCCTTTTGACAAGAGTGAAATTTATCATGCTAATAACAGTGGGAAAATTGTATTCTAATCCAGACTGTGCCTCTAATTTAATCGCCCCATTTCAATCCGACATGACATTCATTCTAGGTGTAGCCAAGCCTTTGTTTACCTTTCAGATAGTTTCCTCAGACCAGGTCTATCGACTTCTAATTGCTCTTGAACCTACTTATTGTTATGAGGATGTTCCCCCGGAATTAGAGGCTTGCTTGCATGCCAATGGTCTTGATGGGTCAGTTACTAATTTTATTAATCTCTCCTCACAGTAGGAATTTGCTTCATCATCTCTTAAAGAAACCTCATTGTCTTCCTTTTAAACAAAAAACAATGTTTCATAAATCTCTCCTACAGAATTATCGTCCCGTTGCCGCCCTTTCCTGGCCAGGTGAGGTTCTTGAGAAAATAGTTACAATCCAATTGCAGAATCATGTTGAAAAATCCAGCAGTCTGTAATATTTTCATAAGTCTGGCCTGACAGAAATGAGGGGCAACATTCGTACAAATGCTGACAATGGGTCCTTTTCTATGATTGTGCTTCTGGAACTTGTTTGATAATGTTGACCATGAGATTATCCTAAATCACCTTGAAAATCTGGTTGGGGTTTCAACCTCACCCTTTGATTGGTTTTTTTTCAGGGAGTTTACCGACTAACATTTAATTTTTGTACCCAAATTTATCTGTACTGACTGTCAACTTTCACAAGGTTCACCTCAGTTGAACTTCTTTAATATTTACATACTGCTACTAATGCCCCCTTTGGACGTACCAGAGCATTATTACCATTACTATGTGGATAATATAACGGTCTAACCTAAGGTCACTGGGCCAGGTCATGATATTTCGAATGGTCTGGATAAGACTCATCATGGATGCTGTTTAATGGTATCCAACTGAATCCTGCTAATACCCAGTCTCAGGTCCTGCATGAAAATCCGTATCCCCTACTTCTTTTGGGACATCTACTATGAACTGACAATTTGCAAAACTGAGATGGCTCCCAAGCAATTATGTTTAGTTTGTATGTATATCCATGATTCTGTTCCACCTTTTCTTGCTATAAAGATCTAACACTATTGGCCTAAAAGAGCTCCGAATTGCCAACATGTTTTCTTCTATCAATTCCTAGAACTAGCTGGAACTGTAGAGGAGGGTTCCATGTGAAATGTCCGAATATTGAAGGCTGCACAGCAAAAAAACAGATTGTTTAGGCTGATTTGGTGTGGCCTTCAATATTCTGAAATGTCACTATATCAGTGTGATTTCAACACCCCTGCCCACCCCACCCCCACTACACTGACAAACTATCACACCAGGAAATACTCCTTTGCTCCTTCATCCCACCCCCCCAATAACATTTTTTCAACACCATCAACATGCCTTTATCTGACTTGAAGTCTTTAGCTAACTAAAAGCACTTGAACAGTACATTAATTCTAAAAGAATACAAAATCCATCAAATACAAATTACAAAAAACTGTGTAAATGTATAATAAAACAGCTTAGATAAAAGCTAAATTATCAATTATTAAAGGCAGCTGCTTTACACATGATACTTCATAATATACACATAACAAATTGATAACATGACTGATACACAACTACAAATCATCTTCCTTTAATGTAGCCTTTTGAAAATCAAAGTTCTCTTAATCCAGGCACAGTGAATGTATTTCGCCACAAAATAGACAACATGCAAATTCTTGGGTGATTTACAAAAGAACAAAGCCTGGGCAATGGTGCGAATGTGATGAGTGACAAAACGCGTCTTATAGTATCTAACCCTTAATGATCGTAAATTGTCACATGAAAGTAAACAATGAGTTATCGACTCTTCACCAAACCCACACATTGGGCAGCAGCTATTGTTAGATCCACTCCAGGAGCTTGTGAACTTGGCCACTCTCAAGGAGTTCATTCTGACTGCCAAATAAAGTGCACACGCATATGGAGGTACAATATGAGGGACCCAAACACAACCTCAAGCAAGAGTCCTCCATTCCTTTGCGAGACGAGAGCACAGATGGCTTTGCATTCACTGTTGATAGAAGCTGAGTTACATGGAAATGTACAAAAATGTGGCCTCTAGAACTCCGACTGCCAACGATTCTGATGTTTCAACCCTCTTTACACCACATATATATCTGGGAGGGGGGTACGGGATATAATGCAAGTATGGGGGGGCTGCAAGGGTCTTCCCCCGCATATTTATGTGGTGTAAAGGGGTTTGAAAAGAAAAAAATCAGCATTTTTCGGCTGTCAGACTTCTGGGGGTCGCAGGAATGACATAGATTCAGGTTATACCGTAGTTACTAAGACCCAGGGTGATTGGCTAGCTTTTAGCATGGAAAACAAAGGAAGGGCACCCCCCAGGACATTATGTTACTAATGTATCTCTATATTTTGACAACCCAGGTGAACCCCATATCCTAACCCAAACTATAACTGTCCTCATGCCCACCTTGTCCGCAATTAGGAGAACATCCCTTTCCATGTGAATTAAAGCATTCTGGAGCTCAGTGGTAGCATGAGAAGTATCTTTAAAAGTTTCTTCTGAACTGTAGCTAAAGGCTGTTTATTGACATAACCCTATATGTCCACTTCGTGTAAGTGCAGATTGTGCTTGCAGATCATATATCTCAAGAGCAGGTGCAATAGCCCCATCACTGCATTTTGTTAAGTATTTCCTTACAGCCCGGCTATTATTTTCCAGGATGGCACTTGCTTTACCAAGTTGGGTTGTCCTTAGAGTATTTTCAACAAACCGTATGCCCAGACAGTCATAAAAGGCCACTTGCTCCAACCTGCAGCCATCAACACTTATATTTAAGTCACAGCTTTTTGAACATGTGGGTCTAACAACCATGGCCTTAGATTTGGCTGCATTAATCTTTAATTGTAGTTGTTTGCATTTACCACCAAAGCGGTCCAATGTGCTCTGAATTTTGATTCTAGCACACAAATTGAATGAGTTATGGACGTTTTAGTGGAGGTCCATTTTTTTCAGATAGTCACAAGAATGGGAAAACAGGAATGCGCTTTTAAAAGACAAATGGGATTTCTTATACTAGATTATTACTATAAAAAAAGAGAATGCCACACATGAATCTCCACAGTCCTGGTGGATACTTACTTTCTTTCTGGGATTCAATTTATTTATTCACAAAACTAATGATTTATGATTTTAGAAAACAAATGAGAGAAACTTAGCGCAAGAAAAGTTCTGACAGTTCAAAAATACCCCTAATCTGCGATGGTTCTGGTCACAGCTGGGCACAACTGGATTGGATCTTTTGGTTCTGGTAATAATTCTTTTAGCAGGCAAAAAGTACAGCACAGCCCGGCTGTCTATTTTGTTACCCTTTCTGGGGTGGGTTCTGGTTCTGGGAATTTAAGGCCTGGCTGAGAATGGTTCAGCTATATGATGGGCCTTTCTGCTTTACAAGTTTCGAGAGTCTGGAACCAGGAAGATGGATGGTTCTGCTCCAGGGTGATCAGCCAGCAATCGGTTAGTGGGTGAACCTGTCTGTCCTTTGTGAGTCTAAGCTGTCTCTATTTATGCTTATGATAAAGGGATGTGTGTGCTGGATTATCCTAAGTGTGCTCCCTTGCTAGGGATTGGTCAGGGTCTCCTCTCTCCCTTGATAGGAGGAGAAAAACAGTGTGTCATCATGATGATGTGGATTTACGAGGCCTCGAGTCCACCCTTCGCCTCTTGATCACAAAATCTACTTTTGGTACAATACATATTTACAAATGTGCAACCTCTATAACCATAACATATATGGATTACATATTTTGTGTAGCAGATACTACTCCAAACCACGGCGCTGTGAGATCTTGTGTCTGCTTTTTACAGAATGTTGCCCTTTTTGTCCAGAACACAATGTCCAATTTCGGGGCAAATTTCCACAAATGTGCGCATTGAATATATGCAGAAGTGTATGAAGTTTCATGCTTCTATCAAAAATACATTTTGTGTAATATCTGGCGCCTTATCACCCGTGCATCCAGAAATCACATTAACAATGTTGTTATTTCTATAATTTTCACAATTTTACATAGTAAGTTATATGTATTTAAACAAAATGTTCTTTGTGAATGTCCAGCCACAAATGGCTGTTTGTCTCCGCCTCCATCTTCTCCCTGCAGCTCAGAAGCAGTCTCCTCCCAGTTCCTCCTGGGCCCAGGCCATTTTACGACCCTTCACACTTAGCCTTCCTTTGACTGGAGGAAGTCCATTGTCTTCTTCCCCTGGCAAACCAAATTCTTCCCCCACCCTATAATCATCACATAGGTGTGATATCCTGGTGAAAAGAAGCAGAAGGGAGAGGCCCTTTGCCTCTGTGGGGGAAGCTGTTATACTGGTGTGATTGCTTTTAGCCCGGCTTAAATTCAAAAGTTATTCTGTTGCATTTTTTTTCTTGGTTTAAAATAAACTTGTGATTTCAAAACAAGCAGCTAGAACACTGATTCCAGATCCTAAACCATGGGATTAAACAGTTACAACCTAGGTTACTCTCAATAACAGGTCACTTAGACTTCATACATTAGCTTTTAGTTGTATAAGTTTACAGTTTTAATGCAGGCTTCTGACAGCTGTCATTCAGGCAGCCGAGGGTACTGCGCCCAGATTTTGACAGATCCCACAAGCAGGCAACATTTGCTGTGGATGTTTTGATGACAAATTCAGCTTTTCAGGACATTGTAATATCAACATGATTTCTTGAACTAAATGAATTGTAACACTCAGCAAGAATATTGGATGTTTGAGGGTGTTCTGTACCAGCATTCTGCAGTTTCAGCAACCAATAAAAAGGATTTCAAAGCAAGATTTTGGATTTCCTTCAGCAAAGCACTGCTTTTCTCTCTGTGCTCCATTTTCATTTGTTGGGCAGCCCAGTGACATGTTTCAGGAGTGAGATCTCTGTTCCACCACTGACAACATGCATGGCAGATTTCTGAGCCATCTTTTCGTGTTGCAAAGTGTATTTTCAAAGGTTTTGGCGCGCACAAGGGTTTTGCAGCCATTTTGATATTTCTGGCACCATCAGAACACAGGGATGCCACATCGTAGAGCAAAAGTTGGTCAATACATCCCAAGAGCCCCCCTTCCTGACTTAAGTTTTACCGCCCATCAAGGGGAAGTCGAGAGATTCGGATGTTCATTCTTTCTTTTTTTCCAAGTGGAAAATTTGTCTGCTAATCCCATCAGTGCTGGATCGACAGGGTCTCCTCGCCGGTTCTGGATGGGAGTGTGGAGCGATACTCCGGGCCCCTTGGATCTTTCCCCGAGTGGTCCTCCTTGGTTTCAGTGCTACAAGACAGAACAGAGCATGTTTATGGACTTTTCCCCACTATTATTCATGTAGTGGGGCAGATGCTTACATTGACTACTGTTACAATCCCCCTGTCTGTAATTCCTATGATTTTAACAGGTGGAATGGTTTTAACAGTTGGAATTTTTCTAGGGATCCGAAATGTCCCTCTCTGGGTTTACGGTTGGCTCCTCTATTTGCCGCAGAGTATGCCTAGGATGGCAACACTTCAGCTGGTTGATGTGGACCCACTTGTCTTGTCCCTCTGCCAGACTGCCTTTGGGGATGCAGATTTTGTAGGCGACTGGTGAGATTCTGTCTACAATTTCAAAAGGATCCCGCCAGCTAGGGTGGAATTTGCGCTGTTTGGCCTGGTTCCTTTGGAAATTGTACAAATAGACCCGGTCTCCTACTTGGTATTCTGTTTGGTCTTCATACTGTCTGCAGATCTTTCTAGATTCCACTGAGCATAGGCAAAAGCATGTTGAAGGCGTTTTCTCAGATTTTCAACATACTCATGAGTTGTGGAGGCATTTATCAAGGTCTGCTATTGGGTTCTGTAGAGCAGATGCTGGGGAAGCACCATCCTTCGCCAGTTATCACCTCAAACAGAGACATTTTTGTTGCAGAAGAAGGGGTAGATCTGATGGGCATCAGGACAAGAGGTAATCAAATGTCCCAACTTTGGTCAGAATCTGCCACTAACTTTTTTAATATGCTCAAAATAGACTTGTTGTATCTCTCAACTCCACCACTAGAGGCTGGCCGGTAGGCAATGTGTAGTTTCCTTTTGACCCCAAGTATCTCCCACATGTTTGTCATCACTTCACTAGTGAAGTGGCTACCTCGGTCTGAATCAATCCTTTGGGGTAGTCCAAAATGCAAGAAGATGTGATTGTTCATCAGGGCAGCTGCTGTTTCTGCCTTGCAATTTGGGGCCGGGAGACATTCCACCCATTTAGTGAACAAGCATGTCACGGTCAAGATGTGCTTGTTCCCCCTAGAGGAGCGAATCACAGGCCCGATATAATCAACTTGTATATCTGACCAATGCAGTGTCATCACCCTCTTTTGGAGGGGAGCATGGTGTATGAGTGATGTTGGCTGAAATTGTGCACACACAAAACACCCCTTTAAGTATTGGTCGAGGTCCTGCCCCATGTATGGCCAGTATGCAATCTCTCACAGGATTTCATGTGTCGTATGAAACCCCCGATGACCGGCTGTGGCCGCATCATGGGCGTGACTTAGCATCAGGCTTCGGAATGAGGTGGGGACCACCCACTGGTCATGGCCAGCTATGGATCTCCTTACCAACAAACGATCTTGGATTCGGAAAATATTTTGACATTCATCAACACTCTGAGGTCCTCTTTCCCTATGTAATCGGTCTCTGTCAGGAGAAGGCTCTCAGGGTCATCAATGTGTTGATAAAACTTACCAATTATTGGATACCCTTTTTGAGCCGTAATCAAATCAGCATCTGGGGTCTCCTTTCTCCATTGTGCAGTTGAGAGTTCATTGTGAGCATCATTTGTCTGGTCCCTCTACTTTAGAATGACCCTTGATCTTTTTCCAGTAGATGGTCATCCTATTTGAGGTGACCAGATCATCAATATTTTTTTATTAATTTCCCATGTTTCAATGGTTTATTATTAGCACATAGCATGCCTCTGGTTTTCCAGTTAACCTGGTGCTCCACAAACCCGTTCCGTACATAATCCAAATCTGTGATTATGACCATTCCTGGAGTTGGTGTTGGACACCAGTGAGGATGGCTTGATGCACAGCCATCAACTCTGCCACTTGACTACTTCGGGATCGATTTTGTACCCAGCGGAGGGTTCTGGGGCATCATTCACCCATGCATTCCCTACGCAGGCCACAAGTTCTTTTTCACTGTTGTGGTCAACATGGTAGGAGCACCCAACCACATAGGTAGTGGGCATTCCCTCACACTGGTCTTCTTCATAGACTTTGTGTGGGGAATTAAGGTATGCCTCCATGTTGTACTTGATTTTAAGACTTTCGTCCTCGAGATAGTTTTCTCTGGCACAATCATGCAAGTCAGCCAGACCTTGCGCGAGGGGACTCTTCTTGTTTTGGCCATATCTGACCTCCACAGGAAGGCCTTGCATTGACAGAATCCAGGAAGCAATTTGGGAATTACTCATATGTCCGGCCCGGATTCTGTCACTCTGAAGATATTGCAAAGGTTGGTGTGGAGTCTCCACTATGATGTGTTCCCCCTGGATAAACGGGTGGTAATTCTTCAATGCCCACACCGTTGCCAGGAGTGCCTTTTCACAATTATTGAATGTATCCACCACAGAGGATAAAGTCTTACTCGCATAGGAGATTACTTTACTGACCTTGTCATGCTTTTCATATAATACTGCAGTCAAGCATCTATTCGAGAACCCTGTCTCCAAGAAGAACACCTTCTTTTTGACAGGGTAAGCTAGACAAGGTGCTTGTGAGAGGCTTCTTTTGAGATGTTTTACTGCCTCAGCTTGTTCTGGACCCCACTCCCACTTGAGCCCCCCCTTCAAAAGATGGATCAGGGGTCTTGTGATCTCTGCGTAGTACTCAATGAACTTTCTGCTGTAATTAGTTAGTCCAAGGAGGCTTCTTAGTTCCTGCAGAGTTGTGGGGTCTTTTAATTTATGGAGTGCTTCCTTTTTCTTTTCCTGGGGACAGAGACCCTGAGGAGTAATCTCATGCCCCAAGAAATTGACACAGGTTCTGCACCATTGTGCCTTTTGAAAGTAGAGTTTTGCGCCGGCTGTCCTCAACTGTGTCAAGACATAACGGATCTCTGCTATGTGTTCCTCCACAGTTGAGCTTTTGACTAGAACATCATCTACATAGTCCAGGTTACCCCTTTCACCCAGGTCGGGCATGGCCTTATGTAGAAAAATGTGAAATTCATTGCCGGAGTTGATGTATCAGAAGGGAGTCCGGGTCCAACTGTGTTGCTGCCCACCGAAGGTAAAGGCCAGCTTGTAATGGTCCTCCCTACTGACAGGTACAGTCCAGTACCCATTGGTCAGGTCAATTGCACTGAATACCTGTGACACCTGAATCTGGGCCAGCCCTTGGTCAATGTAGGGAAGAGGCCTTCAGGAAGTGTGGACCTGTTTGTTGAGCTCCCTTAGGTCAGCACAGAGTCTCTACTGGCCGTTTAGTTTCAAAATCCCCAGCACCAGATTATTGAAGGTGCTGTGGACTGGACAAATTATCCCACAGGACCCAAGGTTCTTAATTATTTCAGTAAGGGACTCCAAATTGATGCGAGAGGCAAGCGATATTGTTTCACAAACACTGGAGTCATGTCAGGGTCCGTGGGAATTGTTGTTGTGTAGATGTCGGTGCAACCACAGTCATATGAGTCCACCGCAAAGAGATATTGAAAATATAAGAAAACCTGTTGCAATTTTTGCTTTTGCTCCAGAGTCTCACAGGCATCAGCTAGGTTGAATCTCTCTTCAACCATCTGCCTGAAGCCTGGAAAGACTTATGGTTTGGCTATCTCAGCGGCTTCCTCCAGCTGGGTGAAGTCCCCGTTCAAAGTGCTGATTTGGATCGATGGCTTCAGGTAGGGAAGGCAGTCCTCGTGGACTTGGAAGATCACCTCATCCCGCGTGAAGTCACAGGTCACATCTTCCTTACCATAAGGGCAGGAAGAGTACACCAGGAAATTCCCCCTATGCCGGGTGAAGATCCTGTCTGGTGTTGTGTCATCATGTCTATCACTGTCAAAACAGTCCTTGGGGATTGGTCCTAACAGTTTATTACCTAAATCTATGGAAATATGTTGGTCATCAACCACCATTCCAATAATGGTGCCTGCGGCCAGAGTGATACTCATTAGGTCACTTTTATCCACCTCTATTGGAATGGTGTCGTGTTCTATGTTGACTAGTGGTGTTGGGTTTACCCCCAGCCCTTGCTGTTGGAAATGGGCATTAGGATGGATATAGGCGTCAGGGTTTTTCAGTTTCTTTCCTCTTTTAATTTTTACTTCCAGTGAGAATTGTCGGGTCCGTTCTGGGATGTTGACTTCCTCTCCAGTCTGAATTTCAACTGCATATGTCAGCAGTTGAGCTGACCGAAATGCTTTCTCTGGGTCATCAACGTCCATGGGATTACCCGCTAATCGGGACCAAGCTTTGAAGTTTATTAGGTCCAAACTAATGGCAACGCGATTGAGAATGTCACTGCCTAAATAAAATGCAACAGGGACATCTCGAACGACCCGACAGTTGGGAGTTTCCAGGTCCATTTCCCATTTGTCTAACAGTTTAAATGTAGGAATGGCTGGATCTTTTGGGAGTTTGTGGAACATGGCCTTGCTGATTAAGCTCTTACCATTGCTCACACAGACTTGAGCGAGAACAGAGTCCTTCCCTTCATTTAACTGAATAGGGATGAACAATTGCTCTCCAATTTTCTGAATATCAGCCAAGCTTTGAGCTGATTTCTCATCTTTTTGGACTATAGGAATGGGATTTTCTGATTTTGAATTCATATAGAATTTCAGAGTGTTTCCTTCGAGTGTGGAATGCCACCTTAGACTGGAAGGAAGGTTGATTTTCAGGAAAAGAGAGGACTCCCCATCATCAGTTTGTTGTCCTACTGCAATTACTGTCACGTCTGGGATTTGATTATTCTGGAAGTGAAATTCTATTTGGTCAGGTTTTTGTTCAACCATGTGGCATGTGCCGTTTAAACTAACATGGTTGACACTATGTTTCATTTTTATTGGTCACCTAGTCTGGGTCCAGTTTACTCAATCTATGAGGGGAAACACCCTACGCAGGATGTCATTCCCTAGTAAACAAGGTGTGCCCTCTGGAGTCACAACTATGACCGGGTGCTTCACCTTGTGTCGCCCAATTTTAATGTCCAAATCTGCAGTCCCCTCGATGGGAATTTCCTTCCCGTCTAAGTTCTGAAGTTGTCCAGGAAGAGGGGTGAGAGGAATTTGGTACTTCTCCCCCTTCCCCAATTCAGTTGATCAAAGGCCCTTTTTGACAGAAGGGTAGCTTGGGATCCAGTGTCCACCAGTGCCAAAATTGTACATTGCCCCTGTATTTGGACCGGGGCATAACATCTTCCCTCCTTGTCCTCAAGGGGGCAAAGATAATGTACATTTTTGGACAACTGGTGGGTTAATTTCCTGGCTTTGGATACTGACAGAGAGTGATTTGGGCTGGGTTTTGTTTGGGCTCTTGGGAATCTGTAAGACAAAGGTGACAGCTAGATATGGGAGAAGTTTTGGATTCCCCTGGTTCTGATTCAGGCCCCCCCCCTTTTGGAGGCAATCACCAGGATGTGTTTGAACCAGGGGATTTTCATGCTGTTCATTCTGGGTACTGATGATGGGCGGTTTTAACCCGGTCCCCACATCTACCCAGTCTAGATTTGGATCCTTTGGGACCCATTTTTCTTTGGGAGGAGTTCCCCCATCCCTGAAGGAGAAGATCCTTTTCCCAGAATCCTCTGGGGACCCCTCTCCTTCAAACTGGAAGATTTGTACCTCCTCCTCAAAATGGGTCTTTTTGGGCTCTTTATTTCTCCTACCCGCCCTCTGCTCCTTGGGTTGCAGACTTTCGGGGGCAGGAGATTTTGGTTCCGGTTCCTGGGTTTCCAGGGGCTTTTCACAAGTGGGGAAGGTAGCTTCCTCCAAGGCTTTACACCCCCTTCCCCTTGTGCCTCCTCCCTGGGAACCAGTGGATTGTCGGGATTCTTCCCCCGTCATTGTTCAGGAGCAACAGACCCAGGATTCGGGGATTTCTGTGCCGCCATGCTCATCTGAGGGTTCTGTTGAGCCCTCAGCATGCGACCCAGATCCTGTGCCATGTTCTGGACCTGGTGCTCTAGTTGGGACACCCACTGTGGCTGGTACGGGTTCCTCTTGTCTCCCCTGGGTTGATCCCGGGAAGGGTAACTATCCCTTCTCACAAAATAACCTGGATTTGGAAAGTTTGGGTACCCCGCCACCATTGGCCTCCCCTCTCCCAGATTGGGCTGTCTGGGCTCAGGAAAGTGGGGAAGAAGGATGGGTTGTTTTGGGGGTTGAAATTTGGCGGGTACCTGGGAAAGAAATTTGGTCCGGCATTTGGGGGATTACTGACCTCCTGGGGAAAGTGAGGAGGGAAGCTCCCTGGGTTTCCAGATGGCTGGTTGGATCCCCCCCCCCCTTGGGCTGGAGGAGTCCACACATAACCCAGGATGGGTCTATTTCCCTTGTAGCATGTGCTGATGTAGTCAGGGGAGTTTGGGGTCCCATTTGTGGGGTTACCTCCCTGGCTCCCTGTTTGGGATTGGCCCGAGGGCCTTCTGGGTTTGGGGTTGTTTGGATTCTGTGCAGGAAGGTTTTTAGGCCCCCCCATCTCCAGATCTAAAATGTGGGTGACCTTCACCTCTGCCACCTTAGCAGCAGCAGGGGTGTTGGTTGTTTTGGGGCTTTTGCAACTATTTCTATTCTCCAACGGCTTCTGCACCTCATAGATGCGTGTTGCTTGTTCAATGACCCAGTCTAGTGATATTTTCTCGTGAAACTGCCTCACTAGCTGGGTCATAATATACTTAGGGAGAGCATGAAAGAAGGTGTTTACAAATTCTTTACTGTCAGTGCGCACGCTTCTAGTGGTCAGCGCAAAGGCACTTTTCAACTCCTGAACAAATTCTTGTGGGGCCTGGTCTTCCCCACATTGTAAGTTGTAGGCTGCCTTGCGTGCCTCTTGAGGATTCCTATGAATGGAAAAATGTTTCAGGATGGCCGCCCTATGGGTGGACCATCTGGAATGATCTGATCCTCCAGCCCTGCAAAGAAGCTGGAGTACTCGGAAGAAAATGTCCACTTTACATATTGAATACAGCTTTGACTATCCTTCAGATGGAAAGTTTCCATCATCTGTTCAAATAGCTCAAGGTGCTCCAAACCGAATATTTTGCCTTCTTGTGGTAGGGCGTAATGACGCTCCTAATGGCTTTTATTTGTTTCAGGGGATCCTTGAGCAAGGCCCTCTTGACTTTGTTGGCTTTTTTAGTTCGGGTCACCCTGGTCCACTCATCCTCTGACTCAGAGCCACTGCTACCAGAGGTGGCTGTCTGGTCTTCTAGGCTCTCCCGGATTCTGCGAGCTTGGGAATGGCTGGAAGAATGTGGGGGCCTAATTTCTAGAGACCTGTGGCACTCAGAAGAGTCTTCTGACTCTTCCTTGCTCCCAGGATTGGCTGATTACCCCCCCCCCACTGTCCTAGATGGGAAGAGGTTTTTAGTATGATCTTAGTAGGCCAACTTTCATAAAGTTCCCCAGCAAATATTACCGTCTGATCTCTGGGTAAGTTATATTTCTGAGGATCCATTTCTCTGATTCTCCCCTCATTGGAGTCTACCTGATGAGAGAAGATGGCCCTAGAACTTGGGAACCCATACATAGATGCCTGCACATCCATTTCTGGGAATCGCTTACCTATTGGACCCATATTTCTCATTGGGTTGAAGTCTACTGTCCCTGTGGCCCTTGGCTCATGTGAGCCTGTGGACATGGGGGTGGCCGAGTCCATGGAATTGAAGAGATTGAGGTCTCTGGTGCCAGGGTTCCTGAGGTTATGCTCAGGGGTTTCCCTCTCCCATCTGACCTCATCTCCCTCAGCCCATACTCCCTGTTGCCATGCAAGAACCTCATTCGTTTGTTCTTCTATTAAGGCCTTACTGGTCTCTATTAATTGTTCCTGCATGGCTACCTGTCTATGGAGCCTGTCATTTTTCTCACAGAGTGCCTCATTGTCTCTCTGTGTTTCCTGTGTGATTTTGGAGTATTGGGCCAATTTTTGCTGCAGGAAGGTCACCTCCTGAGTCTGATCCTCCCTAGCCTGATCATTCTTTGCTAGAGCATCTTCCGCTCTCCTGGCATTTTCTAACAGTTTTTCGTAGTCCAGTTTGAGCTCACCCAGTCCCTGAAGGGCCAGGTGATTTTCTTCCATCTTGGTTTTTAAATAGTTGACTTCCTGGCCTAAGGTGCCCCTTTCCTGAATTAGAGTACCCCTCTGTGCAACCAGGTCATCCCTTTGTTTTTTGAGTGCACCAGCTTTCTGGCGCTCTTCATTGAATTCTGTTTAAGATTCAAGGTCTTTAAGAATGAATTTATTATTTTCTTCTTTTATCTCATCAATCTGATTTTCCAGGGCGGTTATCTGCACTGTGCAGGCCCTATTATAACTTAATTGTTGCTCCAGCTTTTGTTGGTTCTGTAGTAGATAATCCAACCTTTCTTGGCACCATTTTTGCAGTGTCAGTAATTTGGTGTCTTGCTCTACCCTCTCTTGATGCAGGAGATCCAGATCTTCATTTACTTTTATCAGGTACTGTCTGGGTTCACTCTCTGATTCTTGGCTCTTTTGTAGCCTTTGCTCTGCAGAGGCCCGATCAGTTTGGGTCTTTTCTAAGGATTGTACTTGCCTTTTTGCCAGATTTAGGTTTTCAGCATATTTTCCTGTATTTCTACAATGTGGAGGTTCAGGTATGCCGCTATTTTGGCAATTATACATTGCTCTTCTTTTACCCTTGGGGCCATATACAGCTCACTAAGTGCCATGTGTAATGGACCCTGATCCTGCCATTTATCTAATTCTGTGGCAGTGGCTTGTTGCTTTATTTCCTGCAGCCAAACATTCTGATCCTGCACATCCCATTCACCCCTGACAAACAATTTGTGCAGTAGGTGTTCTTTTGCCATATTAATTTCCACCGGGGTCGCCATTCCGGAAATATTAATTTCCTTCTGACTTATACCAGGGTTATTTTTACCTTTGCAAAACAGGCCAAACTCCTTTGAGTGTTTCATTTGAAGGGTGTTTTTACAGTGTAGCACAGTGTGGTAGCCCAACAAGGTGTATGTACCCCGTCAGTTAGCACGCTGTGTTAGACTGTCACAATTGGTATGTCTAATTCAGGATCCCGCGACAAGCCCCCAACCTGTAAGTGATTTCAATCCCGCACTTCACGTAAGTCAATGCCTAGCGTGTAATGAACAAATGAAATCCTTATTTATTTGTGTCTAAAAGTTCTTTTATTCTGAACGATGTACCACTCATATCACGTCTCCCTCCTCGGACCCCCCCGGTCACACTGAATCAGGAATCAGACTGGTTTGCAAAGTTAAAATATTTATTTATGTATTTACAAATTAATCACACTATGATTAATGGGCATACAATAATCACCAATGGGGTGATGTGACACTAAGCAATCTCTTTAATCACAAGGAGTAATAGGGAGCAAAACAATTCAGCACAGAAATAATACTTTTGGGTGTGTGTTCAGAACAGATAGCAGTGTGGTTACTATTTCCCCCTGCACACCCCTCAACCCCCCAATAGACAATGGAAAGAGATAGGAGGAGAGAACGGGTTTCAGGAATGGCAAAGTTCAATAAATTATCAATCCCACTTTCCCCCCAGCAACACAAGAAAAAAAAATGGAAATGATTGGTAAGCTGTCAAAATGGTTTGTAAAGTTATCTGAGAATGGATTGTGCAAAACCACTAAATATGGGCTAAATTGCTGACATTGTTTAAATTCTTATGCGAGCCGCTTTGGATGGTTACAGACAAACACTAGCAATGATTTGATACTAAGAAGCAATGTGAGATCTTAAAGTTAAGGTCGGGTGCAATCAAAAGCTGATTTACACGTGTCAGGATTTCCCTAAAACAAAATTTGCTGCAAACTTTTCAGTGCGCGATAATTGCGATTACGGGAGAACTATATGGATTTGGAATGTGGTTTTAGATGCAAATGAAAGCTGTGGATGTCAGCTACAATCAGATGTTGATATTCTGATTGTATGGGATTTCTTATAGTAGATTATGAGTATGGAAAAAGAGAATGCCACACATGAATCTCCACAGTACTGGCCAGGGACCCCTTCACGTGGTAGATACTCACTTTCTTTCTGGAATTCAATTTATTTAATCACAACACTAATGATTTATGATTTTAGAAAACAAATGAGAGAAACTTCTGACAGTTCAAAAATACTTCTAACACTACTGGTTCTGAATACAAGAGAGTATGGATTTAAGATTGGGATTGACTAAGCAAGGTACATAGGTTAGTGACACAGATCTATCTATAGATATTCACTATATGTATTTCAAACGGAACCGTCAGGGATTGTGGTCAGGGATTGGCAGCGTCAAGGCGCTCTGGACACCGATCGGCACAATTGGACTGGATCTGATCTGCAATGGCTCTGGTCACAGCACGGCACAGACTGGATCGGGTCTGCAATTGTTCTGGTCACCGCTCGGCACAACTGGATTGGATCTTTTGGTTTTGGTAATAATTCTTTTAGCAGGCAAACTGTACAGCACAGCCCGGCTGTCTATTTTGTTCCCCTTAGGTTTTTGGGGTGGGTTCTGGTTCTGGGAATTTAAGGCCTAGCTGAGAATGGTTCAGCTATATGATGGGCCTTCCTGCTTTACAAGTTTCTAGAGTCTGGAGCCATGAAGATGGATGGTTCTGCTCCAGGGTGCTCAGCCAGCAATCGGTTAGTGGGTGAACCTGTCTGTCCTTTGTGAGTCTAAGCTGTCTCTATTTATGCTTATGATAAAGGGATGTGTGTGCTGGATTATCCTAAGCGTGCCCCCTTGCTAGGGATTGGTCAGGGTCTCCTCTCTCCCTTGATAGAAGGAGAAAAACAGTGTGTCATCATGATGATGTGGATTTACGAGGCCTAGAGACCACCCCTCGCCTCTTGATCACAAAATCTACTTTTGGTACAATACATATTTACGAATGTGCAACCTCTATAACCATAACATATATGGATTACATATTTTGTGTAGCAGATACTCCTCCAAACCTCGGCGCTGTAAGATCTTGTGTCTGCTTTTTACAGAATGTTGCCCTTTTTGTCCGGAACACAATGTCCAATTTCTCGGCAAATTTCCACAAATGTGCGCATTGAATATGGGCATAAGTGTATGAAGTTTCATGCTTCTATCAAAAATACATTTTGTGTAATATCACTTTTTCCGCCATTTCTTTCTAGAACATGCCACAGAGTTCTGGCGCCTTTTCACCCGTGCATCCAGAAATCACATTAACAATGCCGTTATTGCTATAATTTTCACAATTTTACATGTATTTAAACAAAATATTCTTTGTGAATGTCCAGCCACTAATGGATGTTTGTCTCCGCCTCCTTCTTCTCCCCGCAGTTCAGAAGCAGTCTCCTCCCAGTTCCTCCTGGGCCCAGGCCATTTTACAACCCTTCACACTTAGCCTTCCTTTAACTGGAGGAAGTCCATTGTCTTCCTCCCCTGGCAGACCAAATTCTTCCCCCACCCTATAATCACCACATAGGTGTGATATCCTGTTGGAAAGAAGCAGAAGGGAGAGGCTTTTTGACTCTGTGGGGGAAGCTGTTATACTGGTTTGATTGCTTTTAGCTCGTCTGAAATTCAAAAGTTATTTTGTTGCATTTTTTTTCTTGGTTTAAAATAAACTTGTGATTTCAAAACAAGCAGCTAGAACACTGATTCCAGATTCTAAACCATGGGATTAAACAGTTACAACCTAGGTTACTCTCAATAACAGGTCACTTAGATTTCAGACATTAGATTTCAGTTGTATAAGTTTACAGTTTTAATGCAGGATTCAGACAGCTGTCATTCAGGCAGCCGAGGGTACTGCGCCCATATTTTGACAGATCCCACAGGCAGGCAACATTTGCTGTGGATGTTTTGATGACAAATTCAGCTTTTCAGTACATTGTAATATCACCATGATTTCTTGAACTAAATGAATTGTAACAGCCAGCAAGAATATTGGATGTTTGAGGGTGTTCTGTACCGGCATTCTGCAGTTTCAGCAACCAATAAAAAGGATTTCAAAGCAAGATTTTGGATTTACTTCAGCAAATCACTGCTTTTCTCTCTATGCTCCATTGTCCTTTGTTGGGCAGCCCAGTGACATGTTTCAGGAGTGAGATATCTGTTCCACCACTGACAACATGCATGGCAGATTTGGCAGCCATCTTTTCTTGTTGCAAAGTGCGATTTTCAAAGGTTTTGGTGCGCATGAGGGTTGCAGCCTTTTTGATATTTCTGGCAACATCAGAACACAGGGATGCTGCATGGTAGAGCAAAAGTGGGTCAATACATCCCACAGTTGCTTTAGAAGGCCACTCTGAGCGGTCTCAGAGCCATCTTTCTGAAGCCATTTTTTTCATATTAGAGGGGACCATTGGTTTGTGGTTATTGACTTTCCCCTCCAATCAGCCTACTGCCCTGATTCCACATAATCTGTCTTCAGCCTACGCTTTCCCAAACCTCAAGACACACTTCCATTGCCTTGAACACTTCTAGGGGAATCACTGCTCTAGCTGAAAAGTGGGTGACAAGGGTCTTTGCTTTCTCCATGGCCAATTAATGAATACATAACACCCCCATTTTCAGCATTGAATACTTCATGATTGTAACAGTATGCCAATGACTAAAAATGCAGATCTAACAGTGCAGATAACCCCTACAACTCAAATCTTTGGCTGGAAGAACCTCAGTGGTTTTTACTTGAATGGAACTAAAATGGAAATCATAAAATTTGGATCATAAAAACATTTGAACCATCCTCTTGGAATGACTTGTGTGCATGGCAATCGACAACCCCTGCACCAGCAGAAACTGCAAAGAATCTCGGGGTAAGCTTTGGTTTTCATACAACATTTTGGCCAGAAATATCATTCGCTTCGAGGAATGACAGCCATCATCTTTATATACTTGGGCAAAACACTAATATTTGTGGAACTTCAACATGAAGTAGAAGTAACCTGGGCATCAGCGCTTTTAAGACTGGATGATGTAAGACCTTATATTCGAGGCTTTCAAATAGCTTTCAGTAAACCCTTAAAGTAGCCCATAAGAGAATGATTGGTTCTGTGTTTAAAATGGACAGACTGCATCACGCCCACGACCTGAAACCCAAAGAGTTTGCCAACATGAAGGCAGAGTGAATATCTACTCTTATTTGCATGTACGTTTGATTAAGACAATTGTCAACAATATTCACAAATGGATATTAAACAACATTCCAGTGGATGACACCTAGAGAGAAACCACCATAGACGGACCAAGGCATATCACAAAGAGATTAACATTAATAAGTACAAAATCACAACTGAAAAAAAAACAAAAAGGTACCCCAAAATTAGTTTAACACCTCTATTACCCAAACTATGTTTGTTGTTTCAAAATATAGGAAGAATTATCTCATTGGAATCACACACACACACACACACATTGGATATTAATAACAGCTACTATGAGAGTGCTTAGAAGTAGGAGGAATCCAAAATGAAGCCCTATGTAAAAGTGTGATGTTTTTATTATTATATATTTAAGCACATCAATGCAGCTCTCCCAGTAGGCAGCTATTAGGAGGCAGCGAGAGGGAGTTATGGTGGTAACCCTGAGGAGCATATTACTGCTCAACAGTGGGAATTAGTGGTGGGCCTGCATCAACCAGTTCATGCTCCTACACCCTTTACTGCTTAGCCCATCTCCTGAAAACTCGTGCATTCTCCTTTCTCACACATTATTTTCACTCTATCCACTAGAAGTCATCTCCTCCCTCTCTCCACCAAAGACCAACCTCTGCTTCCCCGACAAGAGCTCTCCTTTCTTGTATCACCACTTTCAACCTCTTTACCTCTACCTCTCAATCTTTCTCTGCCCAGACTCTGTACACTTACACCAAGCCACTGCATTCTGGGCCAATATCCATGCTCTCGATGACACTGCAGGTGAGGCCCTGTGTGAGCCACCTGTTTTCATTTCCCATAGACTATCTCCTTACTGCTGTTGTTCCACCATGGGTAGATTTCCACTTTTCTCCACCAACTTATCATTTACTTTCCTGATTTGTGTCCACAAAATAGGCATGTGAATATCCCTTGCAGTTTTGATGCCTCTCTAGAAAGTGCTATTGATCCTAAACCATGTTTTATTCACTCTCCACCTGTCTAACATGGTAGTCCCAAGTACACATCATCTGCTATAAGGAAGACATGTATTATTACCTTCTGCTACCTGGTTGCCCCATGCTTGCCCATTCTTTGACCCACTACCTCTGCTCTGTACTTCTCAAAGTACTGCTCCTTCCTTCAGTTCATTTCTAAACACATCTGCTCCTTTGGGTGCCCTCATCAGGGACTGCTTGTGAAGGCTTATCCTGAAGTTGGGATAGGGGTTGCAAAGCAGCCATTGGGTTTCCTTAGAGTGCAACATATTCCCAAAAGCTTAGATGGTAATTCTGCATTCCAGAGATACTTCTTGATAACCTGTAGATGTCCAAGACTCATCCTCAGCTAACAACACATGTCTGTAACCTTCTGCACTCTCTTCAAATCCTGGTTAATGCTATGTTGTGGTCTTGATTGTCTTATGCTGCCATGCTGACTCCCAAGGCCTTGCTCAGGCCCAGGCACATACTTTCCCCGTCCTTTCAGAATGTATTGCCTCAGATTCAAAGGAGTGCCTGTCAATTGCGGTTCAATTCACTTCAGAGTAATCCCATTCTGTGAGAGACAGAAGAACAGGAGATGTCAGGCAGAACCTGTCAATGATGATTGTGGGTATCTTCAGAGGGGCTACTCATTATGTGTCCCGGGATCCACTTACAGCCCATTAGGCCATTATTTTTTCCTTTCCAACCCTTGACTTGCCTACCCATCCATGCCCAGCAAATTAATGTGCAGAATTCAGCACCACTCTCTTACTTAATATGTTATTGCTCTGCCAGGCTGTAATGCAGGAGGTCAAAAAACACCAATAAAGATTGGCCATCAACATCAATGAGAATAGCAAAGTAGGAACCAAAACAATTCTACAAGAGAGACATTGAGTAATAGAGAAAGAGAGAAAATGAGACATATAGAAGGGGCAAGAAATAATGAAAGTAGGGATGGAAGAATGGGAAGGAGGAGAGACAAGCAAAGGAAGATAGGAGTAAAATTAAAAGAGCAAGGGAAGAAACAACATGGAATGCAAATGAAAGAGAGGAAGGTGAGATAGTAGGAGAGATGGACTGTTACATGAAAGAAAATTGAGAAAAATAGAGCAAAAACAAATAGAGAGTAAAAAGGAAAAGAAGAAATATTTAGGAGACGGAAAAGACATGAAGAAAAAAACTATGGTTTTAATTGAAAGATGTGATCGTAGAAGAACGAGGTTGTGGTTAGGAGAATGATTAATGGATAGCAGACGGTCCTACCCCTGGTCTATCTACAACAAACTGCCTATCCCCTACTTTACAGTCTCCGCTGCTTCAATCTCTACCTGAGATTCTGGTTGCCATCCACTACCTCCAATCCTCACTGACCCACTGCAACCTACCTCAAATCTCCACCCTCAACTCCCCTATCCTCCCCACTCTACTCGCTGCCCTTACTATCCTACACTGACTCCCATCATTTGCAATGCACTTACCAATCCCTATATCACACCCATTTTATTCTCTCAACTTTGCTGATGACTCCCCATTACCTCCTACTCACCTGATCCATCATCCACTCACAGCCACTACTCTGCTTCTTGCCTCCCTAATCGGCATCTAATTCCCACAATATCCTCTCACCTACCCATCCTGCACCCACATTTATCTATCTCCTCCCCCCTCTCCTTTCCACTCACCTATCTTTCTCTGCCACCCACACTCATGTGGCTCTTCCACCTGGTCAACCAAATACTGCTCACCCTCTGTCATCCATTCCTATATCTCCTAACTAAAATCTAATTCTGCCACTCACACATCTTTCAATTAAAATTGCTACCCTTCAACCTTCAAATTGGTAAGTCTCCCACCCACATATCCAACAATCTCTCACGATACCTCTCTCCCACTCGCTCTGTTACACTTACCCACCAACTCATATATCTTTCACTCTCACCGACCCTCCTCTCCTGACCACCCACTGATCTCACTTCTCCATTCACCTGTATTTTCCCCACGCTCCTCCATCTCTCCTACCAAGACCGCTTTAACTCCATTCAGTGACTGCTCTCTCTGCCAGTCAACCACCATCTCTTGCCTCCAATTAGCCACACACCATTTGCACTCCCTCCTACCCATCTCCCTCCTTCAACCACCCTCTTTCCATCCAACACAACTAATCCTTTTTTCTGGCTATTTTCTACAACCTACCAATCTGTGTCCACTTAACTCTCACTATAACTATCCTATCCTTATATTATCTCCCCTCGTACGACCCCTCCAACCACCACTTTCTCTTTCTTTCCCAACAAACCACCCATAAACCCTTCTTTCCTACTTATCCTTAAAACTCTGTATCTCTTTCCCATCAACCATGTAATTCTCTTTTTACAAACCTATCACTCACCCATTGATCACTCTCTAAAACCCACAAACCTTTCTTTAGCCCTCAGCAGACTTTTGTCAAACATCAGGTTATTCTACCCTCTCATATGACAATGGATCTCTCCCACATCCAAACAATTGCACATCCCTTATTCTCTTAGTTACCCATATCTGATGTTTCCCACCTGCTCCTATCTAGCCTCACCACCCACACCTCTTTCTTCTTTCCTCTAATTCACACGCTCCTTCTTATCTACCAGTTCATTTCACTGTCACACCTTTTGACTTCATTCTCACTCACTTCTTTCCCCACCAACCACTTTCTATCTCCCACCATCTCATCCAACTCTATCCCATGCTACCCCGTCCATGACTTCCCCACCACCCATTGGCAATACTTTAAATACTTTCACCCGTCCATTCTATGGTCACTGACACCTAGCATTCCAACCACAAGAACTCCTCACATAGAGCTGACTTTCACCAAGCCATCCTTCTCTCCCCCACTCACGATTATGTTTACCTAACAAGTCCCCCACGCCTTCTTAATCTCCTTCCCTCAACCACTTGCTACTCTTTTGTTCATTAACTCCCTACTTTGCCTCACTGACACAACCAACCAATGTAACTCTTCCTATTAGCAACACATTATTGATATGATAGATGATATTTTATTTATAGCACGCTCATGCACAAGTGTTATAAGGTGTGACGAGGCAAGGCAGGGGGAACAAGGGAGGACAATACAGCGATCCTACTAAGCCCAGTGACATTGAGATTGCGCAAGTTCAGGGGAGAGGGAAGGGAGAAAGTGCAAGGGGCATGGGAGGAATGGAAAGTGCTGAACATGGGATCAGAACAACAACAGGTAGTGTGGCCAGTAGGTGTCAAGTGCAAGAGTTAAGCGCAGACAGCGGGTGTCTAATACCTGCATATTCACTCCCCGAAATCTCTCATCCACTCACCACTCCTTTTCTACGACCCAACACCTCTACTTCCTACAACATTCCCATCTCTCACTGTCTCCCAAACAACCACTACTGTCTACCAAACATAACCAACTTGCCATAAGACACCCTTACTCTCCACAATGCACCCTTTCCCTCTGTAAATCTCTCGCTCTCAAACCCCCAACGTTTCTCTATCACCCACCATTCTCTGGCCGACATACACACAGCTATATACTTTCCGAAATGCACCCTCTTTCTCACTCCCAATCACCCACCACCCTCTACTAATCATTATCTTGCCAACACACTTTTCTCCCTCCCACTAAACAGCTCAATAACTCACAAACACCCACAACTCCATCACACTCATTATCCCCTCTGCACAACCCACCACTCTCTCTAGCACAAACCTACTCCCAGCCACTTTTCTCTCCCCCCCTCTCTCCATCAACCACTCCTCTACTCCCTTTCTCCCTCCTACCCTTCAATGATCCTCCTACAAAACACTCCCTCACAGGCCTTCTCCCAATAACCCCCTCTTCACTTTCTCCCTACCCATTGCTTGCTCTCCAACCCTCCTCACCGGCCGAGGGCCCTCAGGTTTAACACGCAAGCCTGAGGTTCTCTTCTTCAGCTCATCCACCACTGTCTTTCTCTTCCACCACCAAACACCACCTCTCTATCATTCAAGAAACTGTATTTCAGCAAAGCCATTCAAGTTAACATGTCATAAATTACAGACGCAACATAAGAAAGAAGGAAGACTTCATGGTTCATTGTAGCTAAAAAAAAAGATATGATAAAAGAAAATAATTAGTATCTTGAAAGCTTAAAAAGCTCCAATTCATTATGGCAGCAATTTAAACCTCTGTTTAACATCTTCTGACAGACAGCATATTTTTCACTTCTGATAATAGTATTCTCATTTATAAATGTCATGCATAGTTTTCAGACATTCTCAAAGCATATATATACATATATATAAAAAACATTATATAAACAATGTAAAACTCCAGTTGGCATCTCATTCAAAAACACTGTTTTACTGTTCTAAAAATAAGTACGTTGCAGGGTTCGTTTGTGAAATACATATGTAACTGGCAGGCTTTCTTAAGGAAATACAATTGTGCAATAGTGTCACACTCATCAGATGCAGTGCTGCGCCTTTGATACTCGTTACACCATGTTGGTTAAACGAAGATCTCAAAAACAGTTTTCTTGGGGAGCTAAACAGGGGGCAGCTGTATCTAAAATGGTATTTACCTCCCATGATTTACAGTATTGCCTGCGGTCTCTCCCCTCTATCGCACCTTAAAAATGTGTAATGGTAACATGCCTAGTTTTATCATAAGCATTAGTGATTTTACAGTTTTAGGTAATGTTATATCTAAATATTTACCCAATACCAGTAACTTTTCCTTCAAGGAGCTCTGTCACTAGTACCTTGTCTGCATTAGATTTCCAGATGTCTTCAATATACCATTGTTCATAAACCCTCCTCAGCTTTGCTCTATTTATGGAACCAAGTTCATCTGGGTTGCTCCAGTGCAATGGTATATTCTACTTCCTGGACATTTCTTTAACTAAACACTGGAGTTTCATTGACCATGGTTGGCTTAAGACTTCCTCCAATCCTTCTTTAAATATATGAAGCTCTGGGTCGTTTCATATGTTTAACCAATAAAGCAGAGGCTTTAATTTAACCATGTATTTAATACCGTATCATCCTAGTTCCAGCTTCAATGAGACATTTGGGGCACTGTTTGGCAAACTCAAGAGCGACTTCACTCGCGCATTAGTGTCTGCAAGTCCCCCACAATTTTGCACCAAATATATCTCTTGGTATAGCCTGCATACTACCGACCTCCATTACATGTGAGATACCCCAGCCACCATAATGATTGGATAATTTTTAACTTTCATACCTCTCCTGGCCAGTGTAGGTAAACATTTTCCAATTTGGTTCTGCCAGTTCAATGTGTTATACTTTCACTCTCTTAATAGCCATAGGTCACCAGCGCCTCTAACACTGCCTGGCACATGGAATATCTATATTTTTGCCACCTTGTCATTTTACATGGACTAAAGTTCATGATTGTTGTTTTCGAGATGTTGAGCCTTGTTTCGCTATCTCCCCCATCCTCTCCCTCCAGTGATGCTTAATAATTTATTTGTATATATTCATACATTATGCCTCTTCAGTTTGCATCACTTTTCCCTTGGGTTAATGTTACCTTTGCAAGTCACCTGTTTTTATATATATATATATATATATATATATATATATATATATATATATATATATATATATATATATATATATATATATGTGTGTGTTCTGTTTGTTTTTACTATTGTCGATGCCACACTCTTTATTTTTCACCACTTCAGAAACTAGCTCACCACTATTGTACAGACACCCATCAGATGAATGCCTCCACCATTTGTAAATGTATTACTGTATATCATTTCTGATCAACATTGACATCCCTGTTTTTCAAGTGAATACAAGGCAAAACAACACCCGTCCCCACTGCTCAAACACACACCCCTCTCTGGACATACACACACACTTACAGACACACACACACACTTAGTATAGACACAAACCCATGGGCGCAAACATACACACATGCATTTTGTTTTACCGTCAACCTCGGTCCAGCCTCTACTCATCCTCATGCTCCCAGCGGCAAAGGCCCTCGGGCTCCACACGCAGCATATCAATTGCACATGTGCAGAGGAGTGGAGTGCTCCAAGATTAGTGCCCTCGGCGGTCTGAATCGCTCCTTGGATGGGTTTCTGGTTGTCAGTGTTTATACATTTTTTTGCAGAGAATAATGGTGCACAACAGTGTTTTCACAGTGTATATGAAAAACATGACATTTTTGACATAGATACATTTTGGGGTAGAACTTTCATTATCTGTACAGTGTTCTCAATGGGCAGACTATTGAGGGGACAGTCTCTCTGCTGAGAACATCGGCGTTAGTTGCCAGTGAGATGCTGCCTTTGGAAAGGATGTAGGCCATTTTGTGTACAGAATTTGAGAGTGAGCACTGAGGTAGGAGAGTGTTCTGCCACTCCTGCACGAGACTCTGCATCCAAGCACCTGTCTGTATTGGTGCAGCATGTGTGATTTGTGATCTCAGTGAGCCTGTGGGGCCATATTGGAATGGTGTGTGTGTGTGGGGGAGGGTGGTCATGCTCTGGGAGAGACTGTGCTGGTAGGGTGTGGCATGCCAGTGGTCTTTCTGTTGTCCCTATGTCTTTCGACAATCTCGTATGACCCTTACACCCAATGTATGTACTCACATCTTGTGCAAGAGTATCAGCTGAGATTAAGTCTACCTGTATACTGAATTTGGAGCCAGTCTCCTCTGTATCTTATAAAAGACCCACATCCCTTCACGCCTCCAGTAATAGAGCACCAAAGTTACCCAAAGTGAGGGAAGGCGTATGAGGACAACATCTTTATGAGATAAAGGTGTCTGACGTGCAAAGGGATTATGAATTATAGATAAGTGAATATTCTATTGGACAGGGAGAGAGTGCAGAGAGTTGAGGACCATGGTGCACCCTGTGCGTGGAATAAAGCTGATAAGTGTCAAGACCTCTGTGATGCCATGATAAGTATGCAGTTACTGGAACAGGTGCCTAAGGGTTCTCAAATGAAACCAACACGTGTGTACACTTTGGTAACTTGAGGAATGAACAACAGCAATAGACATAGAAATTACCCCGGTTCTTATCCTCTAAATTCAGCATTGGAGCAGAGCCCAACTTTTCAGTCCCATAACTCGAGTTGAGATGGGGCAAAGCATTACCAAAATTAATATTTTCTGATTTGTGGTCACACGCTGCTCAATATGACACAAACAGGTCCGAAGTATGAGGGACATCTGTGTATTAACCCTGTAGTGATCAAATCCCAAACCAAACATGCACATGATATACAGGCATACACTGTGGATGTTACAAGTAATAGTGAAGCATGTGAGTGGCACATGTAATTTGGGACTGAATTGTGTACCTTTCTGCACGATGCATAGAGCTTTGAATTTCTGTTTTATATGATTGTTCAATACCAATGATTGGTTTCTTAGTGCAGGATCGGGATAGGAACCTGTGTTGCTCGGTGATGACTTGCTTCCAAGTCAAACGTGTTCCCCCTGAGCCATCCTTCGTCCTTCCATTTCGTTGCAGTATTGAATTGGGGAACCAGTACAGAATCAGTAGTGCTCCATAAATATTGCTTCTTTGACTAAAACCGTGGACATTTATTGTGGTCAGTCAGTTTTGCTAGAACTAGTACTTCAATTATCAACGGTTGATGTTGTATGTCGAAGGCTGGTACAATTCTTCTTAATAAGTGGAGTTGGGAGTGGCAGCAGCTGGGCAGGGAGCCTATTTGCAGATTGAAGAAGATCTGTTGAACAAAGATAATGCCCAGGTTCCAGGCTTTGGTCACAGGAAAATGAGGCACCCCAGGATTTTTGCGCCAGACCATCGAAATGTCTGATATCGGTTAGGACAGCACAGAAAGATTTCTGATTTTGTTGTATTTTGGCATACGAAGGTGCCATCCATGGTTGTGGGGTGGTCAGACATTTTGGGCTCGTCATTAATGTAGATTTGCAACTGAGTGTTGCCAATATAGATATGAAATCGCATATTGAAGTGCTTGATAAGTGAATGCGTGTGGGTGAATGTAAACAATATGCGTGTGGGTGAATGTGGGTGAATGCTTGGGTGATAACATTGAAACCTAGGGAACTCCCACAGATCTGGGCTATTGCTTTTGAGCACAGGATATCTTTGTCCTTATGGTGTGGACCATTAAAATGTTTGCTAGGAATATGTAATGCAATATAATGTCTGTCGTGGGGGTTAGCTCCATTCTTATGACAGAGGTGTTGTGCGATGTGTCTTAAAAGTGGTGTTTGGAGACAGATGTGTGCTGGTGGGTAGCCTTGTCTTCGGTTATCTTCCATGAGCTTGGAGGGTGATACATGCCTGTGTGTTCTGGCTGGTTGCTTGCTTACGTAGATGTGGTGTGGATACTATCCTGTGGTCTGCTGGAGTTTAATTTCTTAGTTGCTGGGTACATTTATCTTACGTAGATGTGGTGTGGATACTATCCTGTGGTCTGCTGGAGTTTAATTTCTTAGTTGCTGGGTACATTTATCTTACGTAGATGTGGTGTGGATACTATCCTGTGGTCTGCTGGAGTTTAATTTCTTAGTTGCTGGGTACATTTATTTGGCAGGTTCATTGCTGCCCAGCCTAACTGAGAGGTGGATGAATAACCCAATGTTTGGCTTGGGTTCGTCCAGCTGCAGGATGGAAAAGCCAGCTCTTGAGGGCCCTCAAGAAGGCAAGGTGATTTTCTATGCATTGGACACTAAGGGGAAGTGAGTTCCAGATTGGGGGGGGCTTGAACAGAGAATGAGGATCCCCCTATTCTTGCCGATTTGATGCGAGGGCTTGCAAGGAGTAGAGCAGCGCCTGATTGTAGGTTTGTGTTGGGTTGGTAACGGAAGAATGTCTGTTGCTGATATTTTGTGCCTGTCTTGTGGAGGGCACAGTGGGTGATGCACATGGCTTTGAAGATGGCCCTTCCCCCGACAGGGAGACAGTGAAAGACGGGTGTTATATGCTCTCTAGGGCCAAGGGCCATGCAGAGTCTAACTGCAGTGTTTTGGACCCATTGATGATTTCTGAGTTTATATGCGGCAGCGCCCAGGTAAAAGGAATTGGCAAAGTCGAGACGGAAGAGAATGATGGCTATGATTGCAGTGACTCTGTGAGAGTAGGTGAGGTAAGGGAAGATGTTCCGGAAAATGAGGTGTAGATGGCAAGATTTGGACACAGAGTTAATGGGGTGAGAGAGTGTCAGATCAGCCTCTGTGGTGCATCCCAGGTTCTTTACTGGCCAATGGGTGGGTGGCTAATGGACTTGTGGGACATTCATGAGTAACATCTGTTGGATCAGCACTGCTGATAGCCGTTGCCCGCTGACCTTCCTCCTCCATGGGTGCAGAGAGCCTTGGGGCCATTCCTCAGTGCCGGTGCTGACTGCGACCGAGTTGCTCCCATTATCCCTGCAGCTTCGAGTTGTAGTGTGCCATGGGCACGTACAAAGGACTTCATGGTTCAAGTCTTGTTTTATCGTGGCCCAGTAGGCAGAGAACTGTATGCATTGTTGTGCTTGTTTGGCCATATGGATACAGGTTCGGGAAAGGGCAAGGAGGGTGCAGAGAGGGGATGAAGAGATACACCAATGCTTATGACTGATCTTGTAGGTGTTTTGCGAAGGCCAGCTGTGTGTTTATGTTCCTTAGCACCAAACTCTTCTGCTTGTGGTAAGTGTGGGCTGTGGTTCGGAGAGTATGGCGTGGGACAGCAGAGAGGCTTAACACGATTGGTTCTCATTAATATGATGGAAAAGACGGTGCTAATATCAGGGCTGTTGCTTCAATTCCAAAAAAGAATTGCAGATGAGAGAGAATAATGGTATTGTGAAAAGTGTATTCACGGTCTTGGAGGTTGACTGATGCTGTCTGTTGGTCTTCCAGGTTTTTCAAAATTCGCCCTCCCGTGCCTAGTAGTATCAATTATGTAAATCGCCTCTGGCGGAATTTATTTGCTTGCAATGGAACAATCAGCGTGTTATGCTAAAGGCTTGTAGTTCATTTGTGGCAAACCATTTAATAATTTCGCCACAAAGGGAATGTAAGTAATTGGTCGAAGGTTGCCCGGGTGTAATCATTGGAGATGTTAGGACTGCTGATTGCATTTCTCATAAGCAGATCATTGCCAAGAAATGTAACTGTATTAATTGTGTTTTTTTTAAAAATCTAAGCTGAAATATTCTTAGTTGTCATGTTTTCGTTCTCCTTGTTTTTGGTGCATAATTTATTTACTTGTTATTTTTAAAATGTGTTAAATACATTTTGTATTCTTAACATACATTTTTGTATTTTGTGAAAAGTCATATACTGACTAAATCACGCAAAAAAAAATCTCATTAGCGACACACATTACAAAGATGCATATCACATCAGCCAAGGGAGAACTCAAGGGTTTTTGCAACATATTACGAGTATTTCTTATGAAATTGAAAAATTGCAAAGCTTTGTAATCACATCAGTCAAGGGAGAACCTGGGATTTTGCAAGACATTAAGAGCCTGTGAATACTTTTGAAGTGTCGGGGGGAAATTCTGCCGGGGTCGGCCGGACCGTCCGCAGACCTTCAGGCAGGGAGGCCCCAACTCCTCCCGTGTGTATCCCAGATAAGATGAGATAGAGTATGAGACGCACACAAGGAGCAAGGTGACTCTGCTGTTTATTAGACAAAACGGCAGGGATGGGTCAAGGAGCGCACGCGTTCGTCCTGACACACACACAATTGTGGGGCTCGCAGGCCCTTTTTACTGTATTATGACGCGCTACTTGCGTCACTTCAGAAAGTTAACAAAAAACCTATTGCCACTCTTAATTGGATGTTCGAGTGGTAGGATTAGTATAGCACACATATAGAGAAAGATATTAGTGGATACGGTGTAGTCAGGTGGTATATCTGGGTTGTCCCTACAATAAGATACATGAAAATTGTTACATGAAGGCTCCTGAGGATTGGCTAAATGTGCTGGCGTCAGTGATAAGAGCCCCAAGTTCTGATTGGTGCACCCGTGAGCTCCCCAGCCTGGGACCACCGTCGTTCCCAGCTCTCGGTGTACCTGTAAGTTGCAACAATGTTTCACTATGGGTACATGCAGACAATGTGAGGACTTATTCATAGCTAGACGGGGTACCGTTCCCACCGTTGCAAATGTCCATTGAGCCTTTCAAGTGTATCTGCCAATGTCTCGTAGCGAGGGATCCAGACGCCTCTGTTCTCCAGGGTTTGGCATCTCATCAGGTTCGGCTTGATCACGTGGGAAGGGACCGTGAAAGAGGCATAATTCTGCACAATTAATATTGTTTTTCTACTGTGCGTCTGCTTTAATTTGTCGGTGTGACTTTAACGTTGGTGCGCGGAGTGCGAGATTGCAACATCGTGCCTTTGATGATTTGCTCTTGGAACGTGGGTTTGCAACATTGCGACCTTGGCTGGTTGCTTTGCCAAGCTCATTCTGTAGGATCAGCAACTGACTTTTGTTTTGTTGATGTCCACGGGAGCTCTTGTTTGAGGCCTACTTTGGCCCGGTGCATAAGTTGTTCGTTTGGTGCACAGGTGCTTTAGGTTATAGGAGCATGTAATTCCATAATCGGTATTGTCTTTATCATATTTCTCATCGTTGTACCTGGTTTCAAAGAGAAGCGTGAGCAAGCTAAATAAAAGTTCATGACGCGTCTTGCGTTTCTGCATTCTGAAAGCCTATATGAAAATAATAAAGATGCACGTCCGTGAATATGCCTGTCGCCTACGTCATAGCACTGAGTATATTCTTCGTGTAGGTTGGTGTGGGAATGTCCAGTGTGTATATTTGTACAGATGTGCTTCCCGTTGTCTAGGTCGTCATGGCATCTCTAACGACGTGTAGGTTTTAGTCTAGTTGATCCGTGCCGCAGGTGTCGGCATGGCCAGTGCGGGCTGCTGGGCAAGCAGATGGACACACCCGTATGTTCCTGTACCAGGGTACCTGGTCGTCTGGCAAATGGGCAAACTCTTCTCGTGGCGGGTGTTTGGGTCGTGACCCTCTAGGCCAAGCGCGAGAGGTGAAGGACGGGAGCCTGGTTTTCCATTCTCCCACTTCAGTCCCCCCTCTGGTCGACTTGTCGACCACAAACATATCCTTCTCGTTATCTCCTCTTACTCGCCATATCTTGGTTATTCCTCCGAGATGTCCATAGTGGTTTACATGATCTTCAAATGACCAATACATATATTCACAGGTACCCCCAGGAGTACAATATACCCATCTTCCTATGTAGCTCCTGGGGTTTCTTGGGTTCTCGGTCTTTACTGACGGTGGGTCTAGATGGTGGGTAATTATTTGGGTGCGCAGCTTCTCCCTTTCCTGTATAATTACACCTGTATGCTGGCCGTCATCTGCTGGCATCAAGGGGTGCATTCCCACCATTTCCAGCAATTCGTCAGTATTGCGTGCCTTTCGTGCCTTCCAAAATCTAATTATGATCAGGGTAGCTCCAGCCAATATGGTGCAGCCCACTATTATTTTCAGTCCATCTGACAGCCAAGATGGCATCCATGACCATAATAGTGAAAACCAGCTCTCATCCTTGTTCACACCATTGCTTTCATCCGTCATTTTAGAGTGCATTTGGGCTAATTGTGAAACAGCTTCTGTCAGTGTACCATTGTCAGCATCATTGGCAGGTATGAACGTGCAGCATGATTGTCCTATTTTTGCACAAACTCCTCCTTCCATTGCTGTGAGAAGGTCCAATACATATCTGTTCTGTAGTGCTACCATCCTTACAGCTCGCAGCTCTTCTTTTATTGCGTTGAACCCATTTACTGTAGAATTGATGGTCATCATTAATTCCCATCTAGTTATTTGGAGCCATTTTGCGTTTGCGTAAGCCTGTAATCCCGGGTGTATTATTGAGGAGAAGAACATTGCTGCTCTGCTGAATAGTCTGTGTTCTGGCGGTATTGATGTTAGTGCCGTTTCCGACCTTCCCCATAGGTAATTTCCTGTCAGTGGCTCTCCTTGTCTTTTTCTTCTATTTAGGACAGTGTCATTGCTGTTGGTCCTGTTCCTTTGCTCCTCCTGGAGTGGTGCAGATCTCTTTCTTCTCTTATCCCCCTCATTCATTCTGGGAAATTTCGCCACATCGACGTGCTTCTTAGGTACCACTAGTGATGGTACATTGACGTGTACCATTGTGCACACACCATTCCACAGGGGAGGCAGTGTATGGTATGCCTTTTCTCCACAGGCCCAATAATGATCCATTATTACTGCTGTTCCTGCTCCCCCCTCAGGTAACTCCGTCACACTTGCGCAATTGGTGTTATATCCTACGTCCACCTCTCCTTTATGTTGGTAACATACCTTGGGCGCAGTCAACGGTAGTATCGCTATTGGGTCTTCATCTTCTTCTACCCATGTGAGCATTGGTACATACTTGATCCACGTCGTCCAACATCGGTGATTGTGTGTCTCGATGGTTGAGATAGTTTCTTTTGTTACCATATTGCTGCCAATCACCCCTATCTCCCAGCTGTTATCCAGATACACCTTTCCCGTTATCGTCATTAGCGGCCTCTCCCAGCATCCTTGTTTACCCGGAATTTCAGTGGCGTACCAATCACATGGTAGATACTTCAGTGTTACCTTCTGTGTTTCTCCTTTTGCAGGGCCACTTGTTATATATTTGAATGCTTCAGCATGTAAACTGGTCTTGTGATAACTAAGGTAGGTCTTGAGGAAGTTGTTTTCATATGGGTATGAGTCTCGTGTTTTCCATGTCATGTGCACTACAGTTCCTTGAAATCTTCCTTTCGTCTGGAACAGTGCCAAGTATATTATGCACTGTGCTACCTTCTCATTTATTTCTGTAGCAACAAATGTTCGTGATGCACTCATGGCGTATGGTATTAATGAGCAGACATAGCAGCTATCCTCAGTTGTCTGCTTACCAATGCGGGTCATGTGTTGGTACCATATATTGTTTGTGACGTGTGCTGAATCTTGTACATAATTATCAATACCTTTATTGTCTGAGTATGTGCTGCGTTTAACTCTACTTTTCTTTGGTGTAATGTTACTACTACCACCTGACGTAACACCTGTTGCAGCAAGGAACGGGGGTACATTAGGGTTGGGTGCAGCAACAAAATTGGTAGCACAGCTATACTGCCATACAGAAGCAGCCACAAATCCGGTGATTATCAAAATCCCTATTATTTTTATTACAATTGCTAATCTCACCGGCATTTTGCTCTTACCTTGCTGCGGTCCTGGCAGCTTATTCTTGCGACGTTAAAGTTGCCCGCCTGAAAATTCTCAGAAATGCTCGTTTTAAATGTTAGTTTTGTTTTGTTTAAGCTCTCCCTATCAAATAGTCATTCAGTGCCCAGGCGAAGAGCTGCTCCCACGCTACTCTAAGTGATTGGTCTCTTAAGACCGGCAAGTATGGGCGGAGGTGGGGCATGTGATATTCTATGGCCAGGAGGAAGGCTGTGTAGTAAACACGTACCCTTCTTCTTTTTAGATATGTTGGCCTTTTTATTTCGTATACAAATTGGTGTGACAATTCTTCTGGGTAGTTATCGTTTGGGAGTACCATCTACGCCTGGACAGTGGACGTTGTTAGTTATTTTTCTACTTAACAATACAATAATACGCAGTTCCTGTATGTGCGAGAGAGAAAGAGAACATTCACGTGTTTACATGTGTATTTGTGCGACCAAGTTCTTTTAGTTTATGTTACAACTGTCCTGGGGGGGGGATGGCGTAATTATTTTTATTCTTTGAACGTGTGACCATGGGGTGGGCAGTGCAGTGATCACCCCTTTCTTCGTCAGTTATCGTCTCTGGGGTATCTGGGTAGTGGGAAGGTAAGGGAACAATTGGGTCGTTGTCTGTGGTAGAACTTCCTTCCGCTGTCAGGGATGTTGTTGCTGTTGTTCCAATGGACCTGTCGTTGGCGCTGGGGCGGGTCTGCAGTTTGTATATCTTTACATCGTGTAGGTGGTTCCAAGCACGCTTATCCTTTAGTTTTACTGCTCTTGTTGATACGTCCTCTACCAGATGTGGACCGGTGAACCTTTTATTGTTCCATCTTCTATTGAAATTACGAAGTAGCACGTGGTCACCTTTGGCAATTTTGCACAAGTTCTCTTTTTCCAATTCTGTACGGGCGCCTTCTTCTTTATCTCTGGTGGACCCGCCCCGTGTGCGCTCGAGCTGTTGAGACACAAACACAACACTAGTAATCAAAGATGACACATATTGATACATTTCATCACCTAGTATATTCGCTGAACTTTCGTGGTCAGTGAATGCCCTTGACGTTGGCGTTAGAGGAAGGCGCATTTGACGTCCAGTAACCACCTCATGTGGAGTGAGGTGGTGGTCGGACCCTGGCCTGTTCCTCAGCTCAAACAATGCTAACGGAAGGCAATACAACCAACTTTTCTTTGTTGTTTGTTGTATCTTTGCAATTGCCTCCTTCAATAAGCCATTTAGGCGTTCACATACGCCATTAGCCTGTGGGTGATATGCACATGCAAATTTGTGCTTTATGCTTAGCAGGGCTGTGATATGTTGGAACATTTCGTTTGCGAAATGTGGGCCATTATCTGATCTTAATACTTCGCACACTCCCCACCTGGGGAAGACCTCTCTTACTATGAATTTGGCTGCTCTAAATGCATCTGGGTGTGAACAGGGCCCTGCTTCAATCCACCTAGAAAATGGGCATACTACTACAATCATGTATCTATTACCTTGACATATGTTGATCATATCAACATAGTCAATGTGGAGGTGCCGAAAGGGTCCTTCTGGCCGGGGTATGGTACCTCTTATTACTTTTAGGGTGTGACCGGCCGTAAACTGTTGGCATGTGAGACAATTGCTGATAAAATTTGAAACATGGGAATTTAACTCGGGACAGAACCAATCATCTCTAATTCGTGCTGCAATTATTTCCTTGCCTGTATGGGCTGGGTGATGTAATTGGCTCAGGGCGGTATTTAAAAGTGCCAATGGTATTACAACTTTCCCAGTACCACTCTGGCGCCATAGTGCGTCGGTTGGTGACATTGTACATCCTCTTTTTACCCATATTTCCTTTTCGGCCATTGGTGCTGCTGCTTGTAATTCCATAATCTGTGTGGCTGGGAGATGGGTATACCCTTCTCTTATTAACATCTCCCTAGCCATTCCCCTCCCTCTCCCTCTCTGTGAGTCTGTGGGGTCCCATATCTCACCAAAGTATGCAGCATATTTCGCATGTGCGTCTGCTGCTGCATTCCCTTTTGAGACATAGTCTTCACCATTGGTGTGTGCGGTGCATTTTACTAGGGCTAGCTCTTGGGGGTCGTTTATTACTTCAATTAGTTCAGCCAACAAGAGGGCATGTTGCACTGGAGTGCCGTCAGCTCTCCTAAACCCTCTTCTCCTCCATTTTGTTAACCCTGAGTGGACAGTGGATGTAACATATGCACTGTCGGAATATATTGTTACACGTTTGTCAAAACTTTCTTTCAATGCCAATATTAGTGCAACTAGTTCAGCGGCTTGAGCAGAGTAATGCTGTGGTAACTGTACACATTTCATAGCCACACACGCCGGAGCCTCCATCATTTTTACCACTGCTGCCCCAGTTCTCCTTATCCCATCTCCTTGATCAATAGTTGATGACCCATCAATAAACAAAAGCTCACCTCCCTCTAGTGCATTCTCTTCAACCTTTCTAGTACATGAATACATTTCATTTAGTTGGGTGCAGTCGTGGGCGTAATCTCCCTCCTCAATTATTTCTGCTAGAAATCTTGCAGGGTTAACAGTGCTACATCTAACAATCGCTAGTTCAGCCCTAGACAAAATGATCTCATAACCTGAAGCCCTTTGTGTCATTAGTGTGGACTTGGGTTTATTCAATATTGCAAATAATGCATGTTCCACAAACAGTGTAGTTGGACACCCCATGGTTATTGCTGATGCCTTTTCTACTGCAAAAGCAGCTGCAGCGAGGCCTTGTTCGCAAGGGAAGTGGCCTAACATCACGGGATCTAAGTGACCGCTATAAAACGCTACTGGTTTATAGCCCATGCTTGTTTTTTGAGCCAATACTGCTTTCATTACTGCTGAATCGCAATGTGAAAATATAAAAAATCGTCGCTCATAGTCTGGGGTTGCCAGTACTGGAGCTGTTGATATCGCGTCCTTTAATTCATCAAATGCCTCCCTCATTTCCATAGTCCACCCCAACCTTTTCTCCCCTTTATTTGCTTCCTTCAACCCCTCAAGCAGGGGTCCTATGTATGAGCTGTAATCAAACACCCATGCTCTACAGTAATTACATAGCCCCAAAAATTGCTGCAGTTCTCTCACAGTCTGTGGTATGGGAGTGCTTGATATGGCCTGTGCTCTTTGTGGTGCAATATTTCTTCCATGTTGGGATATCAGTTGGCCAATGTACAGTACCTGTTCCTGACAGTATTGTATTTTTTCCATGTCTACTTTATACCCTTTTTCAGCCAATATAGTCAACATTTTTAGAGAATCATCTCTGCATTTATTTTCATTTGTACTGCAAATTATTATGTCATCCACATATTGTAACACTGTGCTTTCCACCTCAACGTTACCCAAATCCATCTGTATAACTCTATTGAAAATTGAGGGTGATTCACAATACCCTTGTGGTAACCTGGTATGTTTCCATTTAGTATTTCGGTAAGTGAAACTTGTTAGATCTTGTGAGTCGGGGTGTAATGGTATTGAGAAAAAAGCATTCTTAAGATCTATTACTGTAAATCGTGATGCCTCTGCTGGGATGCCACACAGTATTGTGGCCGGGTTTGCTGTTACTGGATATTCTGCTTCCACTATGTTGTTCAAGGCCGTTATAGTTTCATATATGCCCTCATCTGCCTCTTTTGACAATGGGTACTGTTTTACTCTTGGTAGTATTGCACCTTTTTTCAATTTTATCCGTACACCCCCTATGCTTTTAATGCATCCTACGTCATAAGGGCTAATGGTCCATAATGATTTGGGCACTTTTGCCATATCCTCCTTAAAGAAGGGGACTGGGGTGCATGCAGGTGCCTCAAGTGCCATAGCAATTTTCTGCGCTATATGTTTGTGAGCCACTCGTAACCATATTTCTACACTCATCATGAACACCATTTCCCCCTCCTCTTTTTCTTCTGAAAACAGTTCCTCATCTGACACCTGGGTCAACCTACATCCTTCTGCTAGTGCAATCACTGCCCTCCATGCTCTTCCTTCTTTGTCTTGGGCGTGCACAGTAATATACTCAGCTGTTGTAATAATGCTTTCAATGTCTATTGCAAACACTTTTCCTTCCTGTTCATTAACAGGTGTTTCTGGTCGGAACAGGTAAGCTGCTGGCCTCCTCCATATTTTACCTTCTATCCCTGGCATCCATGCAATTGCCATGTCTGTCCCATACTGGAATATCGCGCCATCTATTGGTTCCGCCCTAATCGCTGTCTGCCCACAGTATGCTTGCATAATCTGTCGCGCTGCTAGCATGTTAATCCCAGGAGTAGAGCAAATTATACCATCCTCTGTAAAGGAGATTGTCATATTTAACCTATTCATTATGTCCCTCCCCAGTATATTTACTGGTGAGGCACTATAATACAATAGTGGAACTGACAGATCGTAATCTCCGATAGATAAGGGAACGTTATCAGTAAAAGGAACCAATCCTTTAGCCCCAGAAAATCCTTGGGTGTTCATGGCTTCGCCT
Source organism: Ambystoma mexicanum (assembly GCF_040938575.1). Taxonomy (NCBI): domain Eukaryota; kingdom Metazoa; phylum Chordata; class Amphibia; order Caudata; family Ambystomatidae; genus Ambystoma; species Ambystoma mexicanum. The sequence goes on along the minus strand of NC_090933.1, from coordinate 1,228,190,881 downwards.
GACATCTTAAATTTACCTTCCCTTATGCAAGACCGGGTTGCCCCGGTGTCAACAAGGAAAGATAATTTTTTGTCACCTATCGTTACCTCTATGCGTGGCTCCTCCGCACTATTAGGTGTTATTGACAGGATGGGACACACCAAGGCCGTCTGTGGGCTGTCCTATTGGGGGTACAATGATTGGCCATTTCCTGTGTAAGGGTTGTGTCCCAATACTGTCACCCTACCCAATTGTGTTTGTTCATTTTGGGGTTGTTGTGTTGTCACTATTTGTTGTTGTGGCAGTGGCTGTTGTTGTGTTAATTGCTGTTGCTGCAGTGGCTGTTGTTGTGTTAATTGCTGTTGCTGCAGTGGCTGTTGTTGTGTTAATTGCTGTTGCTGCAGTGGCTGTTCTTGCGATGGCCTAGGTTGTACCTGCTCATTCCATGCTGGTGTCCCTGGCCTGACCCTACACGTGCGTGACATGTGTCCTAGTATTCCACAACTCCAACACACTGGTGGTTCTCTGTTTTGCCATGGAAAGCTCCCTGTGTTGTCCTGGTATACCTGTTGCCCTGTGGGGTATGAACTTCCAACTCCCCCCACCTGCTGTTGGGTATTATATCCGTATCCTCTCCCTCTCATAAATCCACCTCTCCCTCTGTTATACCCATAATACCCAGCTCCTTGCATCTGGTACCCTCCTCCCACGTTTTGTGCTTGTAATTGTAGTGGCGGCATTTGCTGTATTATACTTTGTCGAGGTGCTATTAGAGTTGGGTCTTGTGCAGCCACTATTTGCGTGGGGCTTTGGGCCACTGTTGTGGGTGCAGTTATTAGTGCCCCTTCCATTGTATATTTAGTTAATTTTTTCTGTACTAGTTTGGCCTCTTCTGTTTTCCTGTCCTCTTCCTTTTGTTTCATTTTTCCTTGCCATATCCTGCAGTGATGTACTATTGTCAGCTGTATTTCAGGCCATGGTTTTACTTCCATTCCCACTACTTTCTTTAGTTGTTTCTGTACTCCTTCTGGGAGCCCCTGTACTAGTATATGATAAAATATGGCTGGTGTTTTATCCCATTGTTCTCTCGTTTCCATGCGCCACTTTTCTTGAATATCCTGTATATAATCAACGGGATCTTCATTCTCACGCATCTTACGGGAAGTGATTGCTCCTATATCTGATGTGTCTGGGTACTGTACTCTAAGTGCCTGCCATAGCGCATGTCTGCAGTTTGCAAATGGCGCCCCATCATGCGATGTGTTTGTTATTGTTATCCCATGGAATCCCGCTCTCTTCCAAATGTCGTCTGCTCTATCTCCTAATATTGATATTAACAGGCCTTTCACATCTCCTACTGCTAGTTTCTGCCCTGCGGTGTGTTTTTCCATTTCATATATCCACTTACCCGCACCTCCACTTAGTGATGGGAGCCTACATTTTATATTTTCCTTATCCGTATGCTTCCAAGGTACATACTGCGGTCTAACCCCTCCTCTCTCTAACAGTGGCATTAAGTTGTGTCCTATATCACCCTTTATGTTCCATAGTATTGGATCTTCACACCCCTCCTCCTCCCCTATTTCCCTTACCACATCAAATTCTTCCTTGCTACCCCTCCTCCTTCCTACCTCTCCTTCCCTTCCCCTTTTTTCGTCATCCTCTGTGCTTAATATGGGTATGCTTATCTGTCTGTCTTGCCTGCGGCTAGGGAGGTCTCTAAGCCGGCACGCATAAGGAGTCACTTCGTCCATGAATGGCGCAAGCTTTATTTTGCGCAGCGTGCGTGTGGTCGTTGAACATGTAGGGTGCGATGGGGGAGGGCGTGATGGAGATGGCGATGGTGTGGTTTCATGGGTTTGTTTTTCCACTAGTTTTTGCACCCTCTCCTCACCTTGTTCCAGCTCCTCCCTTCTCTTACGGATCCATGGCGAGTCTATATTGGTTCTAGTGAGGTACAGCTTATCTAAGCTTTCCCTTTCACTCTTTCTTCCTACCCTCTCTACTCCTTCTTCCTCCTCACTGCAAAAATCATTCATAGATGTTATCCCCCACTCTGTTCTTTTCCCCTTTACTGTTACTGTTTCTAAGTCTATTCGCTCCATTTCTCCTCTTCCTTTGTTATCAACTGTTCCCCCGGGTGTTGATGTTGTCGCTACTTCTCTACTTCTATATACATCCCCCCATTTTTCACTCTCCTTATTTCTCCCTCCTCTTTCCCCATCACTCCTCTCCTCCATTTCCCTACTATTTTCCTCCCTTTTCCTTTTTAATTCCTCCATCATTTCGTTGCTCATCTCTTCCAATATTCTTTCATCTTCTTTCCTTCTTTCCCATTTCACCCTTTCTCTTTCTATTGCTTTCTCTTCTTCATATTTCTTAGCTGCTTCTGATACTACCCTCCTCCTCCATAATTCCAATTCCCTTTCCTTTTCCTCTTCTTCCTTCTTTTTTTCTCTCAATACTACTCTTGACACCCTTTCTGCTGCTGTTCTTACCCTTCCATCTTCTATCCTTCGCTCCTCATTTTGTTCCCTTAATTTGTCCAATTCGTTTTTACCCTCTTTCCTTTTCCTCACTCTCTCCTTTTCCCCCCTCTCAAGCTGTGTTAGTAATTCATTCTGCTCATCCCTTAGTTTTGCCAATTTTTCCTCCAAAATCTCTTCTCTTTGTGTTAGTAGCTCCTCCCCCTTCATCTCACTCTCCCTTCTACTATCCTCGCCTGTTCTCTTTACAACCTCCCTTTCTTCTCCCGTTAGTGAACCCCGTAATTTTAATAATATCTGTGCAGCTACCCACTCATCATGTCCTATCTCTACAATCTGTTCTTCTCCAATTCTCCCCTCCCCCACTATCTTCCTGTGAGCCACATATGGTGGAGGGCTGTAAGCCGGGTTCGAGTATCCTTCAGCCGCCCTTAACTGTCCTTCCATTTCTCCTAGTTCTCTTAAGGGGTACAACCCTTCTCTCTCAGTTTTCACTCCCGGTGTTATGGGTATCTCGTTGCTCGGTTCCTTTTTTATGTCTTTTAAGGTGTCAATCTTTTCTCTTCCCTCTCCTTCGTTTTCCTCGTTCTTTTTCCTTTCACACCCCTTTCCCCCATCCGTTCCCTCCTTTATAATCTCCTTTACTTCCGGTGTTTCTCCCACAGAGAACATTCCATTTGGTCCTGGTCGGGATCCCTGGAACATCCTCCATAAGTTAAACACCTCCATATGGCTCGCCAACTTCTTCCCCTTGTATGTATTATGCAGATGGTTTAGCAATGAATGTTGGGCATAAGGATCGAAACTACCATTAGGCGGCCATGGTGTTAACATTTTGTTATCCGTCCCCTGGGTCCACTCTATGCTGTACTTAATTAATTTCTCCCTATGGGGTGGCAGTGTTGTGCATATGTGTTGTAGTGGGGTAGTGAGGGTGTTCCCCCACCCTCCTGGCCCTTTCCCAGATGACATACTTGTGCCCTACTTGTTACTCCTCCCTTCGTTATCAGTTTACAATTTACGACCTTATATTGTTTACCTGGCCCCGTAAGTGTGGGGACTTACGACAATCCTTTAAAAGGTATGCAATAATAGTAAAAAAAAAAAAAAAAAATAATAATAATAATAAACAAAACAAGAAATAATAAAACACAAATATATATATATGTATAATTTTGTATTGTATGTTCCTTCCCCTACGGCCCCCTGCGGCCGAAGCGCACGCAGCCCCCTGTGGCTGCGTACCCCTTACGACGATCTTATACAGTCGTCTTTATTCCTCGTTCTCCTCCCCCTTTTACATTGGCCGTGGCTGGCGTTCTCCGTGCTCAGCCACGCCCCTCTCCCCTTCTCCTCTTCCAATCCACTCGTTTATTGTTTATCTTCTTATCCACTCCCTCATCATTTTTCTCTTCCCCACCGCCTTCAAAACTCAATCTTCCTTGTGCTCGTGATATCCTATAAAATCCCTACTGGTGACGTCACCGATGTCTCTACGCTACTAGTACAATCTCATCATTAGTTTCAAAATACACTTGCAATTTATCCCCACTAACCCTACAGCTGTCTTCCTGTCTCTCCTGGAACAAGGTAATCTCATCAATAATATAATTGGACTGCACACGCTGCGTCGCCTCGCGTGTGATACGCCCCTCAACAGGAGGGCTTAACCAGCCAACTATCTTCCGTATTTGGCAACTATGCAACTAGCTACCCCCTACAGGGAAACGTCATCTACCTATCGAGTTTCTTGCTCGAACAATAGGAAACCTCATCTACCTATCGAGTTTCTTGCTCGACCAATAGGAAACCTCATCTACCTATCGAGTTTCTTGCTCGAACAATAGGGAACCTCATCTACTCATTGATCAATAAATGCCAAATCGTAGGAAACCACACACGCCCACCCCTACACGTTAGTCGCGATTTAGGCCAATCAGTGTCTACGAGCGACCACACGTGATGTTTTCGTGCTTTTTCACGTCACTGCTCTCGCACTCTTTTCACTCTCTTTCATTCCATTGACAACACTATATTGTCAACCCTTCGCCGCGCACCTGTGCAACACCTCCCTCCTCCCTTATTTAATTCCTCCCCCCTCCCTCACAATTTCGCATTGCTCGTTGTGTGTGCCATGCTCACCAAGTTCTCTCGATGCAGGGCCGCTCGACTGCGTGCACCCCTCCAAGCGGCTCGCCACCTCCCCTCGTCTGGACCACGTCTGGACACTCGCCAACCGCGGGCGGGATACTTCTCAACCGGCTCCCGAGGGCCAATATCCGGATTGCGCTGTCCGGTCTTCTCGCGGCTCCGCGATGGTCCTGTAGTCCTCAGAAGGGGGCAACGGCAGAGGGGGCCGCGCCGCCGGGCCTCCTCGCAACGGGAGTGCCTGGAAAAAGTAAAAATAAAAGTCGATCTTAAACAGATCTCAGCAGTGCCTCCAACTTGTCGGGGGGAAATTCTGCCGGGGTCGGCCGGACCGTCCGCAGACCTTCAGGCAGGGAGGCCCCAACTCCTCCCGTGTGTATCCCAGATAAGATGAGATAGAGTATGAGACGCACACAAGGAGCAAGGTGACTCTGCTGTTTATTAGACAAAACGGCAGGGATGGGTCAAGGAGCGCACGCGTTCGTCCTGACACACACACAATTGTGGGGCTCGCAGGCCCTTTTTACTGTATTATGACGCGCTACTTGCGTCACTTCAGAAAGTTAACAAAAAACCTATTGCCACTCTTAATTGGATGTTCGAGTGGTAGGATTAGTATAGCACACATATAGAGAAAGATATTAGTGGATACGGTGTAGTCAGGTGGTATATCTGGGTTGTCCCTACAATAAGATACATGAAAATTGTTACATGAAGGCTCCTGAGGATTGGCTAAATGTGCTGGCGTCAGTGATAAGAGCCCCAAGTTCTGATTGGTGCACCCGTGAGCTCCCCAGCCTGGGACCACCGTCGTTCCCAGCTCTCGGTGTACCTGTAAGTTGCAACAATGTTTCACTATGGGTACATGCAGACAATGTGAGGACTTATTCATAGCTAGACGGGGTACCGTTCCCACCGTTGCAAATGTCCATTGAGCCTTTCAAGTGTATCTGCCAATGTCTCGTAGCGAGGGATCCAGACGCCTCTGTTCTCCAGGGTTTGGCATCTCATCAGGTTCGGCTTGATCACGTGGGAAGGGACCGTGAAAGAGGCATAATTCTGCACAATTAATATTGTTTTTCTACTGTGCGTCTGCTTTAATTTGTCGGTGTGACTTTAACGTTGGTGCGCGGAGTGCGAGATTGCAACATCGTGCCTTTGATGATTTGCTCTTGGAACGTGGGTTTGCAACATTGCGACCTTGGCTGGTTGCTTTGCCAAGCTCATTCTGTAGGATCAGCAACTGACTTTTGTTTTGTTGATGTCCACGGGAGCTCTTGTTTGAGGCCTACTTTGGCCCGGTGCATAAGTTGTTTGTTTGGTGCACAGGTGCTTTAGGTTATAGGAGCATGTAATTCCATAATCGGTATTGTCTTTATCATATTTCTCATCGTTGTACCTGGTTTCAAAGAGAAGCGTGAGCAAGCTAAATAAAAGTTCATGACGCGTCTTGCGTTTCTGCATTCTGAAAGCCTATATGAAAATAATAAAGATGCACGTCCGTGAATATGCCTGTCGCCTACGTCATAGCACTGAGTATATTCTTCGTGTAGGTTGGTGTGGGAATGTCCAGTGTGTATATTTGTACAGATGTGCTTCCCGTTGTCTAGGTCGTCATGGCATCTCTAACGACGTGTAGGTTTTAGTCTAGTTGATGCGTGCCGCAGGTGTCGGCATGGCCAGTGCGGGCTGCTGGGCAAGCAGATGGACACACCCGTATGTTCCTGTACCAGGGTACCTGGTCGTCTGGCAAATGGGCAAACTCTTCTCGTGGCGGGTGTTTGGGTCGTGACCCTCTAGGCCAAGCGCGAGAGGTGAAGGACGGGAGCCTGGTTTTCCATTCTCCCACTTCAGAAGTATTAATGTTGACATTTACTTCGACAGTGTCTTGCTGTAAGCTTGTGATACATTCAGAGAAGGATGAGGTCAGGATCAGTTTCTTAGGAGTAAGGCAAATTACCTTTGGAGATCAAAGAATCAATAATTCATGTCCTACACCTTAGACCTAAGAGCAGTGTGGGTTCTTCAATGCATGCGTCCTGTCAGGTTTTGGTGCAGATTTCTGTGAATGAAAACGTTCTAATTGTATTCTGTGCCAATTGGAAGGAATCATGGCAGTAAGAGTTAATTTTTCTTTGGTTAGTTTGTTCTTCCCCTTTGGAGTGTTGCAAGCAAATTCCTTTGAGCTCCAGCCTAACAGTGGTCCTCATTATAAGTTTGCTGGTCCGGTAACAACAGTACCAGTAAGCTTGCCGGTACCGTTGTTACCTGACCGGCAAACTACTAGGTGTGCTCGCGGGTGCCTTCCCACCTGCCAGCATTGGCTTGGAGGGTGTACCGGCACGTGCAAGCAGGGCATGTCAGATGCACCGGCACCATTTTAAATGGTGCCGGTGCATCCGACCTCCCCATTCCCATTGAGCCCTATGGGACTCAAGTGGGAATGGGGAGCATTTTTTTCCGGCACCCGCGAATGTGCAATTACCGGGTCCGGCGGGGCTGTAATGACCCGACCATTGCCCATTCCCTGGTGCTGAAAAAAAATCACAAGTTTGGCGGCAGTCTGCCGGTTTTACAGGTAAGGCTACTGCCAAACTTGTAATGAGGCCCATTCCATTTTGGGGTCAGCTAATTGACAATCAAACCATATACACTCTATTAGGGTTGTATTCAGTTTGTTTGTTATGTGAAGTCAGTAATATTTCAGAGATCGAAAAATACTGCAGTTTACGATAAGATAAATGAAAAATATGTGTGAACCATTCACTTGCACTACCAATGAGGTAAGAGTGTGGATTAGCAAATCAGTTTGGATCGACTCATGGCTTAGGACTTCAAGATGCATTGTATGAGCTGGTAGTCTGACCAGAAGAGAAGGGAGATGGTGATATCTTTAATGGTGCACTTCCAGGTAAACAGACCACCCAGTGTGTGACTGTGGCAATTTGGTGGGGCCCTCGATCAGTTGGGTGAGGCTAAGGTGTGTCGTGTTGTACACAAATTCAATGGGCAGGCAAATACTGTAATCCTCTAGCAAAACACTGGGTCCTCTGACCTTCATGTTCTTGTATGAGTTGTTGGCGAGATAATATGCATGCATTCAAATATTATATTAGGGTCATGCACATGGGGTGGGGGTTATGTTACTAGGGCTAGGATGCTTGCACTGGCATTGATGCTGCATTTAACCATTTTACACACACACACAAACATTTCACTGGATGGTTCATTGCCAGAGCTCCTGATGCCTTGTGAGTGTGGTTCTGAACTCAAATTCTGAAATTCTCAGGGTTGAGAATGTCCAATAAGGGGGAAAAATAAGATGAGAAGCATGTTTCGGTGAAAGTAAGATGTGATATTTTGTTTCACTCAATACATTTGTGATATAAGGAGGCCTTTCTGCATACAGATTGCTAATTGATATTGCCAAAAGGGAGGTTTTGTGGGTCTATACGGAAATGGAATTTCATAGGATATAGAAGCATTTGAGATGTGGACGAGGGCTGCCAAACATGGTACCTCTTCATGAAGGGGCAGGAGAGGGAGAGCAGATGTACACGTTTCAGTTCTGGGGTATTTAGAATGATGGAACTAGCGTATCTCTGTAGTCTCTTCAGTTATTCAATAGGGTATTTTTCAGCTAGTGTCTAAGTGATGGAGACAGGATATTTTGTGTCTGGAAAAGTGTACTGGAAATATTGGAAAATGTTCACTCATAAGTGGTGCGGGTTGTTTTTTGAGAGTGGATGGGTGGAAATGTTCTTTCCAGGTATGTGAGTGGTTGTAGGATTAGTAGGATGTCATTCCAGGATGTGATGTGCTTCTTGAGGAAAGTCCAGAGTTGTGATTTAAGGTGGCTTAAATGTTCTGCTAAGGATGGAGAGGTGTGGTTCGGCTTGGATCATGAAACATCTGTACCCACTGATAATGTAAATTGTTGGGCTGTTGGCAGGTCCCCTGAATGGTAATCTGATACCCACATGTGACTTAACTCACATGTGGGTTACTAGGAGCATTCTGAGTAGGTAGAACCACTATTTTCTTCTGGAAGGGAAGAATTGCAGGTGAATTGTGGTGTTACCTGCATTAGGGTAATGGTAATAATAGGCAATGGGGTATTCAGGCAACGCATGCAGTATGTTATTCTTAAATCCATTTTCACATCTTTAGCAGCTAATGCAATGTGGTTATAGAATCCCCAAATGATAGGGGCTCAGGGAAGCATTTCTAAGATTACTCATTTGTGGCAGAATAAATTGCAGTCAGGCAACCGCAGTAGCTGCCGCTCCCCAGAGACAATTGGGTTTGTGCAGGACCTAATGGTCCTGGAAGTGCTGTTTGCAAGGGGGTGGGCTCTCCACAAATGGAGTGATTGTGAATGACCAAGGCAACAGGGGATGATAAAGACAAGGATAAGTGATAGCTGACTATTAATGCAAGAATCTATGGGGCATTGACATACAACTAAGGGAAATGATTTTAAAAAAAAAGAGCTTACTATCAGTGCGCAGCAGCATGGTGGTCTGGCTTAAAGGGCCTCTTGATGGGTCCCAGTGTTGGTTGGGTGTTAGGCGTGGTCATAGTAGTGGACCCAGTCGAACACAGTTCCTTTTTAAACAAGACAATTGAGGATACTGGAGCTTGGGTTAGTTATATATGCTTGGGGTTCAAATAGGACATAAGAGGATGTATGAGGGCAACTCTATGGACCTCTTTGTCAATTTTTTTTTTTTTAGACAATTTGGCATGTTACAATAAGTTGAAAGGACCATTACTGGAGCATACCCATGTTGAAGAATGCAGTGACTATGGGCATTTAGTGAGAAAGGTACCGGCAAAACACCATCCACGGTGGTGGGTTTCGTCCTTGTAAAGCACTGACAAATACTTTTTGTAAGGCATCAGACAAGCATTACCAAGAGCCAACATTTAGGCATTTGAAAATGCAATTGAAACATCCATGGGTGTTGCTAGGTCTAGAAAAGATCCAGGGCTACGCTTATGTCTGGACTGTCGGACTCAAGCTAGTTAGCCTTTTGGTTTTAGCCCCTGAGTTTCTATCCTGGGCTACAACCCAAAGACCAGGGGCTATAGCCCCCTCGGCTTCCCCTAGCAATGCCTCTGGAAATGTCTGCTAGAAAGAAAAACTGCTAGTTCATAGAGAAAGAGTCCAAAGCATGATGCCTTCCATTCAACTGAGCTTTTAGTGTATCCCATAAGAAAGACATAAGAAAATGATCTCCACCCAGAGCACTGACAGCATTATCTAAAATCAGGCCTTCATGCTTTGTTGCTGTCCATACATGCTTCATAAACACTCACTATTTGCGATTTGTGATGATGTACCGACTTTGCACGGTGACAGGGCTTGCTCATACATCCTGCCCATTGATGTAGTGGATTGAGTAAAAGTAAGACAACCATCGTTTCCAGGAAATTGTGTGCATTGATAACCTCTTATTCTCCATCAGGATATTGGACTCTCTGGCCCCAGAAAGAACAGTGTGTGAGATTTGAACAGAGAGGTCTTTGTGTGTGCTATTAATTGCCTCTGTAGCCTACTACTGTCTGACTTGCACATAGGTTGAAAGGGGGCTAAGCAAGATTATCAAATGATTACCTTTTGTCTTATGTTTTGAAATCAAGTCCCTGAACGCTCACACCAGAGAGAATACAAACTGCTAGGGAAGAAGGGCCAAGTCGATCTTGTAAGTATAACACGTTTTTAATCTCACACACAGATGAGAGCAACAGCAAAGAACTCTTCTGCTAGGAACGTTCTGCCGAAAATTAGTACAAGCCGAATCTTATAAAGCAAAACATTGTTATACATGATGCAATACATAGGGTAAAGTCACATGTGGCTGGTTGGTGTGTGCCTATACATGATCGACCTGTTCCATAAGGGATGCCATGCTGTTGGTTCCAGCCCATTCCAGTTGTCTTCCATTACGTGAATGCTGCAGTGATTATCTTCTTCTCATGTCGAAGGTCAGAAAACAAAATCATTATATTCCTACCACACAACTATTTTATCACTCATACTGTGCACTTGGCAGGCCCTAAAACAGGCATAAAGGAGGTTCTGGGGCACTCTAACCTTCACACACCCATTTCACTCACTCCTCTCAATGGCATCCAGCTCAAAGGTCTACACCCTCGTTTTGAACCATAATTTAACCAGCCCAGCACCTAATAATACAAATCACACGATTGTCGCTTCAACAATTGTTACTTTGGGGTTGGTGGTCATAGGGCACCTGGTGCCATGGAATTTAGAGGTCTTACGTTTTAGTCAGTTATATGGGCTATAATTTGTGGTCAACTGGGTATGGGCCGGGTCATGCTTTCGCCAATGTGAGGTAACATGCACACCAGGCGCCGGTGTTTGTTCGCAACCTTGTAGGGCACATTCCTCTTGAACATCTTTGCAACCCTGTTAGAACAACGAATAGGCATTGTGGCCGTTAAGGGTGTGGGCTGCCGCATGGGAGCTCAGACATAACTGGGGATTTCTCTTGTCTCGTGATTTGGGCCTTGTGCATACATTTCTGCATTTACTGTGCAGGCCTTCCCTTCTACCTGTGGTTACTTATATCTACGCAAAATCACAATTCGGCTTCTGCCTTATGCTGTACTATGTGGTTAGACTATATTTGGTTATATTTAAGTAGGGTCTTGTTAAACTGGGAGGTGGTTCTCTCACTGCCCCCGCCACCCCCTTCACCCATTACAGTGCTTCGAATGCATCTCGCCTCACTCTAAAGCACCTAGGGGGTTGGAGCGGGCTGCCCCCTTCCCAAAAGTTTTCATGACTATTTTCTATAGGGTCATCACATTATCTGTCGAAACTTTGTGAGTCTCTGATAACACACATTGCTGCTTCAATAGTAAATGTAGGCACACAGAAATGGACGTGTTTACTACTGTGAAGTTCTTATTTTCCATGAATCAGCTTGTGCCATAGCGATATGGCAAATTTAAAGGGCAGAATTAAATAGGCAACTCTTGGTTGGTCATTTAATACATGTCAATTTCAGTGCTAGAAATGAACTCTTGGTTCTGCTGCTCTGCTACCTTGGAAGGTCAATGGTATCTGAGGCTGATGAGCTGGTATTAGTCAATTGTTAGGGATATTGATGAGTGCTGTGAGTAATGAGCTCTTTTGCTGTTAACCTTTAGCCTAGCGTTAGCGCATGGCGTCTTCAATGCATTAATCCTTAATTATTTTATTTACTTGGGAATATAAGTGAGGCATTCAGTGCTCGAGAATTGAAGCTCAAGCACGCCCCATCTGCTGAAAAAAATAAAATATTACACTAAATATGCACATGCATCTCCTGTGGGCGTAGCTACAGGTAACACATGCTACTCCCATGTTGTCCACTTATCTATTGAAAGCAAGAGGGTTTTCACCTCATTCAAGTTTTAGTAAATCGGTGTGCTTGATATTAATCAATGTTTGTTGACATATGTTAGCCTCGTTTTTTTCAATGAAGAATAAGAAAAATACAGTGACCCATGCGTTGGGTCAAAGGTCATATGACGCCACTTCCTGTGATGTCATGTTAGTCAATAGTTCTGTGATGACTCTTACGGTTCCCTTATCGTCTGTGTGAAATGTTGCCACTGGAAAAACAATACCTATGACATATCCAAAAATATTAAATGAAAAACACAGTAGAAGGAAGGCAAGAAACTGCAATCTGATTTACACGCTAAAGTGAATATAAAAAAACTGCGAGGTATGCCTTTAACCTCCAAATACCATAGAATTACCTTACAATACAAAAATGTTAAACAAATTGCATGTTCCCACAGGTGAAGAGATCCAATCAACACAGTAATCAGAATAACAACCCAACCACAACACATAAAAAAAACCACCCAAACAGATGTACATTCCCATAGCTGCCAGGTTTCTCAGTTCCATTCCTGATAATTCGAGCCAGTCCTGATTTTTGTTTCCAAATGCATGCTGAACGTATAGTCTATTTTTTTGTTTGTTTTTGCCATTGCAAGAATGGGCCTACACGTCCAAGGATGTAGTTGGGAAAAAAAGCAGAACTGGCTCGAGGAGTAATGCATGGAAGTTGGCAATTTAGCAGCGACGGCATTCCTGAACATTGACAAAGGATGCTTACTATATGATATGTGCAAGGTACTGGGAACATTGTATCCAAATTAATTTGCAGATTTCCCAGCTGTGAAATAGACACGTCTGCATCCGCTGTGTGCATGAGGAGTTTAACTATACAGAGGCGCCCCCGATTGGCTTAATCCATGTGCATATTTATAGGTGTTTGCAACCTCAGGGGCTCCCAACACTATTTTCAGGTGGGCCCTTGCATTGGATGTTGCACCATAGAACAGACTATAAATATGCAGCCATTTTCACCCGCTAAAAATGACCTGTTAGAGGAAAACAATCACCAACTAATTGCACACTGGATAGTCACTATCCTGGCCTCATTTCTTTTCATCCACTTTGTTTCACAACTAAAATATGAGAAACCCTGGAAAATGATGGACTCTCACACTGATGTGGCGCCATGCATAGTCTGGCATTTGTACTGAGACAAATGCAAACGCTGATGTATTATCCAACTGGGTTTCAACTCCTTGATGTAAGGAAGTAAATTGTTAGTTACTGCAGAACACTGACTCTGTTGTGACATCCAAGCCTGTCCAAAATGGTTGGGCGGAAACCTAAACACCAGAAGAGATCAGCCTTTTTGACAAATTGAGGTGATCCAAACCTTATCAGTGACTCAGCCATGTGGACTTTGATTGTGTGATAAATCTTTTTAGGCTGAGGATGCGGTAGAAGTTTCAAAGTTCATTCGAGGGAAGATGTTTCAGTTCATAGAGTGGTAGAAAATTAACAGGATTTAGTTGATTGAGAGATGTAGAAAATCAAAATAGGCTTCATGGTCTATGTCAAAAATTAAAATAGAAGTTAGCTGAGTCAAAAATGGGAAATTGAAGTAGGATAGGATAGTCGATCCTTTTGTCACTTCAATTGATTACTACCTACCATTGACCAAAGTGCATGACGTAATTGCAAATGACAGTGTGAGAAGAAGAACGCCAGCAAATTGTTTGGTGGGATAGGAAATTCGATTACATTCATTGGCCCTACATCAGTGTAACATTTTCTAGTGGCCAGGCCACAGTCTTTGCTTGCAAAATTGCAAATTGCAATTCTGAGAATTCTGTTGGTGCATTCAGTGTCAATAACTGAGTGTGTTGCCTTTTAATGGCCAGATTCAATACTAGTTGCAGAGAAAGACTGATGAATGTAATATTCAGTGCCTATAATTGAGAGTTTCACCTTGTAACGCCCCTTCTTAATAGTAGTGGCTGAGAAAAAGTTAAACCTTATTGGTAGGCAATAGTAGTTTATATTCAGTGCCTGCAAATTACTGGACTATTCTTTAAACCAAATAATAGTTTCAGAGAGCAAATCGTATTTTTCCTTTTTCAGTTTTGCAACGAAGACCCATTGCCATGATCTGGAGACATCTGGTGGAGGAGAGAGAGTGGGTCTGGTGCCTGTGCAACTTGTTGGATGATGGGCCCTAGCTTGGTATGGGGAGGAATCCTATCTGAGGGGTAAGAAATGTGAGGCGGACAACTTTGTCAAGGTTTTTCAACAAATGCCATTTTATGAAATAAGAAGGTTGCAACACGCCTCAATATCCCAAACCTGACATGGATTTTCCCTGCCTAAAATAAACTAAAGGAAGCACTCTAACAAGGGATATTTGTCCCTCACTCTAATACATAAATAACTAAGGTAATGCATGACAGTACAAAAGCAACAAAAATGATATAACAATTGAATACATAATGTTACACAAAGTCTCTTCACATAACCTTGGTGAAAACCCCTTCCTCAGATTTAAGCAGATTTCTGTTCCACAGTTTCAAAAAGTAAAAAGGGAAATCCTGGTTTGCAGCAAAGTTCTAACACAGTTCTTTGCAACCTCAGCTTGACAACAGAAAGTTCCAACACTCCAGTGATTCAACAAAGAAAATAGAAGGTTCTTTCTCTTCCTTGAACAAGATTTATCCACTTCAAATAAAGAAAATGTTCACCGTTCATAAATAGCAACAATAATTGTCTTGTTCAGGATGATTTGCCACACCTGAGGAGTTCTAGCAGTTTTACAAATTCTTTCTTCAGCACCACAAGCAACATACACTGTCTTTGGCAGTATCATGTTATAGCACTTTGCCAACTTCTACCTGGTTTACTTTATGCTAGGCCTACTAGCTCAATCACCCTGGTGTACACACATGCCAAGCCTACCCCTGTAAAGGTTTGCCAAAGAGTATAGTCCCCTACCATGAAAAGCGTTTCACAACAACACGTGCTTTTATGGTTAAGATCAACTGACAAGAAGTTCACAACAGCTTCACAATATTTAAACATTTTGCAGCTTCAAACATTTAAAAACTCTTCAGATTTGCACTGGTGCTCTTTAATACTCTTCTGCAAATGATGCTCCTGTCCTTCTGAATAACCTTTTCCAGAAGGCCAGCCATTTAGCCACGTGTGTTTCCCCACTGCATAACTTACCCAATACTGACAAGGATAGGGTCTTATTCTGCTTCTGCCTTGGCTTTGGCAATGTGGGTGTATACCTACTTTTGTTATATGCTGTACAAAATATGGGAAACAAGTTTCACAATTTATGGACCTTTCATTGGTCCCCTTTTGCCTTTGGCAATATCTGTTAGATTTGAATTGCCTTGATTTTGGTCTCTCTTATCTTGGGCAATGGTTGCATACATTACATCTTAACAATATCGCCCCATTGGGTTTCTGGGTTCTCCACAAACTCGCACGCTTAAAATGATAGTAATTTAGTTTTGTCATATTTGGCCTTTGCTTATTTTTAACTGTTTACTTGATGAACACCTGCCTTGAACATGCGAGCGGTCTCGGAGCACTCCGGGGTCACTACCAGCTTGTGAACTAACCGGGTAAGACATGTGAGTCCGATCCCCTCGCTGCTTGCAGGAGGTCTGCTTCTGTGGCTCATCGTGACCCGGCAAACTGCTTCTCCTGGTAAGCCGTTGCCCACGCCACCAGTAACAGAAGCTTGGTTAGTCACAGAGTTTCCTGCAGTCTGCTGTTACCTGCTGTGGCATCCTTTCTGGTCTTTTCATCCTATGTATTGATGGAGGAGGAATCCATATGTAAGCTCTGCTCTGCCGCGGAGCGGCCGCAGAGTTTCCTGCAGTTTGTTGTTACCTGCTGCAGCATCCTTTCTGGTCTTTTCACGCTATCTATTGAGGGAGGAGGAGTCCCTACATAAGCTTTGCAGCAACAGAGTTTTTTGCAGAGTCTTCTGCAGTCTGCGCAGTCTGCGCAGGCTCAGAAGGCTCAGTGGCCCTGAGGAGATTTCTTTCATAGCTCTTACACTTCCTGCTGGTGTTCACTGGAGGTAACGATGAGCGACCTCCCTGTGCAAAATGAAAGCAGAGGCAGCCCAAAAAATTTCAAATCCTATGGATAGTCAGCACAAACTTTCAAAATCGAGACTTTGTTCTACTCTACCGCATCAACAAGACAAGGATCCCTTACTTGTAACCTCAATGCCTGACCTGCAACTTGATACTGAGGTGATTGACTTATTTGCATTCACCACCCTAGCCGATAACTAAAGCAAAATCTCCAAACTGTGGTCAATGAATACCTCACTGATACACGTGCACGCTCAATCTGAAGTGCTTTCAGAAACATGAGCAAACATCACATGTGTCATTGCAGCCAAAATCATCACCAGCAGAGCGCAGTTTGTAGATAATCAGCAAACTGTTACTTCCTTGGCAAATGCACATGTGAATGAAACTGATCATGACCCCATATATGGCAGCACTTTACTTGAACAAAACCAATCCATATTGATGATCAACAAATGTCAGGACAATGAATTGGACTCTATCAGGGGAACCGCTCAGGAAAAAGAAGAAAATCCTTGCCGCAAGAACTTGTGCATGGACACTCTACCAAATGAACGATCTGTAGGCACAAGAGTCACGATCTTGCCAAATGTCCTATTTAACAATCAAAGTACAACTGAGGGCATTCAAGCAAAAGTATCTCGAGCTCTCAACAAGTCGGGCACTACCATGTTCAGGAAAATTAACAGGCTGGCAGCGCCAGGAACAGCTGCCTGCCAAAAGGAGTCAGACAAGTAATCAACAACTACTGAATCAATATGGCGTCCAAGAATCCTGTCCATCAGTAATCCTATAAACCATCAGAGATTCCATTATGGGAAAGCCCTACCAAAAGAGAGAGAAAAACCAGATCAGGAAATTGAACAATGAGAAGGTGAAATGGGCGATGTGCCTGATTGTATCTTGCTGGAAGGCATAAAATCCTTTGAAGAGAACACAGGCAAAACACTGACTGAGGACGCTCAGCTCCATATTACAAGTAACATCAAGAAAACAACTGAGGGTAGGGTACTCACTCTTCCCTATTACATATATCCAGTGCACCAAATGGAGAAAAAAGAGGCGACAGCCAACAGCAGTGTGCATGATCTACACCCAGATCGAGCGCAATCAGTCTCGACCTTAAAGCAAATTGGAGAAGCAATTAGCTTGAACAAACGGAATGCCACTGGCAGCAAAATAATTACCCTTGAGGACGATAGCAACAGGGACTTAAATCAAGCACTGTTTGTTAGTCCAAGACTCGAGTAACAAAAGAAAGCAAACAAAGGACCTAGGCTACTGAGCGAAATCTGGGGATTTCCTTCATCAAAAGCGGAAAGCCCTACCCTAAAAGAACCTGCTCCGGGGTACTTAAGAGACACCAACCACAGGATTTGAACAACCTAAAGATCGCTCAACTAGTTCGAGAATGTGTGGACACAAAAATTATAGCAATCTTGTTGGTTACTTTAGCATCATTCATGAAACTTTATGAAATTATTAATGATCAGCACTATGCTTGCAATGACACACTCATGCTATTTGTTGAAGTGTTCATTACAGCAATGCAGAACAACTTGGATAAAAGTGCGGCTCAAGTCACAAAAATCATGCATAGCATAGTTGACCCTGTTATCAGGAAAAAAACGAGACATAAAGAGACGAAAACAAATTTCAATGATAATCAAGGGAAAGCCTGAAGAAACAAGTGCAATTCATCCGAATGACAATCAGGAACAACATCTGCACCTGAATGTCTTGATGGAAGCTGATGACACAGCACCCGTAGAACTTTATGTGTAGAAGAACGATGTTAGTAACTTATCAAAGAGGGGAGACAATCAAAACCATGACCTCGACAACACTATGAGCAAGGAACCAGAGGGAAAGCATTTGACAAACAGAATAAACATCAGGAGCAGGATAACGCCAAGAAAGCAATATTCCAAAAGCAATACGTCATATTTGCACAAACAAAGAGGAAGGAAAAAAATGCAACTCCCCCCCCCGGAAATCAAGAGGGAGACCAACACATCAACAGTAGGAAACATTGCAAAATCTACAACTGGGGAAGAGCTGATTAAGAACACCAAAAACCAAAAATGAACAAAAAAAAGTAAATCAAACTGTTCTTGCAAATTTATAAGAAATCTTGTGCTAGAAGAGGATTGGATAGATACACAACGAGCAACGAATAAAAAAAAAATGCCTCAGGAAATTGAATCAGAGCTAAACAAACCATGGACAAATAATGACGCTAACCATATGACATCAAAACAATCAAATACTATTGAGGAAGACCTCCTACGCATTTCCGCATATACCATGTCAGTGGGAGAGGACGGCAACTATGAAAACACCATTGAAAGAGACTACGATGAGCAGGAACCGACAGGTATTAACCTGGCTCAAACAACTGAACCTGACAGTTACAAATCGGATAATGTGACTGGTCCAAAACCGGACCCCTCAAAAACTAAACTCGGATTACACTGAAAGAGACGTTGAGACATGGAAACCCAACTTCATTGAACCAACAAGACAACAACATAGTCTTTACCAAGGAAAATGTCATAGATCAAAGGAAAAATACAACCAGACCCTTTCGGATAATGGAACAAACAAGGATATTCCTCCATCCCCCACTAAAAATGCTCAACAACAACCAGCTCCCGCACTCAAGGCACAAAAAGTTTAGACCAGAACGTGCCACCACGCCAACAAGAACTACCTCGCTGCAATGAAAGACTAGTAGTCCTGAAAGCAAAAAATAGAGAGCCTCTAGCCCAGAACCAGAGTGCAAACCAGCAACAGTTTTACAAACCTAAACTTATTGGTTAACACTAAAGACAAGCAGATGATTAACCCTCTGAATTGTGAGAGGACAGTTGACAAACAGGATAACAGTCAGTGGGAAACATCGCTAAATCCAAAACCACCACTGGGTCGATTGGTGACAAACACTTTTCCACCTTCTGAACCTTAGAACAAAAAAGACACAAAATAACAGCAAAACGGGACGAAACTACATATTCAAAAGTCGACTCAAATCAAGAGGTAACTAGGCCCAACGTCAAAATAAACTAGAAGCATGAAAAGGCTTAATTGATCTTAATCCATTTTCAATCATCTGTATAACAGAGAGAAGTGTGAACACAACTCGAGTTTCTGCCTCTCCCTTCCTTTCTGCCATACAAATGTCCCAGCATCTGTGCCAGCATGGATTTTCATGCAGGCGCAACTGCCAGAGATCCCAATGGGGTGCATAAAGCAGTAGCAGGCGAACCCCATAGGGATCCATTGTACCTGCTCCCTGCCATGCCAGCATGGCAGGGAGTATGTAAACGTACAATTAAAACCGCATGGCAAGCAGCACTAACAATTAAAATTAAATACTGCCTGGCATGCCAGCATGCCTAGCAACGTTTATTCACTTTACACTGTGTAGTGCAAATGTGACGGGCAAAAGGAGGCGTACAGGCTTGCACGCCTGTTTTTTCCCTTTACATCTGCTCCCGCACTGCAAATGCAAACATTTGCTGGCTGGGAGGAGTTTACGTTGCATTTAAAGACATGAACCCCTTTGTGTGGTAACGGCAACCAACAAATACTCTCTTCAGTCTTGCATTTCATAAGGTGCCATGAATGTTTCTCAAACTTACAGGGTCCCGCTGTAAGAGGACTGGCCTTTACATGTTGTGCAGATGTCTTTTGTGATTAAAATTTTATTTGCCAGTACTACTGGTATTGCGATTTTGTTCCCAATGTGCACAAATATGCTTCTGTCCTGATCTCTACTTTATTGTTGTGCTGGGTGTTTGCATGGACCGCGGTCCATGCATAATCTTCATGCAGCCAATCAAGCTTAGAGTGAAGATTATCTCCTGTTTTTCTACCTGAAAGCAGGGTGGACTGGGAACCAAAACAGGCCCTGGAAATAATGTTCCAAGTGGCCCCATAGTACACATTTTCAGCAAGCCCAATCCTTTTCCTATGAGAACATTGGGACATAAAATAGGTTACCACACAAAAGAGGCCCAGGGTGCAGAGGCCTACCGGTATATCTGCAGAGTTCACTATAGGCCAGTCCACCCCTAGCTGAAAGGAATGTTCAGCATTGTGTTATTTTGCTGCCTCTTTTATCCTCTGAACGCCATCTAAGGAAGCAGTCTCTGACACCATGAAAGCTAATGCATTGCACCATCTAAGCATAATATGTTCAAGTATCAACACTTGGACTTGTGTGATTCTAATAGTGGAATAACACAGCATCACACATGTCTTTGCAGTTGACCAGTCATGGTTTAGACTGGATCCGCTTGGATCGCGTGGGTTTTTGGAGATTCACTGTCAAGATGGCACCAGCTTCCATATCAACCCAAACTTTTGCTTTTCTGCGTGGAATCGTAGATTTTTTAATCAGACCCACTTTGATGCAAACATCTCAAAACATGCTACACAGCAACACCCGGAATGGGTAATTGGGCATTTGTGCCTATGGAAGGAAGTCCACACACGTGAAACAATACACAAAATTGTGGAGTCCTCTTCTGTTTTGATTCTTCAGCAGCCATTTCTTGTACTGTATTAGGATTGGGAACACATGGATGGAGTCTTCCTTCAAGACAGTGAAGCTTTCAGTCATCTTGGAATTTCGGGGGAAGTAGATTGAACTATTTTGGCTGCCTAACTCAAATCTCTCAATATTGTGTTATGCAACTCTGTAGTAAAAGGCAGAATTGACCACTGTAAGGAAATCTCAGGATTGGAGGATTTGTGGACATGAATGTGCACAAACTATTGGACAGGCATGAGACACTAAATATTCACAAGCCTGGTAGAACATCGTTTATGATTCCCCCACTAAGAAGATCTATTTTCCAATAAATTGGGTTTTTCCCAGTACTAATTAGTTGCTACAAGAACTGGATCACCCATCTTCCTGGCTATCTCGAAGCAGATAAAAACTGTGGCAGGTTGGACCACCCTTGTTTGGTAGGCACTACACTTCAGGTCCAGTCTGGGAAAGATTCTGTCTGCCCTGCTTGAAGGATTGCCTTTTTTAGGAAGCAGAAAATCTAAATCCTCAAACGCTGTCCTTCATAAGATCTTTCAGCTACAGCAAGTACCTGAAGTACCCTACTCAGTTGTGGTGCGTGTTCATCGTCTTGCGGCCATCATTGCGATCCAGAGAATCCGTATAAGAAGAAAACCAAAGAAACCTCAAACCTAATCTGGAATCCAAGCATCCACCCTTTGACATGGGAACACACCTTCTTCTAAACAAGATAAGTTCCCAAACGTCTACCTTCTAATTTTCACTGTCATGATATGGATGTCCTAGAAGGGCTCACTACAGGGATAAGGGATGCAGAAGTATATATGTGTAGGGTTCCGTTCCCGGTTGCTAAAAAGAGGATGATTTGAAGAGGTTACAAGCCCTCTCTAGTTATTCTCTTCTAAATAGCATATAAATAGGTGTCCAATGCCTCACCTTACTCAATGTACTGATTCATACAATACGTTCTGGTGTGGCTGTGTGTAAGAATTTGAGTCATCATCATCCAATGTCCATGAAATGTCAATAATCCTCCTCTTATAGGTGGAATACATGTTCAAGACACATATAAATGTCACTGTGTTAAATGACCCACTTCTATAAATATTGATGTTGGCACAAGAATTATAGCACTCACCCAATCTCTTGGAGTTAATGTTGTAGAATACATGCAGGCAGGGGTAGTAAAGAGAAGTGAGGAATCTAGCAGAAATACTGTGCGGAGCATAAACGTTTTAAAATAGGTTGATGCCCGTGTGTTATGTGCCTTCCTTTTTGTGTTCTTCTATAGGTTATACACTCACCTCTTCTAGGTAGGTGGAAAATTGTCGTAGAGTGGTTCTGCTAGGAGTTCGATAGATGTCCCCTAAGGAGTCAAGACAAAAATAGAGGGAAGCTCTTGATTCTTGTAATAGTGAATAGATACCAAGTTTCCTCATCTATCCCCATCATTATATGGTGTTTTCCTCCAAATGTTATCGAAAATTGGCAAAAGCGGCAGTATGTGCATCCAGTGTTCCCTCGCGGCTGCCCAAGGTTTATTCAGGGCACGATGCCCGATCTAAATAGCAGCGTAGATAAATTGCATGACGTCATGCCATGTTGATGGCAGTGATGTCAATTTTGTAAATAAACCTACGGGACACTTCTAACAGAACACGGATCCCTCTCATTTCTATGAATGAGTTAACGATTGAAAGACTTATCCTTGGCATCAAGCCCAGGGACCAAATCTCTCCTGCCCTAAAAACTCTCCACTGGCTCCCAGTTGCTGCACAAATTAAATTAAAATCCCTCTGCATCATACACAAGGCTTTCTGGGGCTGGTAACCACCCTATCTGCAACTTGCTCTTACTAAATACTTTCCATCTAGACCTCTATGGTCCTCTGGTACCAACTCTCTGTGTGTAAAACATTTCACTAAACAGAGGGCCGGAGGCCGATCACTTTCTTCAGCTGGCTCCCACTTATCGAACAGCCTCCCCCTTCATCTTTGTCTTGAGCCAGACCTCCTCAAATTCTGGGAGCTCCTCAAGACTTTCTTTTTCACCTAATTCATCCCTTCTTCCCTCCTCTGCTAATCTCACAGTCGCTGTGATTGCTGGCCATGACCCTTATGTGTCCTTCGGGCCCTGGCCTCTCACACCCAATCACCTCAGACTCTGCCTACACACAGCTCTTGCTTCAGCACTGATTGGTCTATGCTACTGTAGGCCTGCACTTACCTACTTATTGCAGCTCAATGCTTCTTAGCACTTGCTATACTGTTCACTTAGATCTGCTGCTCATATACGAGCATAGACACTCCAGCACTTACCCCCACTCCCTCTTCGCCTCTTCTCTCTCTGCACTAGCACATTCTGAATACTCACAAGGCCTAGTAGGTTTGTCTTTATTCTCCAGTGTATACATTGTTTTCAAACCCATGTCCCCTCCCTGTTGCCCTGTGGGCGATTTGAAACACAATTTACTTGTTGTATAAGCACCTAACAAATGCACAATAAAACAAAAATGAAAATCGTAAATTAAATTAAATGGCCTTTGCAGATGGTCTGTTTTTTTCCAATAAAATGCCCATTGCCCTTTAGAGAAAATTGAACTAGTTCTCAGACTATGGCATCAGAAACAATCTCAATGGTCAATGGTGCAAAATCAAAAAATATAATTTATACCACTAAGGATGGGAAGTGTTTTCTCTGTTAAGTATGTGGGGTTTGACTTTACTAATGCCATTACTATTGTTGCTATAAAGGAGGTCCTGAGAGCCAAGTTGACATTTTTAATAGCCCAACCAAAAAGGATTCATTATAAGTTGTGTAAATATTCCTTTCTCCCACTACAGCGGTTTAATTTGGCTAAAGTGGAAAGGGTGATGTTTATGGCTTGGATATCGATGTATTGGATATAGGGCCATACTTAAATGATCTTCAAGGTACCATCTGGAAGGAAACCTAAATCTGGTTTTGTCAACTCCAAACAAGGTCACAGTGATACGCCGTGCATTTGGACTGACCACATTACAGTATAAGGTTTTATGGAGACAATTATCCATCTACGCCAACATTATTTTCCCACTGTCTATTTCGTTATATGTTGATCAGGAAGAAATCATATACGTGCAGTCTGTATATTCTTTTAACTGTTTTAGAGAGTGCATGCCCAGGCTTCTTCATATGATATGATAGGTTATTTATAATGCGCTTATTACCCAGAGGTTTCGAAGTGTGGACCCGTGCATCGAACCTTTGTTGCTCTGTGTCGCCATGCTTCCAAGGCGAGCACGTTGCCGATGAGCTATCCATATATCTATTCAATTCAAGATATATTCAATACATATATTTAATCACAAGAAGAGGAATTTATTTGTAATCCAACCATGAATCTAAATTGTATGCAATTTACTAGAACTAACGATCAATTAAATACATACAGAATGTATACAGAGGATAGCCACCATGGTAGAAGGAGAGAGGCTATACCTACTTATATTCTTTATTTTCCAAGCACTAAGGCTAGAAATGTGTGTTTACGCATTGGGTTGAACCAATTGCCAACTCTTGAGCGTATTGATGTGTTGAGTTTGTAGCTGTATCAGTCTCATTCTTGCAGACTGTGTAAATAAGATTGTGAATTAGAAATTCTTAAGCACCTTACCCTCTGTTTTAGAGCAATCAACAACTTAAGAGTTTCTCATTTCAATCCTTATGTCTGTTCATTTCACACATATTCAACGTCTAGGGTCTCGTATTTTGCAAAGAAATAGAATTTCTTTAATTGCAATGCTTTGTAGAGTCTTGGCTAATGTTTTTGCTCTTTTAAATGTGTTGATATAATGTGCCTGATTGTATGAACTCAGCCTTCAGGCAATATTGAATTCAGTGTTTTTTTTATCTTTTGTGGATTTTTTTTTTTTTATAATTCTGTTTTCTAGATAGTCTTTTATGATGATTGCTTTTGATATAATCGCTCTTTTTTCTTATATATTTGTGGTTTGCTTATTTTTATAAACCATATCACAATAAATAAAGATAAAGGATTAATTCTATGTTATTTTGGCATCCACCTCCCACACAATGTTTTTAGGAAAGGGTACTGCATCCTGATCCTCGCACACTAGAACCTAATGATAGTTGCACAGGTCCTGCTTTACTGGATCTTTGCTTTCTTAGAAAACATGGTCCTGTGATTCTAGCGCTGATGTTGGAGGGGTCAGCTGCTTAAAGTAAGAGCCTGAGGTGCTATAGCAGTGACGTCAGAGCTTATTCCTATGGCTGCTCCTAGAGAGATGGCTCCCTGCTGGGAAAGGGTTGACTTGAAGTGGGAGCTGTGGCAGAGAAGGCCAGGCAAAATAACATTATCTCATGGACATGACCAGTTA
The DNA here is from genome assembly GCF_040938575.1 of Ambystoma mexicanum. Taxonomy (NCBI): domain Eukaryota; kingdom Metazoa; phylum Chordata; class Amphibia; order Caudata; family Ambystomatidae; genus Ambystoma; species Ambystoma mexicanum. The sequence goes on along the minus strand of NC_090933.1, from coordinate 1,228,165,874 downwards.
GGTGGCACAGTCTTTAGGAGCTGTGAAGTTAACCGTTGTGGCACTTGAGCAAGATTATGGGGATTATGAATGATGTACTTTTTTTTGTATTATTGCTTCTGAACATAGTGGACTTTATGCATATTTTGCAAGATTACTGTTAATGTTGGTATGGGAGAAGTATGAATCCACAGGTCTATTTCCCTTTAAATGGTTCTGAGTAACTATTGAGTGTATGATGAAGGTGTGAGTATGATAAATGTGTTGTCTTGTCATTTTGTTATTTTCTGTTATTTTCTGAAATGGTATATATAATGCAGCTCTTACTCTCTTCCTAGCACGTTTCATAATTATACCTATATTCAAACCATCCATTTGATGTCAATGGTGGTACACTTAGAAACTGTGCTCTGAAGAGTTAAGGGGATGCATTTTCTTTTTGAAAAAAAAAGATACTATCAAGAATTAAGAGATAAAAGCAGGCCTGTTTTCCTTCAGGAGATGCGTTAGATTTACATGAGTAGGAATTACATGATGTAGAGGAGCAGCCAAGTACCCCCATCTCAACCACTTCACCCATATTGCTTATATTTTGAGAGCCAGAGTGTGAGACACGTGTGGTAGCAGTAAGAATACTGATACCAAAGGGAATCCTGGAAACAAGGTTCCCATTAAGGACACCATACCTGCATACATTTGAATGAAATCCCAGAAGAAGCAGAACAAATGAATGGTCAAGATGAATGGTAATGTCATGCAGAACCGAGCTGACATGCATAGAAGAGATGCAGAGATAAGAGAATGAAGATATTCTATAAGTCATCAAGAATGAAACAAGGATAAGTAAAATCTTGGGATCAAGGTCAAGAAGCTTATGCCACAGAAATGATGAAGACCTAAAGTTGTTTACACATATACAGATGCAGAGAAACACAAGCAGACAAAGTATTCCTGAGGCTAGCTAAGTAGTTAATAAGTTGTGGCATGGGCCAACATATACATATATGCATAAACAATAAAGGATGGATGTTTCCATTATGTGTTATAGCAGAATTGGACTGAAAAACGAAGGCCTCATTTTTTAGTGTGTTGCAGTAAAGAATAGAAATGATTATAAGTGAATTTTAGAAAGGTGATGTTGGATTAGCCATGAAGCCAAACCAAGAAATTCAAGGTCTTATCAGGCTGGAGCAAGCAGGCATTGGATACAAATTGTGTGAAAGAAAAAAACTCCTGTTCACGGCATGAACCATTTAAGGAAGACGTCAGAGGTCTATTATAAAATGGTATTTTAATACACAAGGAGCTCAAAATCATGGTTAACAGTCTCATGGACAGATGAAATTGTATGGACGAGATGGTCACACCTATGCATGAGGGCAGAGCATGCCTTCACTCCCCTGAAATTCTCCAGAGCTAAGAACACTCTCAAGGACAAGTTCAAAGTCTTAATTGTCAGCAGACCACTGAGGTGATGATAGATGGATATGCTAATTGGTGGGAAGCTCTGTTTTAGACAAGCTTACCAGCACCTGGATGTCCAATATGTGTGCTGCTAGACATAGGTGGAAAAGTACTGGCAAAGGTTAGAGTGCGAGATAATTGCAGGGGACCACTTAATTAGGAGTCCTATAGTTGTGTAGCCAATGGGACGTCATGTATTTAGTGACATTCATAGTGATCACTTTCGCTCATTGGTCTTTACTAGTATAGAGTGTATATTTAGATAGTTCCTTAGGCCCAATCACTTTCTTCGATAGGTTTTAGTAGTATGCCACGTAGGATGACATTAGTAATATGTTGGTTAAACATCAACTATGATGATGTTTTGCTATATAAGATTACTTTTTTTGTAAATGCATTGAGAGATTTGCTTGCGACGTCGGATGATGTCCGTTGTACTCCCTGTTTTAGAGAATTGATATTAAAACTGTTATCCTTTTTGCCGACTACCTGAGTTGTTTTGATTATTGCTGTATGAATAACCTCTGCATCCCCATCCATCTCAAGGGTATGGCTACTCATCTTAAAGGGCTGGTGATCACCCAGTTCAGTAACAAGTGGGTCCTGTGCGGATCTTGTTTCAAGCTACTCTGACACAATGGTCTGGGATAGGGGTAATCATTGTATTTCCCAGTAAATGTAGGTTTCAAATTGGAAAGCATGTTATTGAACTGTATGAAATGTATGTCCTATTGGAGGTGTCATTAGAGAGCAGGGTCCTGATAATTGCCAATGCATGATATGATATGGTTTAATAGGATATGATATGATATGATATGATATAAGTGATATATAACGTGCCTGTACATAAGTGTGTCTTGTGTACAGTTGCATTATACATGCGTGCCTCTATGCATATCTTCCTAATATGGGTTGGTACGACCTTCTAGAATGTATTAAAACCTCAAAGTTTGAGGTCATTAGTAGGCTATATTGCAGTCATGGAAGGTCATTTTAATTTAGTTCAGGGTTGTCTCTTGGGCAGTTCATTTGCAGATATGTTTCATTTGGCCAGGAAATTTAACAGGTCTATTCAGAACATAAAAGCGACCCGAAGTCTAGTGGATCCAAGGAAGCAACTATTTCTCTTACCTTTAACTCTTCACCCCAAAAAAACATTCTTGAGAGTGGATATTTTCTTAATCTCATCACCCTTAGCGAGTAATATGTTCTGCCCACAAACTGGAGAGATTGTGCTTTCTGATCATGTTTGATTGTGAATCTCCAGCAGGGCAAACCTGCAATGAGAAAGTGGAGGTTGAATAACCATCTTCTAATGGGTACCTTGTTTGTGCATTCTCTCTAAAAAGACATTGATATTTTCTTCTTGGGATGTTAGATCTTCTTAAAAGACCTTTCTCCACTGTTGGATTGCATGTATGTGGTACAAACATCCAGAACAATAGGTCGTTCATCAAATGTGAGAAGCCTTTGAGGGAGGGAGCTGGAGGAATTAAAAACTGATCTCAGAAGGGCCAAAGCCAAGAATGTAGGAAATACCTGTTTTGAGTCGAAGGTTATGCGTTCCTCTGGAGGAATAAGACTTCTTACTAACTCAACAGGCAGACACAAGGTGTTTACAATGCAGGCCTTTTCAGAACATGGGGGGCAAGCACAGAAATGTTCCTAGCAAAAAGACTCAAGAGGAAGAGGAGTCTAATGTAGCTCATTCAGTAGTTATTATTAATCCTGTGTATAAACAAGGACATATCGAGGCTGAGTACCACAAAAGGAAATACACCAAACACGGGCTATAAAGGTTCACAGATCTTTTATTCTGCTCAGTTTACAAAGAAACATAGAAACAGATACAGATAGTTATCTGGCTCTCAACCCCCCGCAATGAGTACCAGCCCGTCAAAGAGAGGAGAGAGAGTCCTGGACATCTAAACACTCGTGTTTTTATATATTTCAGCAATATTGTCCAGCCCCTCTACGTGTTAATAATCTGCAGTCGAGAGTTTGTGCCTAGTTCACATTCGGTTCACATAATATTTTACAAAGGATTATACATGTTTGTATTTCCACGGCGATACAATGACGACGTATGCTCTCAAATCCTACAACAAGCATCTTTTACAACTATGTTATAATCGAGTTCAGCCTGTGTTCACGCTTGGCGTTTGCATTTCATTGTCGCCGATGTGTATTCGTGGATGAGGCTTGTTAGCGCAGACAATCCTGGGACAAAAGTTCATGTTCAGTACAAGGCCTCATTACCTAGTCTAAACAGTCGGCTCTTGGACAGTCTAACCATTAACAGAACTCAAAGGTCAGAAGGCTTGGTTACAATTAGAAATTCACTCCACCATTTTAGAACAAAAAACATATGAACAGAAATCAAAATGGCAGACGATTCTAAAATGACAGCAAAGTCGATCCAAAATTAGAACTTTGCAACGCAGTTTTCTTCATAGAGCGACTTAGGCAAATATAAATCAAAAGGAGGCACTAATATGATTTCCCGTGTAACAAACCTTCCTTTTGGCCTAAGGTCCATGTCTCAATGTCCATACAACCTGAATCATATTCATCAGATATATCAATCGGCATTAGATCTGCGACGGAAATTTCCTTCATCACAAATTTGTTTGTCATTCTTTCCGATGCGTGTACTTTCGGTTTTAACGTTCCCATGTCTGTGCACAAAATCCCCATAACATTGAACATATGGCAGGAAGACATTTTATACAGCAACAAAAGAACAACAGAATACCCAGGATTATCAATAAGACTGAGAAAAGCTTCCATCCCCAAGATCGTAAGAAGTCCCAGAACCAAGTGCTAAGATCCCAATTTCCCTCGGGAACATGCACTTCTGAACTCAGGATGTGCAGTTTTTGTATTGCATTAAAGATGGTTGGGGAGGAAGCTGGTACGAAAACGAAGCAAGCAGACCCCTCTAATTTGCATACTCCACCACGCTCAGCAAAGATGACGTCTAATACAATCTGGTTTTGTAGCGCCACTAATCTGATTGCTTTTTGCTCTAGAGTCATGTTATAGAGCATATCAGTGGTCCGGTTGATGGTTTACTCCAGCACTCTCGCTATTCTCCTTATGTCCTCAGAATTTATAATCTGCCCGCAAAATGGTACAAAAGATTTTGCTACGTCACCCAGAATTTGTGGAGGAGTATCACCGCTCTAGTCCCTCCTTGGACGAGCCCTAGAGATTTCAGTGGTACTGGCTACGAATACTCCTGGTAACAAAATTCCAAAATAACAGGTTCCCTGCCAATCCCTAGGTAGCCATGGATAGGCTTCATTACCGCAAACGAAGTAGACTGCTTTGCCTACATACAAAGGTCATTAACTGAGTACCATTCCTTTGTATTTAGAAAGAAACTGATTTGGGGCTATGGTTAACAATGTAAGAAGGTGGCGTGGCATCCCTGTTGCCTATAGGAGCCATCTTAAAAGAAATCAGAAATTGAAAAGGTCGGGACAGTCTATCAGAAGGCCTAATAGAAGCAACATTAAGCTTGCTCCTATTTGCGAAAAGTGAGCAACCCAGAGGCGTTAGGACTCGCCTTTTGAATTCATTCAAATTTGTCCCATCAAAGTTCCCTGAGGTGCTATCATTCCACCGGCCAAAGAATAGTGCCCTTAGAGAGGCATAAAATGCAGTAGTTAAAGGCAAATTAGTCCTGTTCAAAACGGCATTAGTTGCGTTCATTATAAGCATTAGTGAATTATTGTGATAGCTCTGTCTATGTTGAGAGTCCCTAGGGGATAGAGTGTGCAGGTGCACGAAAGGTGTAGATACAGTAGGAACATTCTCAGTATGCAAGAATGTTTCAAGTGAGCGTACTTCTTCCATATACCAAAATCCTAAGGCAGCTAATATTGTGAAACTGGTTAACGCAATTACAAGAAAACAACACGTTTTGATCGTCCATTGTCTGTGTTGGACACACACGTGATTGTCTGTACCGCACGAGTAGGGTCGATAACAGGCATTGTTCCTGGAAACTCTTCATCGAGAAGTTCCTGCGAAAACTCTGTAGTCCGTTTGCTGGTGATCTCCTGATCACACGTTTTCTTAGTCTTTCCCTATCCCTAGGCACCTACTTTCCTTCAGATGCAAAAGATGGGGCGAAGGACAAGCCCTATATTTATGAACCGTGCAGTAAGTCTAGCTCTGTGGACGCAGAGTGTACCTTGTGACTCCTGGTACAGTGCGATCTGCTAACAGTGTATCATTGCTTCCTGATAGAAGTGTTGAATTTGCAGCAGAACCAGACAAAGATGCAAAAGGATCTGCAGAAGAGAGTGGAGACGAAGCAGCAGTTTCCCCAGGCTCTGCGGGTTCAGGGAGTGTCTCCGAAGCACTCTTAGTGCTGCTCAATGCTGGAAGATCGCTGGGAACAGAGCAAGTAAGTTTCTCCTTATCTTGTTTGTCGTGTGGCAAAGGGAAAGGTATCCTCCTGACATGCGAAGCATGGATCCAGAGTTTCTTTCCAGCTACTCGTACGGTCGTTTGTGTGGCCAATAGGACCTGATGGGGCCCGCTCAACCTCGGTGCGAGACAGGATGCTCTCTCAAATGCTTTGGTTAGCACCAGTCGCCAGGTCTGATGCTATGACCTGGCCCATCATATTTAGCTGGGAGGGCTTCTTGCACCTGTTGATGAATCAAATACAGAATTTTAGTCAACTGTTTACAATATTCGGAAAGAAGTGCATGCTCTTTATCCCTCAAAGCCCTAGGTTTAGGAAGAATCCAAATGTTAGCTGGCCTACCCATTACCACCTAGGACTAGGGGAGGGCCCAGTCCTAGTCTGTGGGGTCGTTCGCATCGAGAGTAACACTATCAGTAAGGCGTCTGGCCATTTCAAATTGGTGCTGGCGCACGACTTAGCAAGCTTGTTCTTTAAGATTCCATTGTGCCGCTCTACCAATCCAGCACTCTGAGCATGTCTGGCTGAAAGGAACCGTTTATCGATCTGTAATCCCGTACATATTTGTAGAATTACAGCAGCAATAAAATGTGGACCATTGTCTGACCAGATGACCCTCGGAAAACCAAACCTAGGAAAATATTCCTTAAGCATGGTTTTCGCCATTGTCATTGCTGTGGCATCTTTTACAGGAAAGGCTTTGACCCATTTACTAAAAGCACAAATAACAATCAGGACATATTTCAGATTATTACAACATCCCATTTCAATAAAGTCAAAGCAAATCACCTCGAAAGGGACAGAAGGTGAACCAAAACTACCCCTTGGTGTCGACGTGCCCTTCCCCATATTGTGCTGTAGACAGACCACGCAACTCTGGACAACATGCTCAGCAGTTTTCAGGATATTAACATTTACCCAGACAGTTTCTAACATTTTGCAAATTTTCCTAGCGCATATGTGAGTGGGACCATGAGCCATTGAAACCATCATAGTGATGTACGCATCTGGCAGCATCCATTTTCCCTCCAAGTTATCCACCCAACACCCATCATCATCCAACCTCGCCAAGCCCTCAGCCCATTGCTTAGTTTCCACTAGAGTGGCATTGGCTTGGATAGTCTTCATAGAATCAATACCCTCATGTATAGTAGAGACATTTGTGGCTTCCCTTGTAGTGTACATATCTGAATGGAGAACAGTAGCAGTCTGTTTGGCTATCTGGTCAGCGAAAGCGTTCCCTTTTCCTACATCATTTATGATTTTCTGATGTGCCGCGCACATCATAATTGCTAGCTGAGTCGGAAGTGCAAGCGCTGAGAGTAGCTTAACTATCAAGGTGCCATATTGGATCTTCGTTCCATGTGAGGTCAAGAAACCTCATTCTGCCCAAAGTCTACCGAAGTTGTGAACTACCCCAAAAGCATACTATGAGTATATATGTTTACTCTAAGCACTTCGGAAGGTTCACAAGCTCGAGTCAATACAATAATCTCTGCAGCCTGCGCGTAGTTATGCAAAATTCTTTTGGTTTCCACAATCGTGCTCAGTGTAGTGATGGCATAAGCAGCCGTCGATGTACCATCCGATGTTTGAAACAGGAGCCATTGCAAAACAGTTCCCCTTGTGGATCGTTCAAAGGTGTATCTTTCAAATCAATTCTGCCTTTAGTTTCTTGTTCTGTGTTATAAAGGCAGTCATGTGACATTTCGTCACTGCAAGCAATATTTTGCGGAACGGGTAACAGTTCAGCCGGATTCAGTACACAACACCTCTTAATTTTGATATGCAGTGCAAACAAGATTTATTCATATCTTGTTAATCATGCGAAGTGAGATGTTGTGTTTGCGTTGTATTTAATAGAATGTCTACAGAGTGAGGTACCAACAAGGTTAAAGCATGGCCTAGGACCATGCCCTCGCTCTGTTTTACAGATGCAGCAGCAGCAGCGACAGCTCTTTGACATCTCGGCAAAGCGCATGCAACAGGATCAAGGGGGGAGGGAAAGTAACCACACAACCGATTCTTCCTCCCATGTTCCTGCGTTAATACAGCCAAAGCACATCCATCACATTCATGCACATACAACTCAAAGGCCTATTCATAATTTGGTGTGCCCAAAACTGGTGCTGAACACAGTGCAGTCTTGAGCAGATCAAAAACTTGCTGGTGTTCCAAGTTCCATGGCAATGGCATGGAAATGCCCTTCTTTGTCAGAGCCAACATTGGTTTGATCACTAGTGAGAAGTTCGGGATCCACTGCCTACAGTAAGAAGCCATTCCTATCAAGGCTCTGACTTCCTTCTGTGAATTTGGGACAGACATGCTAGAAATGATTTTAATCCATTCAGGCATCAATCTTCTTCCCTCCTTTGACAGGAGATAGCCTAAATAGGCGACCTCCTGTTGACAATATTGAAACTTCTTCAGTGAAGCTTTATTACCATGCTTTGCTAGGTGAATGAGCAACAACACGGTGCCCTCCTTACAGGCACTTTCTGAATCTGCAGCTAAAAGAAGGTTGTCAACATACTGAAGCAATTTACAAGTAGTAGGCAACTCAAGTGTGTCAAGCTGCTCTTTTAAAGCCCTACTGTAGATGCTCGGACTATCTGTGTACCCTTGTGGCGCACGGGTGAATGTAAACGAGCATCCCCCTAGGGTGAACGCGAACAAGTATCTGCTATCTTTGTGTATAGGAATGCTAAAGAAGGCATTCTTAAGATCTACAACACTAAAATGCGTAGCAGAAGCTGGAATCATCGTTAATATTGTTGTTACATCTGGCAAAATAGGAAATTGTGGAGCAACAATCTTGTTGACAGCGCGTAAATCAATAATAAAACGAAAGGGAATTGCATTATCTCCTTTCTTATACACCGGTAAAATTGGACTGTTGCACAAACTGCCTGCAATTTCTTCAAAAACCCCACGGTGTCCAAAATCGGAAACTATACACTTCAAAGCTTGCTCACCATCAATCGAAATATTATACTGAGGAATACGGTGCAACTTTACTCCTGGTTTCAAAATGATTTTAACAGGCTCAATATGTAAAACACAGACATCATTGTCATCAATCGCCCATAAACACTCCGGAACGTCACTAAATTCCGGCGGCAAAGGTCTAGTCAGAAACTGTGAGGCAGAAAATTGCTGTGGCAAAATCGATAAACAAACTCCATCCGAAGAACAATCAATTACCGCATTTAATTCCTTCAACAGATTCAACCCCAGAAAATTCTCACCACAGTTTGATGTCAAAAGAAACTGACAGTGATCCATGAATGGACCCAGCGAAATCGGTACCGGCAAAGAAACCAGACTAACCACTGGCGTACCAGAAAACCCTACAGAAATGTTAGTTTGAACTGACAGTGGAATATCTGGTCAATTAACACTTCTGTGCTCCTGTATCTATCAAAAATAGATATTTCCTATTTCCCACTATGATTTCAACATAGGGACCTTTCTGATTAACGGGAATAGGCGTCGGTTCCAAACCCTGCTTCGGGCAATCCTAGCGAAACAATATATCATCAAAGGGAAGGTCTTGAGAAAGATAAGCAGTAGAAGGATGATCAAACATATTTCTATTATCCATACTCGATGGCTGATTGTCTTGCGTAAAAGACTGAGGATTCTGAGAAAACTGGCTTCTACCAGGACCCCCTGCCCCATTGCCGCCTCTGGATCATCTACCCATGATGCCAAATGTGTTAGTTGACCTCGACTGGAGAATCGGGCATTGTGCTCGCCAATGACCCCCTTGTCTGCAATAAGCACATTGGTTTGCCTGTACAGGACCCAACGGCACATTACCTTGTGGAACATATTGTCCCCTAAACTGTGTACTACCCCCTCTAGGACATTTACCAATCTGTTGCAACAACACCTTAGTTTTCAAGTGTCCCTTTTTATTTTCAATCCTTTCCTTCTTGTTATTGGCTCGGTTTTCATAGTACTGAGCCATATGCAACACTTCAGATTGAGACTTAGCTTGCCAAGCGCTCTCAGAAGTTATAATTTGCGACTGCATGTCAGGTAGCAATCCACACACAAATTAGTCTACAACTAATCATTTTCCAGACTCTGTGCTTAAATCTTGTCCACTGAAATCTGAAAATACTTGTTCAAACTGATTAAAGAATTTGGTAGCACCCTCAGATTTTCCTTGGATGCAAGCAGTGAGCTTGTCCCAAACTATCCTTCTCTCAGGAATTAAGGCTTTCAATGTTGTCACTATTCTATCAGGTAAAGTCAGTATTACCTGTGGTAGTCTCTCACCAGCTGGTCTATCTCTATCTTGTCTGGCCAAATTATCCCATGTGTCCCCTAACCCTGGTATATCGTCTACTGTCCTAATCTGTTTCCACAAATCAGCGGGTAGGAGCACAGGAAATAACAAATCTATATCACCCAGAGTGTATACTGACGACTGCAAGACAGATTCTATCTCTTTATAAAACCTTTTCGGGTTCTTCCTAATATCTGGGATGGATTGTCTGATAGTATTCACTTCCGGTCTTATGAACGGGACGTGAACAAACTGCGATACGTAATGTGCATCAATGTCATAGGCGGCTACACCCGTTGCGGCATTAACCGGAACCTCAACTTTAGGGACAAATGTCGGAGGAACCTCTCTCATAGGCAACTGAGAAGTAGGCAACTCCGAACGCTTACTGAGCAACAGAGCTAAATCGAGCACTAAAGCAGCTGAAGGAGTGTCAGATGAAAAAGCTCTCTTGTAGATATTCAATAATTCTGCGGGACAAAAAATCTTTGTTTTTATACATTCATCCTGCAGGTATTCTACCATTACCTGTATCACTTTCCTCTGCATTTCTGGCATATACTGAATATACGTGTCATATACTTCTACGGGAGATATAGACATGTGTGAAAACCATCTAAGTGCATCTCTTGTGCAAATTTGTGTTTCCTCACTCATTGGTTTACAAAGAGAAAGGAACCGTTTCTGTACAAAAATAGCGCCCAAACTATCCCCATCTATTTCATCATTCCGTAACCTTTCTAACTCCCTTCTAAACTCAAATACCCTCTCGACATGCTCATATACTTTCTCCGCAGTATCTCTTGAATATGCTAAAACATTCAGATCCCTCAACACTTGTGGGATATCTGTATCATTCAGTCTGTTCCACATTACGGATAAATGAATTCCCAGTCCTTCAATAAAGACATTTTTCTCTGGAAAACCTTCTAGATTAGAGAGTGTAGCAAAAACATCAGATTGTTCACATTTCTCCATGCACTGTCTAGCCCATGCATTCAGATCTCGCTTTCTTTCTTTAGACACTGCATTGGGAGTTACAATCTATGATCCTGCTCCCTTGTCAAATACAAGCGGAACAGAACCACTCGGATGAGAAAGAGTAGATAAATCTTGTCCAATATGTAACAAAGGTGCTAACACTGGTGCAAAAGACAAATCTACCAGACCCACGACAACAGGCAAAGGTGGAGGTACAGGTGGAGGAGCAATAATAGGAAGAGGAGCAATAGGTAGTGGTTGGAGGAGTAATAAGAGGTGCAGGAATTACTACAGGAGGAGGAACAACAGCAGGAAGAGGTAAAGCAACATGAATAGGTACAAAAGGAGGTGGTGCAGTGGCACCAAGCCTTCGTTCATTCAAAAGCTTGTCAATCAATTCATCTGACGCATGAAAATCTTTAGACGGGTATATTTTCTGAATGCCAAGTTAAAAAGCCCTGTAAACGTTTCTCACTGACTCTGACTGTTTTTGTTGATCATACAATAATGCTTTCTCAGCGTTCAACATGTGTCGGCGCGCATGTTTCTCTCTACTTTTAAGCTGCTGCATAGCTTCTTTTTTCCAATTTTGTAATACATCAAATGCTGCAGGTCTAGCTTTTTTCTTTAACAATATAGATTCTAAATATTCTATACGAGGAATCTCAAAGCTACCATGGATTGGCCACCGAAGTTCGGAAGCATGTCTAGTTTGTCTGTGCCAAATATCATTAAACACTATACTACCAATGCTGTACTTACAGTACATGGTCCATGCCGGTGACCCCTCCTATGGTGCCGGATGGCCAAATTCCAAAGATTGTTGTCTCTGCGGAATAATGCCCTGAAATAGACAGACAATTTCTCAGGCATATCAGATTACTGGTGTTACCTGGTCAATAATTGTACTTGCGAGGACAATACGCCAAATCAAATATCAGGATACTTAGGAATCGGGGCATGACTCACCTGATCAAAGAACTAAGGGAGGACTGATTGGATTACTAAGGACAACAAAGGACCCTCGTGGTTGGTGATTTCGGCAAAACTGCCCGCCTCGATATACGGAACCTCATCAAGATGCTGTCTCGGACCGCATGCTCACTGTCCAGGGATCGGGTCATGCAGTACTGTTGAGGTATCATGTCTCATCCAAGAAGGGGCCCCCTTTCTCACCGTCCGATCCCGGTCCGATAGCCGCGTCAACACTTCAATGAGATGGCATCAATCTTGAGGGTCCCTATTCGGGCGCCATCTGTAAAAACAAGGAAATATCGAGGCTGAGTACCATAAAAGGAAATACACCAAACACGGGCTATAAAGATTCACAGATCTTTTATTCTGTGCAGTTTACAAAGAAACATAGAAACAGTTACAGATAGCTATCTGGCTCTCAACACCCCACAATAAGTACCAGCCCATCAAAAAGAGTAGAGAGAGTCCTGGACATCTAAACCCCTCCAGCCCCTCTACGTGTTAATAATCTGTGGTCTAGAGTTTGTGCCTAGTTCACATTCAGTTCACATAATATTTTACAAAGAATTATACATGTTGGTTTTTCCGTGGCGAAACAATGACAACGCATGCTTTCAAATCCTACAACAAGCATCTTTTACAACTATGTTACAATTGAGTTTAGCCTGTGTCCATGATTGGCGTTTGCATTTCATTGTCACTGATGTGTATTCATGGATGAGACTTGCTAGCGCAGACAATGCTGGGACAACAGTTCAGTTTCAGTACAAGCCTAATTACCTATCTAAGCAGTCGGCTCATGGACAGTCTAAACATTAACAGAACTCAAAGGTCGGAAGGCTTGGTTGCAAGTTAGAAACACAGTCCACCAATTTAGAACAGAAAATATATGAACAGAAATCAAAATGGCAGACGATTCTAAAATGGCGGCAAAGTCGATCCAAAATTGGAACTTTGCAACGCGGTTTTCTTCATAGAGCGACTAGGCTTAGGCCAATATAAATCAAATGGAGGCACAGATATGATTTCCCGTTTAATACCTGTACTTGGACTTGAAACAAAGCAGTATCTGCAACTTTTTCTGAATAATTTAGTGCCCTATATCGGCAGAATGTTGATGATGTCAAAGACTGGATGATTGAGTCTTTTGAGGCGGATATTTTTCATGGTAGAAGTGGTGTTAGAGTCAATGTCAGTCAGTCAAACATTCTTTTATTTGGTAGATTCAATGGACAAAGTGTTATCACCAGATGGATTGAAGTGGTGGTGGTTCTCATACAGGGTAAGCAGACCCCTGGTCAGGATGGTAACACAGTGGCATTTTTTAAAATCATATGAGGTATTCTTTTCCTGGTTTTTCAGAAATGTTTTATGGAATTTGTCAATAACAGGGACATCACTGACATGATGAGGACCATAGTCATCACCCTGGTCCTGAAGCCTGTCGGGGCCCTTTCACAATGTGAAAGCGTCCATCCAATTTCCTTTTCAATTGTGAACATTGTCCAGGTATTTGGCATAGATGATTCCTAAGAACCAGAATGTGCATTTTTTTTTTAAATGTTGGTGCAGGAAGGAAAAGTTATAAAAGTTATAATAATGTGAGTGAGTTAATTAATATGATATGATATTTTATTGATATAGCTTCAATACACAAGTGTTTCAAGACACAACGAGGCATAGGAGGGGTACAAGGGAGGACAAAATCAACAATCTTACTAGGACCAGTGAATTTGAGTAGGTGCAAGTGCTGGGGAGAGGGAAGGGGACAATGCAAGGGGAAGGGGTGAAATGGAAAGTGCAGAACATGTGATCAAGCAACACAATTGAGTACTGCAAGCAGGTGGGAAGTGCAAGAATTTAGCGCAGACAGCGGGTGTCAATAAGTGCAGGTAAGGGGACTGTAGGGTTGCAGATACAGACCTGAGTGCAAGGGTTGCCCGGAGGCAGTGCGGGTATGCAGTTGGGTGGGCAGGGATCAGGGCCCAAAATCAAGGGGTGGTCAGATGACCAGTGCAGAAACAAACAGATATCAGGAAGGGAGATGAAGAGAGGAGGCAGAAGCAAAGAGGAAGGTCTTGAGGTGCTTCCGGAACCGAAGATGGTTGTCCTCAAGTTTCAGAGATGCAGGGAGGCTGTTCCAGAGGGAGGCCCCAGCCGAAGAAATCTTTCACCAACTTGTTACTTGGCGAAGCGAATGACCCTGAGGGAGTTGCTGGTGGAGGAGCAAAAAGCTTGAGCAGGAAGGTATTTCCAAAGGGAGAGTTGAAGGTATTGTGGACCCAAACCCCAGAATGCCTCATGGACAATGCAAAGGGTCTTGAACTTAATACTTGCAGCCATTGGGAGCCAATGAAGAGATTTCAGGGCTGGAGAGATATGATCCCTGGGCTTGAGGCCAAGGACAATTATCGCAGTACTGTTCTGGATGAGTTGCAAAGGACTGAAAGTAGTAGCAGGCAGATTTAGAAAGAGACGGTTCCAGGAGAATAGCCTAGAGAGAACCAGAGCTCTAGAGAAGGCGGGCTTCTGGGGGAAGGAGAAGAGAGTAAGATATTGATTGGAATTGGAAGGATTCACTTTTCCCCTAATGACTTCAACCCCATTGGTCATTGACATGGGAAAGGCATTTGTTTACATCTGGTGGTCTTATTTGAGTATTATCCTGATAGGAGTGGGGTTTTGGACTGTATTTTTCAATGTTTTCAAGGATCAGGCCTTACATTCAGGTGGTTTGAGTTCATTACACACATGACAGGGGTTGCCCACTAGCCTCACTCTTATTTGACATGTTCATTGAATCTTTAGTGAGCCATTTGCAAAAAAAAAATCATTCCAGATGCTGACAATTTTCTGGTCTTTATTTTAGAGTCATCTTCCTTAGCCCCATGTCTTTTTGGAGTTATTGACAACTTTGGAGGCATTTCAAACTATAAGGTGAATAGACCTAAGACTGAGGTGTTCCCCACGACCAAGACATGCACAAGAGCTTTGTTTGTGGTGCCTTCATTTTGCAGGGTCATCACGAGAGACATAACCAACCTACTTTTGAGACATATCAATGACTTATTAAGCAAAATAGGCTCTGACTGTGCTAAATGGGGAAAGCTGAGCCAGACAATATGGGGTGAAATCAGGGATATGAAGATGACTCTGCCAACCAAACTGGTGTGTGCATTTAATGTGGTAGTACTAGATTGATTACCCAGCTGAGGATATTAAAATAATGTATAGTGTGTTCAATTACTTCCTTTGATGGCAGAGGAAAGAGGTCACTATTTCAGTTTCCTTTTTACAGTCCAAAGTGATGATTTTTGCTACCTGACCTGGGCCAACTTAGGCTAATACCACATTGCTCTTATACTGAGGGCCATCGACTACTGAATTGTTAGTAGTGAAACATTTACCCGTTGCTGAGTTCAAAAGAGACTCAAGCTAACACAGATATCCTGCCCAGTTTCAATGAATTGTCTTCTCCAATCTGACAAGACGCCACCAATGATAATACTGCCTTTAAAATATTCGGAAAATAGCAAGACAATAACACAATAGAATTACATATTATTTAAGGAATCTTCCCTGTGGAACAACCCAGCCTTGCAGATAAGTGGGAAAAAACTGAATTGGGATTCCTATCAGATAACTTTACAGGTATGCTGTCCTATTAAATAGCACATCAAACCATAGTCATCCATCTTCTAACTGCTATATTAAATACATTTTTATTTTTATAACCGTCATCGTACTCAGTTTATCACTTGGGAGATGAAGTGCTGAGTCGTGTTCTCAAGGCAGGTCTGTTGTGCCTGAGTTGCCCTCTTAGCTTAGATGGCTTAGTGATCTTTCCACTGTACAACAACATACACAGATCTATAGCACTTTTGCTGCCTACTTCTACTGCTCACGATCTGAACTACTATCAACTTTGACCTTCTACAAGCTTTTGGATGCTTCTCAGGAGGGACTCATTTATCCTCCAACCAAGGACAAGTGGATTGCTCTCTTGGGAACCCCTCTGATGAACGGCCACATAATTAATTGTCTTCTAACTCATTCCAAATTGGAGACAAGTGGGATGCTCTCTTGGAAAATACCTTTGATTGACTGCAATGGAACGAGATGTGGTCTAACCTATTCAAAGTTAAATTTGATGCATACAGAGCACAGTGTAATATATGAAACATAATGATACTAATCCCCTCAAAGGATGTGGAAAGGTAAATGGATCCATGATGACTTAAGTAGGGCATGTAAAAGGGGTGAGGTATGAGTGAAAACATATATTGATCATGTGAAAAAGTACAACCTTGCTTGCGATTAATAGTTCCATAGGATGGATCTAGTTGTGGAGGCCTGTCTTAAACAACTTCACACACTGCATCTTGAGTCTTCTCCTTGCTGGTAATACCATTTCAACTCATATAAAGAAGTGAGTTTACAAGATCATGATGGTTGGTACAAAATAAGTTGTACAAGTGTGGAATATTAAAACTACTTGCCTGAATATGGGGGACTGGACCAGTGCTGGACTGGCCCACCGGGATACCGGGACTTTCCTTGGGTCATTGGGCCTCTTTTCTTGCTCGGGGAGGAAGGATACACAATGGCCAGGCAAGGTTGTTGGCTGGCGTATTTCTTTTCAGCCCCACCGCTGGGCCAGGCTCGCATTGCGCCTGCGCGTTATTGTGAGGGGCACACGCCAGGGCCTGGGAATGAACGGCACGTGCCCTGCAGCCTAGACTGTTGCTCTGCTATGTGCTCGCATCACATGATGCACAGCAGGTGCTGGGCGCGGCAGCCCGAGCGCCGACCTCAGTGTTTGCTAATTCTATGACAAGACAGGAGGCTCATATTATGCATTCTAATCTTTACTCTGAAACCACAGCAGCAAAGAAAAAACTTTACAAACAAAAAAGTTTAAAACAGAACTAAACAGAGTTCAATGTCAATGCAAGGGGGGACTCCCCAATCCATCATGGAGGACAGGTCATGCCCTGCAGGAGGCCAATGAGCAGGGACCCTTCCTTATATAAGTCCATTACTCGAAACCCAACCCCTCTTTCTTTGCTGCTGAAATCCACAGCTAAGTCTACTCCTCCTAGTTGTTGCCTTAGTGTGAAATTATGGAGTTTGGAGTGTTTTCTTTGAATAATATTGAAAGAGCTTTGGTGATTTATAACACTGTGCTGGAGAAATGGGCATTTCATGTGTGTTTGCATTACTTTACTGAAAGTCGCGTTCGCGCTCGAACGCTTTCCTCCAGTCCAGAGTGTTACATTGTAGCGGTGCTCCGTATGGAGCATTCCGCTCGTTAATGCCTTTCTATAACGGCGTTCGCGCCTTGTTTACTTTAATTAAGTCGCAACTGGGCGGCGACGCGCGAAATGTTTTTCCCTCAAGAGAGGGTTTGTTTATTTGTTAAGCGGCGGTCTCCCCGGAGCCAGCACGCTCGTTCCCTCAGTTTGTTTTGTGGCGGCGGTTAAGACTGGCCTTGCAGGTCAATCAGTTCACACGCGTCGCGTGTGTGCTGTTTCCATTTTATACGCTGCTCGCGTATGAAGTCAGGAGATTACAGGCTTTGCCTGCTTTGGGACCCGGCTGGGAGGCGGCTCGCTAGAGCCTTATTGTAGTAGGTGAAGCTCTTTAGTGAGCACTTCTACAGCGTGCAGCTGTCCTCTTTATTTTTCAGTTGAACGCCATGTTTTCTTTGTTTGGGGTTTATTTCTGTTTAATATGTTTATTAGGTTTACTTTTTATATAATGTGCATATGAGTTCAGGAAGGCTTCTGTTGCAGCACAAGCGACATAGCTCAATAAGAGGGTTGTAGGTTTCCCATGCAGAAGGCCCTGGGTTTGATATACACATATCGGCGGTATACACATATGTATGTGTGTATGTGTTTATATTTATGTATATGTCTTTACTTGTGGATATATATATATATATTTAAGAATTGATTTTTATTTTTTGTTTGAATTGCTATTTCAGCTTATACTAACACTAGTTAGCCTACTGAAGAGCCTCATGTGATGCCAATCTGCTGCTATTTATTTATTTATTTACTTATTTATTTATTAAACACTGCACAGGGCATAGGGGATTTGCCTTCACTGTAGCTGCCATAGCCTGTTCAGTTTCAGGTTCTGCTTGAGTTCTAATTCGAGGTTAGCCCTCGTGTACTGATGGTTGCCTCATTCTGCTGGGATGCGCAGTTTGAGGTTCACATGCTCAGGGCACCCCTCCCTTAAACCTGGCAGAGTTTTTGTTTAAGGGCTGCTGTTGGCAGATGTCAGTATCTTCCCTGGATAGGTGCAGCCACCTGCTCGGCGGCGAGGTGGCCTATGTGGTTTCTGCGAGGTGACCCCTCGTATACGGCTGGGTCCACACCCTGCTTGGGTGTACGGTTTCAGATACAATTACTCAGTGTTTTCCTCCCTTAAAGTCGGCAACTTGGTAATTACCCTAACCGGTGAGTGCCATATCCTGCTCGGTTTCAGGTTCTGCCTGAGTTCTAATGCGAGGTTACCCCTCGTGTACTGCTGGTTCCACACCCTGTTTGGGTGAGCAGTTTGAGCTGCACTTACTCAGTGTTTTCCTCCCTTAATGTCGGTGTCTTTGGTAATTACCTTTACCGGTGTGTGCAATAACCTGCTCGGTTCAGGTTCTGCCTGAGTTTTTTTATGCGAGGTACCCCCTCGTGTACTGCTGAGTGTCACGCCCTACTCGGGCGATGCAATTGGAGGTGCACTTGCTCAGTGTGTCCCGCCCTTAAGGTCGCCAGTTTTGTTTTGGTGCTGCATATGGCAGTTGTCATTGTATTTTTTCTGTAAACATGCCATATCCTGCTCGGTTTCAGGCTTTGCCTGGTTTCTATTGCGAGGTACTCCCTCGTGTACTGCTGGTTGCCACACCCTGCTGGGGCGAGCAGTTGAGGTGCACTTACTCAGTGTACTCTTTGCTAAACAATATGTTTAAGGGTTGACTGGAGCACTTTTGCGTTTCCAGAATTGTCAGTAACCCGGATAGTTCAGTAAGTATCACCTTCTATAAGGGCCGGGGGTTCGGACCCTTGGGAGGGCGTAACCCCTCTTCTTTGGATATTTTAAATATTTTCAATATTTTAAATATTTTTTATATTTTATATTTATTTGTTAAGTTCTTTAAAGAAAAGACTGCGAGGAGGTGGTTATAACAGACTCATGTGGGGGTTGTACCTTCCCTCTAGCCATCACTATGGTGTTAACCTTCGTCTTAGTAAAAATTCTGATGCCCTTTACCTTAGTTAGATTTGGGACAACTCAGTCCTTTCCTTAGGTTTTTGCTTTCCCCAATAACAATTGCTCCACCCAATGCTCGTGCTGATTAAGCTGCAGAGAGTTTTCTCTCGACATGAGGGGAGAAAATGATACTTTATGCCCCTTTTGAGGTCTGCAGGGCTTGACGCTCTCTTTAGTGGGGAAGTGTTCCCTTACTATTTGTCCCATTTGGACATTCTTTTACTATTTGAACTATTGGTGGAGACAAGCCAGCTCGAGGGTAACTGTTCAGTTTGTTGCAAGACACGTTGGACAACCATGTTCTGCTTGGATGAAATGTTTGGAAACACTTGCTGATTTCAGGTGGGTGAGTTGCCAAATAATAACTTTCTGGCGCCTGCCCCATGGGCTTCCTCCCAAAGCTTAGCCTATTGTTCAGCTGTCTGTCTGGCAGCGTGTTACAATTTCTCCTCTGCTCGAGGAGTATAGCAAGGCTTCGATATACTCAGGAGAGTTGTTTAGCCTCTTTTGTTATGTATATATATTTTCTATGGTGCAGCGAATGGAGTGCTGGCTTCACACCCGTGATCAGCCTACTGATGCAGGTTCCTATCTTGGAAGGGTATAAATCAGTTGTTTATCCCGCTGCAATCGATGAATAAACACCTCACACCACACTGGTGGTAGTAGTGATGAGTAATTCTAGTATACCTGAGGGTTCGTAGCACTATACAAGGGCTATTTTGCTATGGGTAATGTGCTTAATATTCCTTCCCTGATTACCTTAGTGGCCAGCTCTTTCTCACAAAACATGCAGAGACTCTGACCTCAGGGTCTGAGGGGCAGTGGTCCCAATATGCTTTCACAACCTTTTCATTTACGGGGCATGATATTTCCCCAGAGTGCTTTCCCCCTCATTCCCCTTCCCGCCATCCTTGGGGAGGGTTGCATCAGGATATTACACCTCTTGGAGTATACCCGATGGTTTCTGTTTTTCCTTTACAGGAATTCTGACTCGTGACCAGTGCAGACTCGCACTGAGCATTTCCCTCCCGTCAGTTTACTTCCTTTGCGCTAATGCCTGTTATTTCCATAAGTTCATTTGAGCCCATTTCATGGTCAGGGAGTTGGTTGGAAGTGCAAGAGTGTATTTATTTTAAGGGTGTAAAGCGAGGCTTTAGCGTGGTCCTCGGGGTAGCCTTCTTTTGGGGTTGCAAGGGTTTCCTTAGATAAGTGGGGAAGGGTTCTCCTCCTTTGGGGAGGTTCAATTTCCCTTGGTGGGATAGAGGGGTTTTGAAGCGCTACTACTCTCCCATCCATGTCTGTCAGTGCGTTTCCCAGAGGGCTGGGATATATATATATATAATATATATATATATATATATATATATATATATATATATATATATATATATATATATATATATATATATATATATATATATATATATATATATTTAGTTAATGACTTGTGTCGCCTAGTCTACTGCATGGCAGGTAGACCTATTAGGTTTTCGCAGGAGATTGTTGGTTGCAATAAGGTGCCAGCTCTGGGTGCTGGGAGCTTCAAGGTTCTTCAAATTGCATAAGGTAGAGGAAAGTTCTCTTCTGGGGAGCGACTTCATTTTAACTGCTTAAGGATCAGTTCTTTACAGTTTAGAGTACTTGTTGAGACTTTGGAATTTAGAGGGTCCTCCTTCGGTTAGTTTATGATCCTCTAGGGGAGTCATACCATGGAGGAGGGTACAAGATCAAGCATCGGGCACATCTGTACAGGGGTTCAGATTTCACTATAATGGTAGTGGTTGGATATAAGATACATTTTTCTCTTTGCCAAGTTTGGACTCTTATAGGTCAGGTTTGTAAATATCTGCCTTTGTCATGGTAGCAAAGTCCTTCTTCAATAGCTTGGGTGGTCTGTTGGTCTCCGTTTTGGGTAATTTGGCATGTTAGCGGTCAGATGGGGCCTGATCTTCCATTCTGCTTCCGCCTCCAGAAGACATACCTTCTTTATTATATTCATATGTCTGTAGACAATTGTGGGTTAAGTCTATTGCTTTTCATCTCCGCTCAGGATGGGTCGTCCTATTACAATTTAATAAATGACCTTTTTACTCCCATTTTACCTTTTTATGAAGGTTTGTCTTCCCACTTGTTCCCCAGTGCAGTTATGTAACATGCCCTGTCTTTTATGCGATATCTTCCTTTAACGCATGAGATGGCCCATCCTACTAGTGTAGAAAACTTGGTTCAGTGTTTCCCCACTTTTAACCAGTTGGGTTTGGTGACCTGTAAGGAAAGCTGGAATTGGCACATCTTCCAGTTGGTCTGCAGGGGATTTGGCTATGCCTTATATGACAGTTATTAAAGCAGCCTAGTCTTGGGCAATTCTCGGGTGGCCAGTTGGTTGATCTAATGAAAGTATTTAATGAATTTTCTTCTCCTATTATTTTATTATATTGTCTATGGTATTGATGATGTTGTGCTAGTAAGATGCAAGGGCTTTGAACTTGCATAATATGAGCCTCCTGTCTTGTCATAGAATGGCTGATCCCCCACACTAACGTGAGAGGGGGTTTAGATTCTATTAAAGACAAGGAGGCGATTATTATCCCACCCACCCACCCTGGGTATGATATGATATGACATTTAGGACACGCATGTACACAGATGTTTTAAGAAAGAACAGTCTTTGGTTTGTTGGTCTTCCCATCCACCCACCCTTCTTGCTTGTTTTACAGCTACGAGTTGAGATTTTGAGCAGGAGGGTGGCTCACAGCTTCAAGTTATGGAGGGCGTGGTACGAGAGCTTCGCCGGATTTGCCTTCATCGTTTCTCATCTGACCTGCGCAGTGGACGTCTGGTTCAAGACAGCTACAGAAAGAGGGGTTGGGTTTCGAGTAATGGACTTATATAAGGAAGGGTCCCTGCTCATTGGCCTCCTGCAGGGCATGACCTGTCCTCCATGATGGATTGGGGAGTCCCCCCTTGCATTGACATTGAACTCTGTTTAGTTCTGTTTTAAACTTTTTTGTTTGTAAAGTTTTTTCTTTGCTGCTGTGGTTCCAGAGTAAAGATTAGAATGCATAATAATCGCCTCCTTGTCTTTAATAGAATCTAAACCCCCTCTCAGGTTAGTGTGGGGCATTAGCCATTCTGCTGCTGCTGTGAGTGCTCAGAGAGACAACTAGGCCAGCCAGCTAGACATGTGATTCAGGTGAGGTGCACCATGCGAACTGCGAAGGGATACAGGAAAAGGTTCCAATTCAAAATGTAAACTCTCGATGTTCAAATGCAGCTTAGACACAAAAGTGGAATGACAAAATAAAACATGCAGAGGCTGCTCGAAGCTGGCAGAGTGGGGAGTCATCCAGGAGGAGCAGTTTGTTTGATTACCAAGTAGGGGGAGTGCCCTATATAACGTATACGGGGCACTTCGCCTATATTGGCTATCAAGCAAAAATAGATGCGTTAAAAATATTTGGCTACAGTTCAGTAGAGTAGGCTTAAAAGAACAATTACATGGTAGTGTGTTGTCTGTATTTAAACCACTCTGGAGGTGCTGTTTACGTTTCAGTAGATTGAAATGTTCCAACTTTTTTATTCTAGATGTTTACCCTAAAATAGTTGTTAGCGCGGTATCACTTATCCGCCCTGATGCCTCTGTGCATGGTGTGCGTTGTGCGCGCTCTTTCGGTGCGTGGTGGTATGACGCACGTAGCACGCATACTTTGTACATCATGTTCATGTCTTGTGCGCGGCGGCTGCACAGCTTGTGTGCAGTAGGTGCATGTTGCACGTGCAGTGTGTTTTTTTAAAGTTATTGCGCATGTTTCTCTGAGTGCATAAAAGATCCATTGCAGGTTTCAGATATGGTTCCCCCGTTTCTGGGGTGCCATTGGAGGCTGCATCGGTAACCGGGAATATAGCAAGGCTGCCCTATTATGCCAGGGAACCAGGGATAGGTCGGAAGTGAAAGCTGCCCCTGTTACCCACACAGCACTTCAGACCACAGAAATATCTGTGCAGCCATCCGGCCATCCTGAGTGGAGCATCGGCAATCAGTGGGGACACGAGGGAGGAACCCCTTACATATGTGACTGACTCTGTCCCTGCAGATAGTGCCCGTCTGAGAAAAGACTAACAGGGGACTTGCTCTGCTGAAATCCTGAGCCCTTTTCCGCAGTATGCCAGTTATTAAACCAATTCCTTCCTAGCCGTTCCAACATTCTGCCCATCACATGTGTTCAAGATGCCACCCTCTGCAACCTGCACAATTTCCCGTTTGATTTCACTGTCTGTGGGACCTCTGTGCGGTGCGACTTCTCAAGGGAAGCTTCTTAGTAAGAGGACGCCACCTCAGTGGGTTGGGCAGCCTGCTGCATGCAAACATGTTCGAGGTGCCCCAGTCTTTGTTCAGAGCTGAATAACATAAGGGCTGGTGATAGCAATGAAGTGGCCCTTCTGTGTGTGCTGTGCTCTACGTGTATAAGTCAGCATGTGATTCTGCATTAAGTATATGGGGGGAAAGTGGGTGAACGTACACCAATCTTTGGTGGAGAGGGCATTCTTAATGCATTTGCAGGGTTCCTGCCGTGGGGCTCGATTTGTCGACAGTGTTTCCATCATTACTTGAAACAAGGGTGTTCTGTGCCATTCGGGTGGGTGTGGCACAATCAGTGGGGCGTGTTCTGCTACTACTGGGTTTGACTTTGGAGAGACTGCCAAACCTCGGGCACCTTTGACTGAAGAACAAACACAGATGGAAGGTACTCTCTCACACTTGCTGTTTTAGGGTACACAACAGTCCTGGTATAATACCTTAGTATTCTGCATTTCAAAGTATATAAATCCTGCCGCAACATGTTTGCTGCCCATCTCAGTGCATGGAAGTATTGCTCCTCAGTGCCAATACTTTCACATTGATTATAGCAGTGCTACTGTGCAGTGATGTGGCTATTGATTTCCGAGCATGGGATTCTTGCCAACAAGTGCCAGTACTGCCCCATTCAGAGTATGGCAGTCCTAGGGACAGGTGCTGACACTTTTCCATTTGGAGTACCTCATCACTCCTGCTGACACCGGCCAGTTGTGGATTTGCAAAGCATTGCAGTTATGCTTGACAATGTTGGTACTGTCTCTTTCAGAGTAAAGCTGCCCTTCACAGCAGTGACATTTATGGCCCATTAACGTATAGAAAGCCCTGCTCAGAAGTTCCTGCACTTTCCCATTCCAAGTCTAGCAATGTGCTGCAAAGCATGGTCCATGGACATTTCAAAGCATAGTTCTGCTGAAAGTGCCTTTACTTTTCTGTTCAAAAGGTCACAATTCGGCTGAAATGTGCCTTTACTGCCCAGGTAAAGTACACCAGTGCTTCTGAGAAGTTCATGTATGTTTCCATCTAGCAGTCATGTTGTAAAAGGCCTGCATCTTTTGCTTTCAATGAATATGAATTCCCTTAAGAAGGACCAATAATTCCCATTAAACATAAAGTAGTCCTGCTAAGTGCCCATACTGTCCCTAGTTAAATGTACCAGACTTTCTGCAAGGTGCCAGTTCGTTCTGATAAAAGGATAGTTGCCTTGCAGACACGTGCTTGCATTTTCCATATAGCGAACATATCAGGGTCTGCAACCTTTGGCTCTCCAGATGTTTTTGACTAAAAGGCCCATGATTCTTTATAATTTACTATACTGGTAGAGGATGATGGGAGTTATAGTCCAAAACATCTGGTGAACCAAAGTTTGGAGACAGTAGTGCTACTGCTGAGTAGCGCTTTGACACTGTATGTTCAGTAGCTCTCCTTAGCATTACCAATGCTCCATATAGATTAATTAATGCCAGTGCTAAGACGATGACAAAGCTTAGAAGTTTCCCAGTGATGTTGCCACTGATATGCCCACTATCACATGTTCTTTTATTGAAGGGTTCAACAGTTCTCCTGCCCTGTCTACATTTCTTGATGATGTGAAAATGATGTCCATTTTATTTAATGGAACCAGACATCTTTTCCACGTGCCTAATGTGAGACAAAAGGGCATCACGCATGGCTCAGGAAGCCCAATTAAAGGAACATACGTCATCCATATGAACACTCTGTTGAAGCACTCCCCTGTGCATCTCGCTGTGAGGAGATATTGTGCTTCACAATATAGAATGCCCCTTACATCTAAATTGGTCACTATTACTTAATACACATTGAGACAGTCTTTGCACCTCATATATGTTTAAAACGTACTTTAAATGGACTAATTTTGACACACTTTATCCAACATTTTCTTGGGGGATACTCCCAATACCCTCATAGAAGGGTTGGCCTCACGCGCCGTGCTTGCTCCTTCAGCAAAATATGGGGTCACATTGGAAAACACTTTCCAGGGCCACTTTTGGTTCCCAGTCCAGCCCTCGACTGGACACAGGATATTGTAACTCAGTTGGTGAGGGATGTACAGAAAGGCGCACCTACAGTAAGAGAAAGAGCTGCTGTGGTTTTATTTCAATTTTTGATCTTTTTAACTGTTAACCACTGTGAATGTGCGATGTACAGATGAGTGCTGGCATTTGTTTAAAAAAATTTAAAAAAAAATTCTGGGCCTCATTATGAGTTTGGCGGTAATTTGGCGGTAGATCCACCTGATTTCTGCCAAAAACATTTACCATTATCACCACTTGCTCCTGAGAGATTTGCACAGGATTATGAGTGCTGGTAGGGCGGTGCTATTCCCCATTTCTGAAATAGATTGAACCCCATGGGGATTTTGACAGATTTACAGTGAGTGGTAATTCCAATGTGGTAAATCCAGTGATTTTTGGAAGAAAAGTCGAGGATTTACCTCCTTATTTTTGCTGAAGGTGAATCCTCCAATATTCCTCCAAACTCGGAGTTCGGCAGTGTGCTAAAAACAGTGGTAATTGCGTTACTGCCAAAAATAGTGGCGGTAACAGAATTACCAACACTTTTTTACCTCACCACCAAACTCGTAATGAGGCTGCTTCAGAAGGACATTTCTTCTGCTACTCCTTACTGGAAAATGGCTCTTAAAAACCGCAGACTTGCTGAAAACGCCTCTGCTGTGAAGGTCTGTTTGATCTGGAACCTAATTTTCGAGGAATCTTTTATTTATAGAAATGTGCAGATTGTTTAATGTGGCACATTTTCATATTTGGTAGTCTTGCAGTCGGTTGTGTCTGATCTGCCCGGTGAGGCGTCTTAATGCCTGTAGGTTTAGCATCCCAGGTATGAAACGACTCTACGTGAATGTGTGATAGAGATCCCCTGTTCTGTATAAATGCCCATTTCTTTTTCTGCTTCCTCGCAGTAGTTAAGGATGACTTGCTGCCGCCTTCGGAGAGCACTTACTGTCTAATTTGAAGCTTTCAAAAGCCAGTAGCAGTGAAGTAGAAGCATTCTGTGAGCCTGCATTGTGAGTCACTTCATCTCAGATGTAGTTCTTGCATTCGAAGAATTTGCTAAAGCTGAAAACGAGCAATGGCAAATTCATTAGGTTGGGCATTTGCAGTTGTTTTTGTTACATTCATAGGCCTGAATACTGTATATAACTTGTCCCTATATGCTCAGTAGTCACTTTAAACGTCCCAATGTCTGCAATGTAATGCACATAACATTAGTAATAGTCATTTTATATTATGTTAGAAATCCTTTATACTTATTCAAACCACCACCAAAGTTGTCTCTATGTGCCAAGGCTTGTGTGTAAGTTGGCTTATGGTGCACCCACCTCAGAATCCAAACTCAAGTCTGAAGATGAGAGGAAAAGGGAAGAAGTGAAGTGGTGGAGTGCGGGGAAAGGAGAGAGATAAAAGACATATCAGTGATCAAACTGAAGTGGGCAAGGTTAAAGAGAGAAGGATAGTGTGTGCAGGTAGATCCTGCCAAAGCAGCTCATAGTTCTTGATTGCAGAAATTAGGAGCGCACAGTTAAATGAAGTGAGAAATAGGTGTTGTTAAAAGTAGTGTGTGGCTGTCTGATGCATTGGAAACATGCCCATGTGACTCTTCAAGAGCATCATCTATCCTTGCTCGTTGGTGCGTCCAACGTCTCCTGTAAAATATGCTCAAGAACAGTAATTATGGGTCTGTGTTATATCTCATGTATATTACGTGGACTGAGCTGCACGTGGAATGGTCTGTAGATTCATATAACACTGACACTCTCAGCATAAGAGGGTTCTGTGAACAGTGATTAGATTAGAGAGACTGTGCCTAATTAGGCCATCATAAACTGCGTTGTAAATTGACAATAATTCCTCAGATTGGATGAAAATGATGTACATTACGAGGGGATTGTGGTAGTTGATTGATAATGGAGTTGGACATATCCTTTCCAGCCCCTGGGCTGCTAGCATCTCACCTAGGGAGCATTTGCCCCGTGGAGCTGCCCTTTGTTCTATTCTCGTGCCAACATGGCCACCCAGCTGCACTCAGATGTCCGTGATACCTGGAACAGCTTGATTTGGTGATACCGAGCATTATTTCTTAAAGGCCTGGAAGCTAGCAGGCCACGTCGGCCACCTCAAAGGGCCATTGGTAACCCTGTATGGGCCTGTCTGGGACTGGAGGGGGACCCGCTCCCTGCTCATCACTCTCATCCATGACCACATATTTGTCTGGATGCCTGCATGTTCACTGACAAAGTAAGTTCCTTCTCTCTCATCCTTCTCATCTGCCCTCACCCACTCTGTGTCACCCTGAGTGTGTTACTGGGCCGCTTTCAACCTCTCCTCTGAATCCCCTTCTAAGTGACCCCTACCCCACTCACACGTCTTTTGCCTCACAGCCTGCAACTTCTCAACGTTATCCCTCATCCATTTCTAGATTGTTGCTTGCAGTCCATACCCCACTCTGAGGTCACAATTGCCATTGCATGGATTGCATCTCATACGTGCCACCACCATCTGCCTTACATTACATCCTGCATCAATGACGCTCTTTCACATTGGCCTGCTCATCTCTACAGACTATGCCACTCCCATTTAACCCCTAATGCTGAATTTCAAATCTACTGGCTGTTTTTAAAAGTAGCTATTTTTACTGTTAATATTGAACATCTAATCTGTGTGCCTTGTGCATTGGATTAATAGCTTGTGGGATGTACAGCAAAAAATGGCGGCAAAACTCTTGCATGTGCCAAAAACCTACAAAAACAACGTTCTCAAACACACAAAAAAGATGGATGCACAACCTGCCACCCAGGGTGCATATGTGGTGGGATAGAGCACACACTGCCGAAAACTTGCCAGTGGGCTCCATGACCAGCAAACAGAGTGCAGAAAGAGAGAAGCAGCACTTTGCAAATGAAACTCCAAAATGTGCCTATAAATGACATTTGCTTTGTTGCTAAAAACTCCAAAATGCCTATACACAACACTCCTCAACATTCAAAATCTTGTTTGGTGCTAGAATTCTTGTAATCTAATGATGCATGGCGAATATATAAAGTCTTAAAGTGTAAAGATTAAAACATTTCCTCAGACAAACTGGATTGTCTGTAAAGTGACAGCCCCTGTCAAAATCTTTGTGCAGTACCCTGGTCTACCTGTGAATGACAGCTGTCAGATGAGCTCCTGAGGAAACTTCAAAGTATCTAAACTAAAAGTCTGCTGGATTAGCAAACATAAAAGGATTGTTGCTAAAAGGAATACAGATCTCAGTTGTGTTTTTGATCCGACATATTTAAAGCTAAGAAAGTAATGTCTTTATGTTTGATGCAACACATTTGTTTTTTTCTGGATTTTTAATTAAGAATAAATTAGCCTGGCTGAGCTGCAATCCTTTGGAAGTGGAAAAGATGGTTTCTCCCAGGGGGAGGGACATCCTCTCAGCAGAAACTCACTGGTAGATGATAATTGTGGGTTAGGCCAGACTCTTGTCTACAGAGAGAGAATGAACAATAGCAGATCATTCAGCCCAGGAAACAGAGGTGTGAAAGGGATTGTAAACTGCTTCTGGAAGGAACTCCCCAAGGGAGGGGGCTTCTCCTGCACTGCAGGGAGAGACAAATGGGTGGGCCATTTGCTGTTAAGAATGAACAATGAACAATTTTGAGAGACTCATAACTTCATTCAAAGTGATGAAAAATATAAAAAGGACAGATTTGTTTTAAGAGGCGGTAAAACTGTGTGATATGTTCTGGTCAGGAATGGCAAT
Source organism: Ambystoma mexicanum (assembly GCF_040938575.1). Taxonomy (NCBI): domain Eukaryota; kingdom Metazoa; phylum Chordata; class Amphibia; order Caudata; family Ambystomatidae; genus Ambystoma; species Ambystoma mexicanum. Next base: position 1,228,136,312 of record NC_090933.1, on the reverse strand, counting down.
ATATGTGGTTTTATGTGAACTGTGTTAATGCTACAATTGTGAAAATGTATGCACGCATCCCTATGGTAAACACACACATTTGTGGAAAGTTGCAGAAAGTTTGGAAATTGTGTTCATGGCGAAAACCACAGCATTCTGTAGAAAGGTGAAACAGGATCCCAAAGCTGCGGGATTTTGAGGAACAGCTACTACATAACATATGGAATATTTGTGTGTGATTTGTGTAAAGGTGACCAATGTAGAAATATGTATTTAGGATACACATCTGATTTGGAGACCAGTGGATAAAATGGGGTTTCTAAGGACTGTAAAGCAAACCATAAAATGTGACATCATCCGGCCTTGATCCAATCACTCAGATGCACGGCATAGATGAGGTTTAGATCCAGTCCCAGCTCACAGGGGTGAGCTTAGTTAAGCTGGCCCATACACCCATTTTGTGATGTCATTTGAAAGGATAAATAGAGACAGATGACAACGCATAGGGACTCACTGATCCACTCACTTTCCTGATTCCAGCGAAGCACTCTGATCCAGCACTCTACATCCAGCCTTGAAATTCTTCCAGATCCAGATGCCAAGACTCTTGCCAGCAGTGGAGAACTATTGACTTTCAGCGAGGCCAAATTCTCAAACTTATTCTCACAACCCAGTGAAGCGCTGTGGTGTGGGAAGGCCTTTTGAAGAAGTATCCTGAAACTCTCTGGCTTGCTACCACAAGGCTTGCCTGAGGAACTCGCTATCCAGCTGATTGAAATACCCAGAAACAAGAAGGGCAGATCCTGTGCAAATCCAGTGACCGGCCTAGCTGATCCTGTTCCGTTCCTGATGTGCTGTCTTTCCTTGACAGATCCAATCCATGACCAGAACTGACAGTACAATTTAATAACTTATTCTGTAAGTATTAATAGGAAAAACAGTGACCCATAATATATCTGCACTGTATGATCCCAATCTCAAACCCATCCCCTCTTTAATTCATAACCATAGTATTGCTAGAACTCTTTGCGCTGACTCTTTTCTCGTCTGTGTTATTAAACCCTAATTTCTTATTGATTTGATTAAGAAAAGTAAATCCCAGGAAGAAGTAGAGCATCCACAACAGGCGGGTTACGCTGATCACATGACTGTAAGATCCATCTGTGGCATTCTCTTTTTCATAGTCATATTATAATGTAATCAAACCCATCTGTCATTTTCAAAAGTGCATTTCTGTTTTCCAATCTTGCGCCTATTTTGCAAAAACAACTCTTTAAAAAACCTGTATAACTCCCTCAGTTTTTATCATGGAAGTGAAATTTCAACTCCTACTCGTACCTAACATCCTTAGCTATCCATAGAAACCGCAGTGCAAAACAGTGCGATTGATCCGTTATAGCGAAAATCGTGCAATGAAATGTTTGCAGCGATTTCACATTCTGAAAGGTGTTACACGTGTGAATTAGCTTTAAATTGTTTCCTACTTTGACTTTGAGATTTCAAATGGTTTCTTTTGACTAAATCATTGCTTGTGATTGTGTGCATCTGTTCAAAGCTGCTCCCATAGGAATTAATAATCATTTAAGCATGTTGATCATATTTAGTGTTTTTGCTCAGCCGATTCCAAAGACAATTTCAAAGCCATCCTGACAGCTGAAAAGTCAATTCTGTTTTTCTCTTGTGTTTGAAGGGGGAAGGTGGGAGTGATATTGTGTTTGATTTGTGTTATTCCTGAGTACCTGCTCTCTCCTCACATCTATTTAATTGCCTATTGGTGAGTTGAGGGGTGTTGCAGGGGGATCCCCTAACCATAGTCCATCTGTTCTAAACCAAACCAACAGTATTATTTTCTGTGCTGCATTTGTTTTTGTGCTCATTACTTGATTCCTACTGTATTAAAGCTATTATTTAGTGTTCTCTCACCCCATTGGTGATTGTTGTTTACCTATTAAAATGTATTGTGATTGAAATTCTAAATACATAAATTAATATTTACCTTTGCAAACCAGCCTGATTCCTGGTTCAGTGTGACCGGGGGGAGGGGTTCTCAGGAGAAGGGTGTGACACTAATGGTATATCATTCAGAATATTGAATTTATAGATACAAATAAATAAGGGTTTAATTTGCGCACTACATGCTGTGCGTGACTTGGGTGTGTGCCAGATTGAAATCACTTACAGTTTGGGGGCTCGGGTCCGGGATCCAGAATTTGACATACCACACATGGCAGTCTAACACAGCGTGCTAGCCGACGGGGTACATACACCTTGTTGGGTTATCATATTGTGCTACACTGTACAAGCACCCCTCAAAAGAAATACTTAAAGGAATTGGGCCTATTTGCAAAAGTAAAGTAACCCTGAGATAAGTCAGAAGGAAATTAATATTTCCGGAAGGCGACCCCAGTGGAAATTGATATTGCTAGTGAACACCCCCTGCACAAATTGTTTGTCAGGGGTGAATGGCCAGAACAGGTATGGCTGCATGGAATAAAACAGCAAATCACTGAAATCAACCTTGATATCTGGCAGGACAAGGGTCCATTACATCAAGCACTTAGCGAATTGTGTATGGCCCCTAAAATAAAAGACGGGCAATGTAAAATTGCCAAAATAGCGGCCTACCTGTACTTCTGCATAGGGGTCATACAGGAAGAGTAATCAGACAATATAGATTTGACCAAGAGGCAAGGGGAAGCACTGCAGAAAATCCAGAGCAAAATGGACTCTGCAGAACAAAGGCTCCAGGTTAGCAAATAATCTGAAACAGAGGCTAGGCAGTATGCCACCAAACTCCACGAAGATCTGGCTCTCTTACTGCAAAAGAATGCAGAGCAAGATGCCCACATACAGGCACTGCAAAAAGAGTGTTAGGAAAGGTTGGACTCTCTACAACAGAGTCAACAAAAGATGGAGCAGCAATTAACATTTAACAGAGTCTGTGCAGAACAGTTAGTTATTCTACAAGACCGCATAGACAAATTAAAAGAGGAACAAAATAAATAAATTATTAAATACCTAGATTCCGAAGCAGACTTTGATGAGGAGCACCAGAAAGCTGGGGCATTTAAAAAACAGAGGGACAACCTGGCTGAGCAGAGGGCCACTCTAAGGGCCTCATCACAAGTTGGGCGGTAACGCTGGCGCTATTAGCGCCGGCGCCAATAGCCCTACCGCCAAACCCCCCGGTGCTATTAGCGCCGGATCACGGGTTTGGCGGAAGGGTTATTGCCCATTCCCCATTGGGCCCATTCGGGAATTCCTCATTCCCCATTGGGCCCAATGGGGAAAATCTGTGCTATTACCGCCAGCGGATTTCCCACCGGCAGTAATCGCACCGAAAATCGGCAATTCTGCCGCAGATTTTCCCCCAGCTCAGAGCTGGGGGAAATCCGCCAAAGCCATGATCTGGCAGACCCTTAAATGCGGTGGTAATAGCGCTACCACTGCATTTAAGGGCTACCGCCATACTCGTGATGAGGTCCTAAGTCAGGAGAGGGACACCTTAGGCCAGGAAGTCAGCCATTTAAAAACAAAGTTGGAGGAAAGAAAGCTGCACCTTCAGGAGTTTGGGAAAATCACAACTGATTATGAAAAGCTGTTAGAGCACACCAGGCGGGTGGAGGATGCTTTGGCAAAGAACAATCAGACCAGTAAGGACCAAACTCAGGAGGTGAGTCTCCAGCAACAAAAATGTACACAATACTCCCAATTCAGGAAGGAAGCACAGAGAGACAATGAGGCTCTGTGTGAAAAGAATGACAGGCTCCACAAACAGATAGCCATGCAAGAACAAATCATAGAGACCAGTAAGGCCTTAATAGAGGAGCAAAAGGGTCAGATTTTGGCATGTTATTAGGGAACAGGGACTGAAAGAGAGGAGGTAAGATAGGAAAGAAAAACCCCTGAGCATAACCTCAGGACCCCTGGCATCAGGGACTATTATCCCTTCAGTTCCATGGACTATATCACCCGCATGTCCACTGGCTCATATGAGCTAAGGGCCACGGGGATGGTAGACTTCAACACAATGGGAAACATGAGACTGACAGATCAGCGCCTCCCAGAAACGGATGGGTGGGCATCTATGTACAGGTTCCCAAATATTGTGGCCAGCCTCTCTGATCAGGGAGACTCTATTGAGGGGAGAATCAGAGAACTGGATCCTCAGAAATATCACCTACCAAGAGATCAGTCAGTAATATTTGGTGGGGAATTCCATGAAACTCGGCCCACAAAGAGCATCTTAAAAACCTCTTCCCAGGTAGGGCAGTGGGGGGGGGGGGCACTCAGCCAATCCTGGGAGCAAGGGAGAGTCAGAAGACTCTTCTGAGCGCCACAGGTTTCAAGAGACTAGGCCCTCACATTCTACAGCCATTCCCAAGCCTGCAGAATCAGAGAAAGCCTAGAGGATCAGGCAGCCACCTCTGGTAGCAGTGCTTCTGAGTCAGAGGATGAGTGGCAAGGGTGACAAAAACTAAAAACCCCATCAAAATTAAGAGGGCCCTAATGAAAGATCACCTGAAGCAAATCAAGGCTATTAGGAGCGTCATAACGCCCTACCATAAAAATGCCAAATATTCAGTTTGGGAGCACCTCAAATTGTATGAGCAAATGATGGAGACTTTCCACCTGAAGGACAGCCAAAGTTGTGTTCAGTATGTCAAGTGGACATTTTCCCCTGAATACTCCAGCTCCTTTGCGGGGCTGGAGATTAGAACCACTCAAGATGGTCCACTTATAGGGTGGCTGTCTTAAAGCATTTCTCATTACACAGAAACCCTCAAGATGCCCGCAAGGCGGCCTACAATTTGCAATGTGGGGAAGACCAGGCCCCACAAGAATTTGTCCAAGAGCTGAAATGTGCCTTTGCACAGACCACCAGGAGGGTGCCCACAGACAGTAGGGAATTTATCAATACCTTCTTTCACACCCTCCCTAAATAAATTATGACCCAGCTGGTGAGGGACTTTCATGAGAAAAGATCACTAGACTGGGTCATTGAACAAGCAACTCACATCTACGAAGTGCAGAAGCCAGTAGAGAATAAAAGTGCCAATAAAAGCCCAAAACCAACCAACAACCCTGCTGCTGCTAAGGTGGTGGAGGTGAAGGTTGCCCCCATTTTAGATCTGGTGATGGGGGGGCCTAAAACCATTCCCATGCAAAATCCTCCTAACCAAAAACCCAGAAGGCACTCGGGACAATCCCAAACAGGTAGTCAGGGAGGTAACCCCACAAATGGGACTCCTAAGTCCCCTGACCACATCAGCCCCCATTACAAAGGCAGCAGACCCATCCGGGGTATGTGTGGACTCCCCCAGTTCAAGGGCGGGGGATCCAACCAGGCAGCTGCCAACCCAAGAAACCTCCCTCCTCACTTTCCCCAGCAGGGCAGTAATCCCCCAAATGCTGAGTCGAGTTTCTTACCCTGGTACCTGCCAAACATCAACCCCCAATACAACCCTTCTTTCTTTCCCCACTTTCCTGAACCCAGACAGCCCAATCCGGGAGAGGGGAGGCCAAGGGTGGAGGGGTACCAAAATGATCCCAACCAAGGGTATTATGGGAGAAGAGACAGTTACCCTTCCCAATGATCAACCAAGGGTAGACCAGGGAACCCCATACCAGCCAGAGCAGGTGTGCCAACTGGAGCGCCAGGTCCAGAACTTGGCACAGGATCTGGCTCGCATGTTGAGGGCACAGCAAAACCCTCAAATGAACATGTTGACTCAGAACTCCTCAAATCAAGGGTCTGGTGCTCCAGAGCAATGACGGGCAGAGAAACCTGACAACCCACTGGTGTCCAGGGAAGAGGCACAGGGGGAAGGAGAGTGTAAAGCCTTAGAACAAGCTTCCTTCCCCACTTGTGAAAAGCCCCTGAAAACCCAGGAACCGGAACCAGAATTTCCTGCCCTCGAAAATCTGCAACCTAAAGAACAGAGGGCGGGTAGGTGAAATAAAGAGCCCAAAAAGACCCATTTCGCGGAGGAGATTCGAATTGTCCAATTTGAAGGAGAGGGGTCCTCTGGGAAAAGGATCTTCTCCTTCAGGGATGGGGGAACTCCTCCCAAAGAAAAATGGGTCCTGGGTAGATGTGGGTACCGAGTTAAAACCGCCCAACATTGAACCCCAGAATGACCAGCAAGAAAATCACCTTGTTAAAACCCCAATTCTGGCGACTGCCTCCAAAAAAGGGGGTGTCAGCTCAGAATCAGAACCAGGGGAGTTCAAAACTCCCCGCATATCCAACCAGCATCTTTTTCTTACAGGTTCCCAAGATCTCAAACAAAATCCTGACCAAATCACCCCTCTGCCAGAATCCAGATCAAAGAAGTTAACCCACCAATTGGCCAAAAATGCACATTATCTTTGCCCGCTTGAGGAGAAGGAGGGGAGTTTTTAATGCCCCGGTCCAAATACAGGGGCAAAGTACATTTTTGGGACTGGTGGACACTGGATCCCAAGACACCCTTCTGTCAAAAAGGGCTTTTGATCAGCTGAATTCGGTAAGGAGGTAGAAATAACAAATCCCTCTCACCCCTTCTTCCTGGCCAATTTCAGAACTTCGATGGGAAGTAAATTCCTGTCGAGGGGACGGCGGATTTAGACATTCAAATTGGGTGACACAAGGTGAAGCACCCGGTCATAGTTGTGACTCCAGAGAGCCCACCATGTTTACTAGGGAATGACATCCTGCGTAGATTGTCTCCCCTCATAGATTGTGTAAACAAGGTCCTCTGGACCCAGGCTAACCAACCAATAAAATTAAAACATAGTGTCAACGATGTTAGTTTAAATGGCACATGCCACATGGTTGAACAGAAACCTGACCAAATTGAATTCCATTTCCAAAATAACCAAATCCCTGACGTGACAGTTTTTGCAGTAGAACAACAAACTGGTGATGGGAAGTTGTCTCTATTTCTGAAAATCAACCTTCCTTCCAGTCTTAAGTGGCATTCCACACTGGAAGGGAACACTCGGAAATTCTATTCAAATTCACAATCAGAAAATTCCACTTCTATAGCCCAAAATGATGAGAAATCAGCTCAAAGCTTGGCTGACATTCAGAAGATTGGAGAACAGTTGTTCATCCCTATTCAGTTAAATGAGGGGAATCTAGAATCATTCTGTGTTAAACCATTCTATAATATTTTGTTTTTAAAAATGGTCATGTTTGGTAATGGGATTGATGTACTTTACAAGTCAGTTTTATAAAATCAGATTTAGTTAATGGTAAGAACTGGTAATGAAAGTGTTCAAATGCAGAAATTGCAGATTTGGCACCAATCCCAGATTCACCCCCTAACCAGTGTGTGTAATGCTGTGCATATAATTTAATCTTATATTGCCTAGCCTCTCAAAATTGCCAGTCCCTAAACCTTTGAAAATGTTCAGTCCTTCAGAGAGATTTGCTTCTCAGGGTATGATCTTCAAAGTAGCCTCTTTCATGGTTTCACTGGCTATAGTGTTGCTTCCACTGTAATAATGAGCATTGATATATTGCACACCACAGGCACTTTATTCTTTTGATCTCTAATGACAACACTTTTTTAAAACCATGTCCCACTTATAATCTCATTCTGTCTGGATGCAGACATCTTCCTGGTAGCTTCTAATCTGCATCCACTATTCATGCTATCATATGTGTAGCTTTCTCCTTCCTACCAATTGGTCTCCTCTATCCATGCTTGAGCATGTTTGCGTTCTGTGAGGCAGCAAATGTGAGTTCTCTGTCTATTCTGGGTGTCATGTACATTTTGCATACAGTCCTGGATCAATACTACAGGCTGCATACCTTCCTGGATGATATTGTTAAAAAGTCTCCTGTATCTATGCTAGAACAGAAGCAACTTCTTCGTAGGCCAATAATGTTGGTCTTCAAATCGTACTTTCTTATCATTCTGATTAGAGCAAGAATGAAGAGGGTAAGGGGACTTAAACGGAATACACATCCTTATTTTTAATGCTGTGAGGCAGCATATCAACCTATCAGTTGATTGTGGTGGGGGACAGGGGTAGATATTCTTGGTCACTTAATTCCTTTGGTTTGGTGGAGGGGGGCCCCAAAGATGTCCATGCCCAGTGCCGCAAAAGTGCTTAAGATGGCCCTGGCTGACCATCGGGAATTCTGCTTCTGTAATCTGGGCCAATAGCAAGAAGCCAGTAAACTGTACAGAAGTAGAGGTGCCACTGAATAGCAAGAGGACATTGCTGGGGAGCAACCACAGATGTACCAAGTTCAAGAATATGCATTTCATAACTAAAGGTACAGCTCCTTTACCATTGAATTGTCACGTTCATGAGACTCTGTTGTATGGGCGGCCCTGGAGACCAAAATGGAGTGAGGTGAGCATGGGCAGATACACAGATCAACATCTTTTGAAACTAATAGCATGTGGCCCCATACATACCCTGCCACTGCTGGTCCAGCAGGGACACAGTGACTTGTGTTTCCACAATAAAACAAGCACGGACCTGATTCATGCTCCGTGGTAGTTGACTTTGCCAGAATACCTACCTGCCGTTATTGTGAGAAAAGGATGTGAGGCACATTGCCTGGAATAAATATGAATAAGGGGCCATAGCATGAGTTAAGGAATGAGTAGTGGCAAACCCGCTGACTCGGCCCTCTCACTACTGCAGAACACCATTGATCCCAATCATAATGATGAGACAGGCAAAGTCAAGAGATATACCTCCTTCGCCTTTTGTGGTCACATCAACCAAGGTCAGACAATATTCTTAAGAGGGATGTGATAACAGCAACTCAAACAAAATTAGACAATAATCCAAAATATAGGCATATCCTACTAAGTTTCTATAAAAATGATCTTATTAAACATTCCATATTCAATATCACCGTACTAAAAAATGAAAATAACAAAATCAAAAACCCACACTTGTGGAAAGAAAACAGAATATGCACATTGTAGATGATACAATCACTCTGGGTATAGCATTTGGGGGTCAAAGGTAAGAAGTCACAAATAATGTCCTAACAAGATATGTCTTGGTTGAAAAAGGTTCAAATGAGTGGCTGAGCAGTCTTTAAGGTCTCAAAAGTGGACCATGTGGATGGTGCATCTCAACAGTACCTTTCACAGTTCTCGGCAGTTCCACTGCATTGAACCAAGCTTCAGGTTGCTGTCATCGCGGATTGAACCATATTTGAATGTGGCGAGTTGTGCGGTTCCAAGGTGGTGAGCGGGCTTGGAGTCAGTTTCAGAGCAGTAGCTCGGTGTGGTACGAAGGCTGCATGTGATTGATGCAGTACGGAAGGCTCACCAGGGTTAGTTCAAAAGGCGAGACAGTTTGAGACATTGGTAACCATTGGTTTGGACTGACGAGTGATGCTTCCAGTGGTTCAAGTCTTCATCAAGTGATTGTTCCAAAACGTGATACTGATGTTCGGTTGTGTGGTATGAAGAGGCAATGATTCAAGGTCAAGCCAGTCTGAGATGGTGGTAACCACTTGTTCAGGTTGACGAGTAGCTCAATGCATTCAACGGTTCAAGTCGGGGTCCTGCAATGATCCAAACAGGTGACAGGCTCTGCGTGGTATGCTGAAACTCTGAATTTGTTTGATGATGCAGCAACAGCCATTTGAAGAAGCTCAAATAAGTGTCATACAGAATACTGCATGTGCTGATGGTTTGAAGACACTTAAAGACAGCTCAATCATGGTTTGCTGGTTGTTCGAAGCTCCTTTGCTTCTATTGCTATTATGCCCAAACCAGGGGTTCAGTGACAAGATTTGTCTTTGTTCTTTTCACTCCCAACCCAGATGAGGCTAGCTAGCACCTGCATGAGCCCTTCACTTTCAGCGAGTGGCCTTGGTACCAGTGAAACTGGCACTGGGGCTGGTCTGGTACAACGTCAGTTCACTCTCAATGCATCCTGTCGCTGTTTATGGAGCAGAGCTTGCCTCTGCCTTGGAACATGCTCCCACCACCTCACTGGAGGGGGACTGTGGAAAGGACTGCTGTCCCAAAAGTTATCCAAATGAATTCTTCTTGAAGACATGGAGGTCCAAAATAAATCAAGGGAGGAGTGCAGACCTCTTCCGTAAAAGGCAAAAGGCCCCCAAGCATTGGACAAAAGTCCACCTGTGTTAAAGGGGTCTAATCCCTGTTAAGGTAACAAGTGGCATTTGCCTTATGACAATATATCTAAAATTCTTGGCTGTGCAGGAAATGTACGAGACAGGAAAGAAAGCGAAGCCCACAGAAAACCAAGAAGGAAGAATCCTTCCTAACTTCTATTCTGCTGTTTGACTGCCTAAACCTGCACATTAACAGAACCCTGCCCTTCAGAGGCCCTTTAGTATGCAACGCCCTGGTGTTAAGTGGGCTCTTTTAAAGAGAGGTTCTGCTGATTGAGCAGAGAAGGCAGTCTTGACTAGAATACACACAGCTCTCCCCTGGCTGGCCTGGGCTCACAGTATGGACATGTGTATGACACAAATCAGGTGTGGTTTTTAAAAAGGATGTGAACTACCAGCCACCATACAAAAACATTTGTAGGGATTATATTTCAAGATTACCATGCCTCCATGCAATTGTTTATCATAGTTATTATGGTTGGAGCAGAGGTAAAGACTTAAATAAACCTCTGCACTGCAGTGACTTTGCTGAAACAGCAGCTGTCAAGCCTGTGATCTGCGAACCTGCTCTGTGCAATGAATATATAAGCACACGTGTGCAAATGCTAGCTATTAAGCAGGTCGATGCAACTAGCACATACTAAGAACAAAAGTACTCTGATAAACAGTGAGATCATGGGTGAATGTTAAACATAAAGGTGGAACTGTTAGCAATTGGCGCAAAAGTACAACAGATACATGTAAGCACAATAATGTTACTCTTACAAGTCCATAGTATGGTTTTATAGTACAGATGTACATTTTCCAGATGTTGCTGTAAATGTGCTGAATAGTGTAGGAATGTTAGCACAGCGTGTCCTATGAGCAGCAGTTAGATCAAAAAGAGTGAACATGGATGGATGATTGGTGATGTTATCTGTACCAACCGTTGGGCACTACAGCACTGAAAGAGCTACCATCCAGATGGTCATTGATGCTGAACATCTTACTGATAAAGGGGACTCGGGTATGCTAGTCTCCCTGGAACTTGTGGCTGTGCTCAACACAGTCAAACATCACATGCTACTCACCCTCTTTGCACACACAATGAGCTTGGCTGGAACTATCCAAATGGTTCCTGCCCTACCTATCTGAATGGCACGGGCTGTCAAGATGGGCTCCATCTAATGTTTGCAATCCAGTTGTCCAATGTCACCACCAGCACCTTAAAGATCAGATGAGCAAAGTATTAGACATGTTAAATCATATCGTAAATGTAAAATGTTGGCCTTTTCCAACCAGGATAAACATTAAATACATCTTGCCATATGCACTCTTTGTAAAAGCTGAGTTTGCTGAGCGAAGGCTGGAAAAACGATTGCGGTTCCATTGGATGCAGCACCATGTACGCGAGTAAGGCCACAGGATCTCAACTACAACTCTCTACAAACAGCGGCTAAGCACATACCACAGCAAACCTGCTCTGTCACCCAGGAAGGTGATGGTACAATAACTTGATGTCAGTCCTATCCTCTTGCCAGCCTTCATGCTGCCCAGGATTGGAGCCACCAGAATCCGCTCAGTCAGCCTCCTCTTGTACACCCACTTTTCTCCATGGCAATCGCCCTCCCCCTGGCCCTCATTCTCCTGCCTCATATCTTCATCCTTGCTGTTCTTCTCCTGTCCTGCATCCACTCCTTCCAGCTCTCACCACCTCTTCATATTCGTCCTTCTGCCCTGCCCTGCATTTGACTTATCGTGTTCCACCTGCTCCCTGTTTACTTTTCACCTCCTCGTCATGTATCACTTCCTGACCCACATATTTTTTCTTGTGTATAAACTGCTGCCCCACATCTGTAACTGAGCTGTGTTGGAAGCTGTCTGTTGAATACACATTCAGTACAGGAAACAAGACTGTATGGCAGTATGGATGCTGAAGCTCCTTTCAATCTGACCCTCTATGAGCTTTTGAATGGAGGTGACGTATGACTGTCTATCCGGGAGAATGTTGAAGAACATCCAGTGTGGTGAACCAACTCCTTGAACGGGGGCCCACTTATGAATTCTCCTCTGTGCTGGTGTATCCTCACTAACTTTACCTTCATACTAGTTCCATCCACTGCTAGGAGGATGTTATGGACATGCAGGCTCCAGGGTCCACAGTGCAGGATTTTCATCTGTTTTTGTCAGTGCCCACGGAGCAGTTGGTTATATCCACACTGCCGCACCAACCACGCAAGCCGAATCAAGTATGACCCTCCAACTTCAGATCGCACAGGTTCCTGATATGAGCAGAAACAGGTCCCCATGAAGCAGCCAATGGGGGTAGAGGGTTAGGGAGCAGTTGTGGAAATGAAATGTGTTCTAGGGAAACCGGAGTGAGGTTTAGGAGAATGAAATGGATCTGTGGGCGGGTGAGTTGGTTGAATTGGGAAAGAGCAAATTCTCTAGAACATAGAGCCTTACTGTATCATACCACACACCTGGGTTGATCCACATGCATGGAGTTCATTCTAGATTTTGGCTCTGAACCCAAACCAACACCTAAACCTACACTAATCTTAGTATACTACCTGGCCTAGTATAATAACTGCAAGCAGTCACTAATCAAAATATAGCAAGCAAAGCATGTAGCAGACGTATGAGCAAGCAAGCAAGGTGATACAAGGGAACATGTAACAAACAAAGAAGCAAAACAGTTGCCTGGACTTGTACTCTTGTAATGATGATTAGCTTGAGTCTGATAAGTGGCCTGTTTCTTCACAGGATGTTTTAAGAGGATGCAGCATTGTGCCTTACAGCAGCTCTATAACAGAAGATAATATCCTGTAGATAGTATTCTGTTAGCCATATACATGCTTCCATACAACAACCACTCAGAACAATATTTATCGTTGTCCCTGCACCCGCAATGCAAGTTCCCAGGGCTTGTAGCAAACTAGTAAACTGCAGGTAGATCAGCCAGCATGTCAGGAGCCAATGTATGCGCCGAGCATGGTCGGCGTGGCAGGAGCCGTGTGATGCCTAGCCGAGCTGGGGGAATGGAGAAGGCATGACAAGGATTTGGCTTGTCCCTACGTGAGGTCGGTGTAGCGAGAGCTGCACAGTGGCAGCGGATTATAGCTGCTTTTCAGGTAAGAAAGAGAAGTTGTCCTGTCGGAGTGCCGATAAACTGCCTTCGCCTGACCCATGCTGCCTGCATCAATAACCAGCAACCAGCATGAGCAAGGGCGTGGCTTAAATAGAGTTCGTAGCAGACTTCACCTGAGACACCAGGGACTCTGGGTAATGTAGTTCTGGGCCTCAGTGCTCTACACCTCCAAGACTTAACATTTAACATTGTATTGGTTTATACAAAACCTTATTCAGACATAGAACGAGGAAACATGTTTACATACATTGCTATTAGAAAAATATACAATTTATTTACACAAATTAATTTCATAGCATCAAATAATTTCTCATATTCCTTAATGAAGTATAATGCTTCACACATTATTTAAAAGAATCAATGTTATCACTTTTAAAAATGTTACCATCACAATTTGTATGGCAATATTTCTTCCTCAATAGACTCTTCTCCAAAATTCATTATTATTCAACCATTCTATTTCATGAACACATTTTGAAAACATTTGTTGCTTCAATGTCTGTAGGGCCGAATATTTAGTAATAACATGCCATAGGGTTTCGATATAGGAGTTACAAAATCTGCAGATATGTATTTATTGTTACCCATAATTTGTTGACTTGCCATCCAGGCACCAGAGGAAGGCATCCAGCTGCCTCCTAAACTTTATTTTGTGCCTTAACTTGATTTTTGCGTTCCTTTGTTTGCCGTGTGAGGGCCTTTCGATTTTTCTCTGTCCCTTCACCTCTCCCTTTCGTGTTGCCTGACCTCTCCCCCTTGTTTCCACCCACTGTTCCCCCATTGGCTCTTTCTCCTGAAAACTCGAGCGCGGACCTAATCCTGCGATCGCCTGCCTCACGGTCGCCACGTGCCATCCAGGCACCAGAGGTAGGCATCCACTGCATCCAGCTGCCTCCTAAACTGGATTGTGTGCCTTTTGGTGTTCGACCTTTGGTGGCATGCATTTGTGACCTTTTTCTATAGGTCTGAACTTTAGGTGTACAATTCCATGACACCTAGGCTGTTACCACCACTATTCAGGACTCTCATACTTGTGTGTGTTTTTCTCGCTCATCTGTCAAACACTCCTCTGGCATTTGCCACCTTCTGGAGGAACTTGAACTTGATGTCCTCGGTCTCACCAAGACATGGTTCACGGCCTGCTCTGTCACGAGCTTTGACACTCTCCTCCCTGATGGCTACAAGATCCTCTCTGCGCCCAGGTCCTACCACTCTGGGGGGGGGTGTAGCCCTGATCTTTCCCGAATGGATTCTTGCCTCGGTCATGTCTACGCAGGCCTACTCCTCTTTCGAATGACTCGTCTGCAAGCTCTCTCCCTCTCCTAGCCATTCCCTTACTGTGGCTACTATCTATCGGCCACCTGGTCAGGTCTCCTCCTTCCTCTCTGAGTGGATGGACCTCTCCTCTTCCCTCCTGGTCTCGACCACTCAACTCCTCCTTCTTGGAGACTTCAACATCCACCTGGATGTTTCTGGTCCTTCCTCTGGACTCTTTTGCGACCGTTGTTACTGTCTCACTCTCTATTCTCCCGTCTGGCCCGACTCACTCTGCAGGCCTACCCTGGATGTTCTGATCTCCTCAGACCTTCCCCTTTCTATCCCTCTTATCACTCCTCTCTCCTGGAGTGATCACTTTCTCCTTTCCTCCCACCTCACCCTCTCTACTCCTCAGGCCAAGCCAACTCCATCACTGCCATCCACCTTCTTGGTCATCCGACCCATGAAGCACGTGTCAGTTGAGGCTTCCACCACCACTTTCTCACCCCCCTGTTCCCATTTGGCTGACTCACACCATGGAAGAGGCCTCTCCATGCTCCACTCTGCTATATCTGATACTCTCAATGTTCTTGCCCCTGTCATGTGGAACCGCCTGAAGCCCAATGCAAAGTGCAACTCCTGGTATGACTCAAACCTTGTCACCCTTAAATGCAAGTGCAGGGTGGCTGAGAGGAAATGGCGGGCTTCATGTACATCCACTGACAAACTGGCCTGCCGCCTGCTCCAAAGGCAATACCGGCTCTCTGTCCTCGCCAAGAAGCGAGCTCATATCCAAGCCAGAGTCTCTGCGGCATCTAACAACTCAGCTGAACTCTTTAAAACATGCAAGGAACATGCCAATCCTGCCGCAGTTTCTACCTCTCCTGTCCCTTCCAATGCCCTCTGCACGGCACTGGCTTCTCATTTCATCTTTAAAAATCAGGACATCCTGTCCTCTCTCACCTCCTCTCCCCTTCCTCCCTCTACTCCCTGCTCTATCCTCTGGCCCTTCATCGGCCACCTCCCCTCCCTCCTTCTCTGCCTTTCCCCTGTTATCCCCAGACAAGGTTTCTAGACAAGTCTGATCTATGAAAGTCTCATCAAAACAGGTTCATTCCTGTTCCTCCAAAACCATCAACGACCATATTGACTCCATGGCTCCTGCCCTGGCCGACTTCTGCAACCACTCCTTCACCACTGGAGTCTTACCTTCCCCCCTGAAGCACTCCCTCATGCACCCTCTTCTTAAGAAACCCTTTGCCGAACCATCTTGCCCGGCTAACTATCGCCCAATCTCCATCACTCCTTTCCTGGGTAAACTCTTGGAAAAGCTGGCAATTTCCCAGCTCAATCTCCACACTGAATCTGTTGGCTGTCTCCATGGTCATCAGTCTGGCTTCAGAGCTGACAGAAGCACGGAAACTGCTATCCTGAACATCCATGAAGACCTGCTCTCCAACCTTGATTCCAACACCCCCTATGTCCTCATCTTACTTGATCCTCTTTTGCCTTTGACATGGTCAACCATGCCATCCTGCTCAACCGTCTCCCTGATAACCTGGGGATCACTGGTCAGGCCCTGGCGTAGCTGACTTCTTTCCTCTCTGATCGACCCTCACAGGTTCAACTTGGGTCCTTCCTCTCCTCTATATCTCTACCTGTGATGTTCCCCAGGGTTCTAACCTCTCTCCCTGGCTGTTTAACCAATACCTAGTACTTCTTGCCCACCGCATTGATGCGCTCTGCCCCAACTTCCAGTACTATTCAGTTGACACTCATCTCATTTTCAGACTACCCTCAGCCACCTCTTCTCCCTCTCTCATCTCTGACTGTCTGTCTGCCATCCAGGAGTGGTTTTCTGCCAATGATCTCTGCGTTAACGCCAGTAAGACCGAGATTCTCCTCATTGGCACACCCATTCCCTCCTTTCCTGTCATTCTCTGGCCGGCTTCTTCCTTTTCCGGCTCCCACCTGTGAGGCTAAACACCTCGGGGTCATCTTCGACTTCACACTCTCCTTCTCTCCTCACATCTCTGATGTCTCTAAGAAGTCACACTGCCAGCTGAACCTCCTCAGAGGGATTATTCCCTTCCTCTCCTTCCCCCAGAAGCTCACTGTCTCCAGAGCTCTGGTTCTCTCTAGGCTGGGCTATTGCAACAGCCTCTTTCTAAATCTGCCGGCTTCTACTCTACGCCTACTGAAACTCATCCAGAACAGGACTGCAAGACTTGTCCTTGGCCTCAAGCCCAGGGATTGTATCTCTCCAGTACTGAAATCTCTGCACTGGCTCCCAGTGGCTGCGAGGATTAAGTTCAAAACCCTCTGCATTGTCCACAAGGCCTTCTGGGGCCTGGGGCCTCAATAACTTCAGCTCTCTCTTCCTAAATATCTTCCTTCATGAGCTCTTCGCTCATCCTCCTCCAACTCCCTCAGGGTCAGTCGCTTCTCCAAGCAACGAGTTGGTGGTAGATCTCTTTCTTCGGCTGGGGCCTCCATCTGGAACAGCCTCCCTGCATCCCTGAAACTTGAGGAGAATCTTCACCAGTTTCGGAAGCAACTCAAAACCATTCTCTTTGCTTCTGCCGTTTCTCCTCCTCTCCCCTGCTGACTTCCTTGCTGAAACCTAAACTGCACTGGTTACCTGGCCAACCGCTGATCTCGGGACCAGGTCCCTTCCCCCGCCAGTCACACACCTGCTCTGCCTTCCTGGCAACTCCCTCACTTGGGGACTGTTCTCTGTATCCCTACAGTCCCACTACCAGCACTTGACACCTGTTGTTTGCACTTACCCTTGCACTTGCCACCTGCTGGCTGTACTTTTACTTATTGTTATTTATTCTTTTATCCCATCTACTGCACTGTCCCCTCGCCCTTCCCATGCACTTGTGCGATCTGAATGACACCTGGCCTAGTAGAGCGTTGTCTGTCTTCCCTCTGTTCCCCCTCCCTTGCCTCGTTGCGCCTTGGAACACTTGTGTATAGGCTTGTTATAAATGCCATATCATATAATTTCATACCTGTTTATAATGTATTGGTTTTATGTTTTCCTCTTTCTTTTTACAGTACATATTATTAAAAAATCTATTATTTAGTGTTTATTTTTTTCTGCAATAAACTTCAATGTAAAGCCATTTCTTTACAGCCAAAATGGAATCCCCCAGGGGTTGAAATGCCAGCTTTCCTGGCTAATCTATTTTCCTCCAATACTGGGTACTGTGATAAACTGGGCAATAGTAATAGTTTGTATTAATGGTGCTAAAGAATGGACAGCACACCTGTACAAACAAGCCCTATCTAAGTACAAGTCATTATTCCACCCAATTTGAACTGCATATATGGCTCTATCTAAGATCAATATCCTTGTCACGGTTCTTCCGGTCATTAAAACCATTATTATTATTTTATTTATTGAGCGCAGACTTAGCTTTGAGAAGCAACAGAACATTTTACAGAGGTAACAACCGAACAGATATACAGTGGGGTGTAGGATACAGAGGGGGACAGAGGAGACCATCAACAGGGTCCCATATTTGCCCAGTTTAAAAAACAGGATAATTAAGAAGCGCAGTCCCACAGTGCCAGAGTCTCTGTACATATTGTCCATTCATCCATGGACACACAGTGTCCCCATCTTGTGAGATGCGATACCATAAAAACCTCGCACCATATGGTTTTTGAATGTGATTTCTTTTGTGTATCCTGGCACATTTACAGCCACTTTCAGGAAATAAAAAATCTGCACACAGCATTATTTCATCGAGGACATGTTTTTCAGAAATGACTATAAAGAAGGCGCATGCAAGCGACAAGCAGATGGCCCGAGCTCTTTTTGATCTCGGATCCACATCGAAGGGTTCCCACGATGTCATATTCACCGGAGGACTCCTGCGATGCCGCCGCTCCACACGTTATTGTGTCACGCCATCTGCTGTAAATCACGGTGCTGTGGCACTCAATTGGAGATGTGTGCCTTTATTGTTGAATGGTCCTGCATGCTGCTGTTCCCTTGTAAGCATTGTCACCGGGCCATTCCGCCGCTGTTATAGGACATTCTTAATAATTACTAGTTTAGAACGTCTGCTTTTTCTAGTTTGTTCTCTTGTGAATGATGTAAGTCCAAACCTGCTTTTATTTTATTTATTTAATATACGCATAGCCAAACTGACTTTGTATATACAACACATCAAAACATTTTCCACACTAGGACATATTACATGACAAACTTCATCGGTGGCATAGACTAAAAAAAAAGAAAGTATATGCACATAAATAACATTAAATTAATAAAAATAAATCATCACCATAAAATCATGCACTTTATCTAAGATAATTAATCTAAAATGTCTATACATTTTGAATAAAATGTCACCATAAAATACAAAAAAGTTAATGTCATTACCTTCCATCCACACTTTCCACATACAATCTCTATCAGCACCATCAAAAGTGTTCTTGTATGATTTGACATATGTATATCTGATCAAGTGTAGACTCTCACAGTGTATCAGAATGAGTTCCAGAGACTGCGTCAGATTATCACTGTATAGCCGACACAGACGCTCGGTCGGATAAGCCAATCCGATAAGCCCATCCTTGCTCCCCTAATTTCGCGGACTTGACTAACATTAATTTTTAACATCAGATATTGTCTAATGATACCGCTATCAGGGTATGCCAATACATACTCAGGAATAAATAAACATATCATTCTGTATTGTATGAACGGGCCACTATTTACATTAGTAGACAGGCGTAGAAGATTGGTCTCGTAACTATAGTCACTTAACCTATGTTTAAACCAGCGTTTACGTGAGCGTATTGATGGACCATTGGCTGTTTCAGCAAATCCTACAGACATGCTTTTTGTAAATATTAATTGATTTTAGTTTACTGTAAAGCATATATTGATCCAGATGTCCAAAACCATGTCATGGCATTAGTCAATGTAGAGTCATCTTGTGTAGCACACCCCTGCCATTTTGGATTAATTAGAAAACCTGCAGCTGCTCCTTGTTGCTTCTTAGAATAGTTAGGGGAGGTTTCTAACATAAATGACAGTCAGAAAAAGGCACAACAAACCACTACCTTTAATTGAGACTTGACTCGGAAATCTTCCTGCCAGATGACTCAGAGACTTGTCAACTTCTACATAGATGGTTTGGTGCCCAAATGAATTGTCGATCTCCACAACTGCCCGTAACAGATCATAGGACCAAAGCTCATAAGCATTGTCTTGGGTGGATTTAGTTGTAATCCATTCTGGACCGTGCAAGTCGTAATGGGCTTCATTCCAATTATGGCAGTCCTGAAACAAGGGTGCCGGTTAGCTCGCCGGCATCCTTGTTTCCGGATCACCAGACTGCAAGTCTGCCTGCAGGGGCCATTGCGTCCAGTAGGGTCATACCTACCGGGCATAGCGGCGCCCGCAGGCAGACTTTTCACGGAAGCATTGCACTGTTAGCAATGGTGCCAGTGCTTCTGTGTCCCCAATAACACAGAGTCCTATGGGACTCCACAGGAATGGGGAGTTACTAAACCCGCCGCCTGACTTCCCGCACTGCTGGGACTTGTAATGTCCCGGTGGCACCAGGAAGTCAGGCAGCGGATTCAGTGTTTCTGGGTCGGGGCCACCGGCAGGTGACCCCCGACCTCGGAATGAGGTCCAATGACGTCCAACAGTCGGCGATGCTTGCAAAATCTTCCGCATGTCCACTTTGCCTAAAGCAGACCTGGCCATCATCAACATATGGATGACTATTGAGGTTATGCTTGATAAACATATTCATTGTTGGATGCAAGCTAATCGTAAAACCAATACAGGAAATCTAGGGACACTGTGGTATGATTAATGACCACACGGGCTGACATAATAGTCCCCACATTCAAATCCTTGGGACAATTTACAAGAAAGGAAAATAACCAGGTGGCTGCCTACTCTTATATCTGTCCAATGGAGATCAGCCGGTCGACAACAATTTGATCTTCCATGACATTGAATGATGCACTGACCATGCTGATTCCATTACATGCCTGGTCATGAACCCTAACAGGAAGACATCTTCCGTGTTCCTTCAAGAGGCTGGAAATGGTAATGTGACCACGGTAGCAAGAATTTTGAGGTTTTAAAAATAAAAAATAAATATATCAGGTTCCAAATATGTCATTAGCAATGCTGTAATGATCGTCTCCTTAAATGTTGTTGCAAGGCAAAAATTAATGTGTCTGTGTTAATATAATATAAAAAGTACATTGTTTAAAAGGTTTTCCATGATATCGTGTGGTACGTGTTGACCATGTGTATCCCCTTATGATTGAGATTTGGTGAGATTGCCCTGTTTACAGAAATATTGCATTGATAAACGTTATGAAAAATCGTAACATTTATTTAAATGAGTGCCATCTCCTATACCCTTTGTTTATATATTGCTAAATACCAACCTGCATAGTGAGTACAATATATATGTTTTGATAATGCAGGGCAAATACAAATTAAAATAGTTGAAGAAAGCAAACAACCTTCCTAGCTGACATCTTAAGTGGGTACGTTGAGTGCCAACAAAAGAAGGACCAGTGTAGCCCACAATTGACTAAACCGAAGCTAAACAAATTGGCTTTGTTATAGGTCCTGTGGTTCTTCCTGCTGACGCAGGTGGCGCTGTGACAATCAGAGGTCCATGGGACAGGAAGCTGAGTATGCTGTAATGTGAAAAGCCACTCCTAACTTATGCCTAAAAACAGTTCGACGACTAAAATGTTTCCCGGGGTGGTAACTCGTAGATAGGCAAATAGAAACTTTACAATAAAAAGATTACACATTCTACCTATTAGGAAAAGAAAAGAGAGCTAGAGTGAAATACAAATGTAACATCATAAAAAGAAATCAAAAACATAAAATTTTAAAGCTTAAATGGAGTGGTCGACAATTTCTACCTAAAACAGTATGAAGGTGCAGGCACAGTGGAGAAGTGTACCAACGAAAGTAGTGGGACTTTGACCCGGGCGGGGAGCAACATGGAACACATTTTTCAAGGGTTGCGGCCGTCCCACTTGGCTGTGAATTGAGTTGAAACAGATTTTCAGTTTAGCTGTAACTGCTATTGGGTGGTGAAGCGCAGAAATGTGCTTTAACTTCACAAAGAACAGCTCCGGAATGGTGAAGATGGTTGCAAAAAGTAGTGGAACTGTTAACAGTAAAAAGAAACTCTGCTCCTCACTGTTCCCGCTCACTTCGACCGCCTGGTGCAGCAACGCAAATTGTATCAGAGTCCGCAGGAAGTGAGTACATGTGTCCTTCTATAATAACATTTACTGCTGTGCTTTTGGCTCAGCTGTGTTATACCTATCGGATACAGCGTACAATCCACCTGCAGTTACTGTTAGTGTTCCTCCACACCGGGGAACTTATGTGATGTGTCTAGCAGCCCCCCTGCCGGTGCATTAGACACAATAGTGCTCTCTGTCTCCACTTTCCAGGAATGGTAGGATGTGTGGACCGTGCACTTCAACCCACTGATTACAGGAAGTATAGCCTGCATCGCAGTAGCAGTCCCTGCTCCAATACTAGCACTAACATATGTTAGGCAGTAGCAATGTTTTCCGGAGATATATCTCCCATACAGGCGGATCTAAAATGTTCAATCTAAATATTACCAACTTAACTATTACGTCAATTATATAGACCTGCGGTGTAATAATAATGTCTATAATGCTCTCCAACCATTTGCATGACAAATAGATGATTAAGAATGTCTACGTTTTCCGTGATTGGTTGAATGTGTAGCCAACATAATTAACATAATAGAAAGTGAGGACAGACTACAAAGTTCAGTGTTCCCTCAAAATGTGAAATGTGTCTCCTGTTGTCACACATCACACCAGGACATTCGCTGCACGTGAAAGAAGGGCCTCTGAAGGTGGGTGGACAAGAGGAAAGCACGATGAACATCAATTTCCTGTGTCTTGGTCTCAGGCCGACCACTGACTCTGGTACACCACACATACCAAGTGCAGGAAGGGGCAGACAACGAAGGTGGTCCGGTTCTGATCATATCCCACTCACTGCTCTGATCCTTCTGAACTGGCGTCAAGAAGGGACTTGAGTAAGCCAGGATGTCACATTCCAAGCCTGCCTTCACGCCCACAAAGCCATGTGCAGAAGAAGATAACTATCTCTTTGATCTTTCTTGTGTGGTCCATCAACATGTACTCCTCTACATAAGGACAGTATACCTGGGCATGCTTACCTTTGAGAGGACATGCAGCTGCTCAGCACTTGTCTCGCACACAATTAAATGATGTCAGACCGCAAGTCTTGTCATCTCACTCTAGGACAAGGTTCCTGTGATTTTCACTAATTCACTGTTATGTACCAAACTTCTTCTATGATGACATGTGAATTCCATTTGTGCCTACTGTACGACTCCAAATACTCAAAGCCTGAAAGCTCCATGTACACAGTTTTTTTCCTATATAAGTTTCTTCACATATGCAGTGTTTGATCCTCCGAAGGGAGGCAGACGTCATGGTATTTAACACAAAGACCATGCATTGTTGCTACGATAATCGACCAAAATGACCATGTTGAAAAGCCTGAATGCGTGATTTGGCCGAATTTCGGGCGTTCGAAAATTCAGAACGGATGAAAAGTTTGACCAAATAACACCTTCAGTAGTGGGGGGTGTGTGGGTGTCCCCTGCACCCTTGCTCATCATATTTTGAGATGGGGTTGTGGGAGTGACCCCGGCAGCGGTCCCAAAAAAAAGGAAAGGACCCTGCAGCGCTGGTTCACGATCACGGAAGTGAAAGGGAACAGGTGTCGCAGGGACGCAGCAAGTCAGCAGCAAGGTAAGCAGGGGGTTGGGGGTAGGGGTGTGGGTAGGGGTGTTGGTGAGGGTGTGGGCCAAGTCATAAATGTTCAGGGGAGAAAGACTGAAGGTTATTTCAGAAAAATAATCTTCTGTCTTTTCTCCCTCTAGCATTTCTACCTGTCTTTCATCCCGATCCATTGCTACATGTGAGTTAGCTCATACAGAAAAAAATATTCATGGTCATGGTCATGGTGCATTCCTGCTTTGGGGAGCTACCAGAACTTCACATAGCCATTTTGTTATTCGCAAAATTTAAAGGTGGCATCCCCACTGACTGGGTAAATACCAGATTGTTTTAATGGATCTTTCCTTGTCATTGGAGCTTGGTTTCCCTCATTAGCTCCAAATCCTCATTAAAATGTAGGCTATGCTCCCTTACCTAGCAGCACCTAAGGGTGAGTTACAAAGCATGAAAGATGACCCCAATCCAGGTGGATCTTGTGGGCGTCATGGTTCCACCTGCACCCTACCAAGGCACTTCTTGACAGCAAAACACTGCTCCTGTTGTGCCAGACATCCACATACCAGAAAGAGACCTGGCATGACACTCTTACCCACTGTCCTGCTGGACCAGCCAAGTCACTAGCTATGTGCTTATGCCCACTGGAGCCTTGCAACCAACCATGCAACTGGCCTGATACAAAGGGGCACTAGACACAAAAAAACGTAGTAAATATCAGTGCCTGTGATCCGATAAAGCCAAAGTGAATGTTGTCACTCTGAGGAGTGTGTTCCTCGGCAGAACCACTTCCACTGGACATATACTCCATATTCCACAACCAGAGATGTATATACCACCAAAATTGACAGCTCTACCGCACACCAGCTTAAAAAGATCTCCTTTACTTTTGCATCTTCAATATCTTCACAGTTGTTCTGGGTTTTTTTTAATTTAATTTGAATTGTAACATATTATATTGTTTAAAGCGCAGACCTAGCTCAAGAGCAGAAGAGGGCTTTACAGAGTGTGGGTAGCTGGAATTTGGGCTGGCATTTTTTAACAGTGCATCAGTATGTGGGTCCATTGGAATTAGTCCTTGGTCGGGTGTTGTTGAAAAGTCATGTTTTGAGAGATTTGCAAAAATGGAGAATTGTGGGGGCATTCTGAGCTGACACCAGGATCGAGTTCTAGAGGATGGGTACATAAAAAGAGCAGGATTGTTTGCGGGTCCTCTCTTTGTGGATGAGTTTTGATTCAAGCCATTTGGTCAATTTGCTGTGTGAGGTGCGTGTGCCACCAGATATGTGGAGATTAGCCGCCAGGTACGCTGGTGTTCTACTCGTGATTGCTTTGTGTATGATAAATGCAATCTTGAACAGTATACTGGCTTGGAGTGGAAGCCAATGTAGTTTGGGTTGGATGGGGGTAATTCAGTCAAGTCTTCATGCTCCCATAAAAAGACATGCTGATGCATGGTAGACTGCTTTTATCTGAGTCAAGAGAGCATCTGAAAACACTTTAATGAGAGCATTTGCCCCATTTATGAGTGATACCACAAGTATCTGCACTAGGGTCCCTACATTTTGCAGTGGGATGAAGAGATCTTTCGAAGCGTATAGATTATGAGCGAGGCTGTTTGGGCCTTCTTGGCTATGTGTTTCTGGAAGGACATATTGCTGTGAAGCCTAAGGATGTTGCTGAGTCTGAAAGTTGTGGATCAAATCCTTCAAGACGCATATCATTGAGCCATTGTTGGACGAGTTTTTTAGCGGGTAGACTTATGAGGATGAATTCAGTCTTTGATGGGTTCAGTTTGAGGTAGACAGTCGACATCCAGGACTGGATGATGGCTAGGTAATCGTGGAAACAAATTATATCCTGTGCGATATTTAATCTCATATTCAACTGAGTATCATCTGTGTATTGGTGGATGGCCCTATTTGGCTCTTTGAAGAGAGTGTCCAGAGCCGCCATGTAATGGGAAAAAGGATGTGGGGTACATATAAAGGCCCTAGACAGAAGCCCCCCTCACCTGAACATCAGCATTTAAACACTGCCACCAAAACTGCCTTGTTTTGCTTTTATTTCCCCTGAATGACAAGAAGTTATACACTGCAGCCAAAACAGCCCTGCTTTGCTGTTATTTCACATGAGGGGCAATAATTTCAACACTAGACAGAAAAACATTCATTAGAAGCAAAAAAGCCTGCACAAGTGAGAAAAGAAAAACAGTTTTAAAAAGACACATTGAAAAGATTTCACTGCTCACGCAGACAATGACAAGGAAATATGATGTGGGGGTTGACCAGAGCCAATGTTCACTATATTCCAACACACAAAACTTCAGTCACCTTTGCAGATACACTTACTGCCGGAAAAACCATTTGGGTTGAAGCAGGAGCTTCAAATGACAAAGCATCACTTCCCGCAGAATATCACACATATCCTATAAACATCCTGCCATAGAATGCGATGCTGCTGAGGGCGTCATAATTCCCTGTTCTGCCAGACATGAAGGCAGGATCCCAAATATTTCAAAGGAGGCAATGTGTGACTAAAGCTTGACCCGGAGGTATGAGCTCATTGACGCAGCCCTTCAAATGAACCCACACCACTTCAAAGAGACTTATGAAAAAACTCTGGTTAAAGGCTGAGCCCAGGGAGGCAGATGGCCATGAGGGCATAATGCATCTCTCCCCAAGGTGTAACAAGACACTCCCAAGTAACATTAAAAAAAAGATTTCATTTTAGGCATTTTCGCAGCAATCAGAATAAGAATGATTTTCGTATTATGCTATTTGTTCATGTCATTTCCAGGTGGTTTTAAGGAGACTAATTGCATTTCCTTTGGACTTTGGGGACTGAAATGGCCAGTTAAGATGAGTTTATGGCTGATCTGAACAGGTGACAAATATGACAGTTGATGAAAAGATGGAAGATAAAATTAGGAACATGCTCGATCATTTGCAGAGTCATAACTGTTATACATTTTATGAAAATGACAAAAAGGTGCCAAAGGGCCATGCTACCTCGTACAGAGTTGGTGATTGGGTTAACTTATTCCCTATGAGCAACTGAAACCGCATATCTATTTCATGAGGCCGGGGCTAGTATAAGTATGAAGTTATGAGACATAACCGCTTTTTGCCAAAAAGTGGTCATGAGAACAAAGACTTGTAATAAATGCAAAAAGCCAGATGTTGCTCTCTTCCCTTGAACCAATCATGACTTGGGGTGGAGAGACAGATAAACTGTCCAATCCTGGTGGCAGGGATAATTACAGGTTATTCGACTCTTCTGCCCGCACCGTCCGGCTCCTGCTAATCTATCAAAAAACAGACCTGCATTCGAGCCTGCTCTCTGCCGAAAAACAGATACAAACCCGGATGGCACCCCTCCGCCTCCCGGAATATTGCCCAATGAACAAACAGCGACTCCACGCTGCAACCTTGAAAGCACGCCTAACCCACACAGAGCCCGTAAGCACTACTGCATTAGTGTTACATCAAGAGTGCAAACTACTTAAAAGAAGATCAGACTTGCATACCTTAGTTGCACCATATTTTCATTCCATCGGCGCTCTATCTCCAAACCTCTCTCTGCGCTTATCTAACAGTGCCGTAACAGAGACTGCTCAGCATCAACACTCAAGTACCGCAATCAGAGAGTGAACAAAGAATCCTAAGGTTCAGGGAACAGGCGCTTGAAGGGCCTTCCCACCCTTCTGACACCAACCATCTAGTACCGCACGTAGCAAACTCTTCCTTGCAAGAACCCCTGAATCAGCTACTACACATGTGAACACAGGGATCCTTTCTATTTCTGTTACTGCATACCACCACTCCCCGGGTGCTGCACTAAGAACACCACCTTCGACAACAATAACTCCCAAATTTTAGATAAGCCAGGACGAACATCATTCCTTTGCTTCGCTTCTCCAAATTTCAAGAAGACCCTCTGCTATATCCTCCAGATGACATTCCGGAGCCTGCAGTTCAACCTACCACTCTGTCTATTACTGTGCCAGCAGACTGAACGGGCCATTCCTACAGAAGATCTTGGACCACCTTGGTCAGGAGCCCGAAAGGGTCTGTCTCTTGGATTTATGCAGAGCTCCTACAACACCCTCTGCTCAGGAAACCGGAAGGGCCTGTCCCTGGGATCCTGAAGCTTACAACCAAACTTGTTACCTATCGACCACATTTGTTGAGAGACCCAAAGGGCTTGTTGCTTGGATCTTAACAGAGCTCCTTCAATCTCCTCTATTCAGTAGACCGAAAGGGATTGTCCCTTGGATCCTGAACCTCACAGTTTCAACATCGCACTTCTGACTCTGTTAGGAGACCGAAAGGGTTTGGCCCTTGGATCATAACAGAGCTTCTTCAATGTTGTCTATCAAGGAGACCGAAAGGACTTGTCCCATGGATCATGTATCTTACAGCTTCAACATAGCACTTCCTACTCTGTTAGGAGACCAAAAGGGTTCGGCCCTTGGATCCTAACCGAAATGCAACAATCTCTTTACCATAACCTCATCCAAGGAAACCGAAAGGGTATATCCCTTGGAACCTGTACCACAGCATCAACAACACTCCTTTCCTCCGGTCAGGAGACCAAAAGGAAATTGTACAACAACCTCAAAAGAGTCACTGTCATACTCTCACCCAGGAGACCAAAAGGACACGCCCCTTGGATCCTGTCAGGGTCCACACCACGGATCTCAACACAGTCCCTAGAACATTCAAAGGAGAAATGTCGGCAACTCGACCCAAACAAAAAACCGTTGTGCGCCCTAAAACAAGACTAAGAACCAAACTCAACATCGCTGCTATGTCTCCCCTAGATTATTCGCAATTAACCTTGGAACAATCACTCTCCAGAGCCCATATGACAAAACCTGACCTGAATCACCACCAACAGAAAGTCGACCTGGACATCGAGCAAGTCCTTATTACAGACGACCCCATAAAATTAAAGACTGATCTTTCGACTCCAGAACTCAATCAACAACTGAGCGATCAACCAGTCTTACCGATTCAGACCAACATACAAGGACAGATCCACAGCACCATCACTATGACTGAACATCATGACATCCAAAGCTCCAACATCCACAACAATCCTGAACTAGCATCAACTCGACTAGGAACCACTCCTACTCAGTCATCCACCAATGTCCAACTAACAGAGGTAACTCACAAAGCTACGTCGAACAGGAAGAACTAACATCATCGATGTCTTGAAACCTACACCCTCTCCAGCAGCAAAACACTACTGAAAGTCCAGAAAACAGAAAACAGGATTCCACTATTAACGATACTTCGACTAACGGTATCACACAATCTAACTGTAACACAAAGGCTTCTATTCCACAAGAACGACTTGTATCACCACTTGGAAACACACTGGCCAGCAACCCAGTTTCTGTATCAACAGAAAAAACAACCAACTTATCTCAAGTCTCCTGCTGGCCAACACCAAGAATCATCTGCGCCACCTTTTGACTCACAAAAATACGAGACTTCAAACGATAATGCCAAAAACCAGCCAAACGAGCATCACACCCCACACCCAAGCCTGAGCCTGCCATTCTAGAAGAACCACGTGTGATCACGAAAGATCCCAACAATCACGAAGCTGGAAAACCTCAATCAGATGAACCATGACTTTCCACTACCTTACAAAAACCACCAACCAGTTTAACTCAACAAACAAAGAAAGAAAAAGCAGGGCTAGCCAAACTATAAACAAGGCAAGGCGACTTTCAATGGATATGACAGAAATTGAATCGATTATGCTAAGCCTCGACAAACGAAAATAAATATTTGGCAATATGACAGGAAACCATCAATTGCAGCTTACTTCGACCCCATGCTTGACACAAGGAACCGGTCAAAGACTCATCAAAAGAGAAACTGAATCAAACCTACCAAGAAACCAAAATATTCCTACTCGATTCACCTATGATACAGATGAATCTTACGACACGCCTGATCTTACGGCCAAGAATCAACAGCCTGCGTCTCAACTGAGCGCACCAGAAATCAAAACTATCAATACGACATCTAACAAACTCGAACACGAGGACTACACCACCCCTAGGATTCCGACTACTATGCTGGATCTACAAAATATGCTTATTGCAGTGCTTTCGCAATCCATGATTCCTTTTATGAAGTTACACGAATCCATGAATGACAATATCAAGGACCAGATAACTCTCTTAGCACTGATACACTCCAAACAGATCTACATAGAGAACTTCATAACCATTATCGAATCCCGGTTGAATTTGGAATCAGAGCAAACCAATCGATGGCAACATCGTCTGTCAGAAATAGCAAGAAGTGATCACCAAGAACAAAACAACCTAAACACAGAAGTACTAGCTCTACTTAAAGCTCACCAACAACACCAAACAGCGCAGATATCAAATATTACGATCGATCAAGCTACATTAGCTCCTCTCGCTAACAATACACTTCAACAACCAATTGGTGGAGTCCGAACCATCGGCGTATGTCACACACAACGAAAGACTGAACCTGCCATAACCTCACATCCAGAGATCCAAGATCCTAACCAACCACTCAAGAACACCATAGAGTAGTATCAGATCTTCTCGAAGGATAAACTAGCAACTACCATCAAACCAGTACAGTCAAAACCAATAAAAAAATGACAAACAGGCTCAAGAGCGTTCCTCAGTATATAAAGACGACAGAACAAAAGCATCCATTACCTATAGAGAAGATGACGGGTCAAACTCATTCATTACCCACAAAGAAGATAACCTGTCCCTCCATAAAGGACAACAATAACCTGAACCAGCAGCAACATACTCGGGCCCTACAAACCTATGGACCAATAGAGCCACCGTCCGAACTTTCCACCCAAGACAAAGAACTCCTCAACCTTTCAACCCACAGAGACCAAATAACAGATGACATACCGCCACATAGGCAACCCACAATGCCCTCAAGCTTCATAATAATAGATGAGTACACTACTAATCACAAACCACAAACATCGGACATGTATGAAGAAATTTCTGAGGACCCATTACAAGAAACCTCAGACATATCTCTCAACCCCGGCTCCTTTGCCGCATCAGCATCAGAATTATAGGACCAAATCTCAGACGACTCTCTTAGTTCATGTCCATCAAGTAACACGGATTGTACATTTCCATCATTTGTCAATCCACTACACCAAAACCAAATCTATGAAATCCACATTGAAAATAAAACCAACAGATCTGAACCACTAATACTCAACAGAACAAATATTCTCTGCCTCTTTGGAGCACTTCCACAACTACAAAAAATAACAACCAAAAAGATCGATCTAATAACTTTCAAAGATGACAAGCATTTAGAAAAGATCATTGCTGAACTTTCCGACCCAAATGACCAAGAACTGATTCTATCAAAGCGTACCCAGCTCCTCAAACTTGGCTTTAACTGCTGGGCATCTACATCAACAAGAAAACACCAACCAAGGAAGCAGATGAGCAACCTAACCGAGGACCATACAGGAAATGCCGCTAATCGGACTCACGCTTGACAACCGGAAGAATGAAACAGGAAAGACCGACCATTCAAAAGAATCTATGACTTCGAATCTTCAATCACAGAAACCGTATCCTCAAGAATCTCATTTAACTCCCAATCATAACAATCACTGAAACCAGCTCTCATATGGTCACTTTGCTCATGGAATACTAGAGGAAACTTGCATTTGTTTACCCATCCCTCAACTGATCTAGAAAATGATCAAATCATATGCCTGCAAGAGACTTGGATCAGTGAAACGCCAGCGTGCGATGGATTTCTCACCTTTCTCAACCCTGCTATAGTCAAAAAACAAGGAAGACCAGCATCAGGCCTACTCACTCTAATCAAAATAAACCCTCAATGGAAAGTACTGATCAGCGAAAACATCAATCCCTGGATCCAATTAACAATAATAACGATGTTGGAGAACACTCAGACTCAAAAAACTGATGAAACAAGAACTGCTATACTAAACCTGTACTGGAATCCCACAGCAATAACAACCGAAGCATTCATTGACAGTGTATTCATCACAATTGAGAAACTAGCAGGAACTCATTACCACCTAGAAATAATAGTCTGCAGGGATCTCAACATTAACTTATTCACACAGAATGGTACTCCCAGAACCTACGATCAACTTTCACCAAAAGTAACAAGATGGATGAATGAAATATTCACCCGAGATCTCATCCTCCTCAACCATGCAAGGAACAACTCCACTTCGTACATGCCAACATGGGCCAGATGATCCTCATCCGCAATCATTGATTACATATTCCTCTCACAAACCCTGCATGAATCGGTTAAGTCAGCCCAAATGATAGTCTCTGACAAAAGCGACCACAATAGATTAACAGTGTACTCACATCTCACCACCAAACAAGATACAACCCAGACAGCATGTCCAGTAGAACTCGATGCAACATCTTTAAGGCTCTGCATCCCACAAGCAGCGATAGCCTCTCTACCGACAAAACTTCCCGCCTCAAACAAGACAGATCTCGAAAAACTGAACTACGAGGGGATTCTGATACCCTTCCAACAAACGGTCAAAAACCGATCACAACAACCTCACCTCCACATATACAACCAGGAAATAGCCGAAAAGAAAAAAGCCCTGGCGAAATCGTGAAGACAGCTGAAGAAAACAAAAACAGCAGAAAACATCTGGCAGATTTTGAAACTGAAAGAATCATATAACAACTGGAAAAACAGCACAAGCTAACAGCTAACGTACCTCAACAAACGTGGATTACACATTTTTCGAACATCTATGCAGCCCAACATTCCCAACTCGAAGAAACAACCAATAACAAAGCAAAGCGGACAGTAAGTGTCACCTATGACAACCTGATATGCATGATCAAAAACCTAAATACATCAAGAGCACCTGGTCCCAATGGACTCTCAAACGCCATATTGAAGCAAGATCCTCCAGCATGGGCAAACTTCATGTGCCAGATAATAGACATCATAAACACACTCAACCAAATCCCAACTTCTTGGAGATCAGCCACAATTGTCCCCATTCACAAACAAGGACCCCGTGACCAACCACAGAATGTCATTCAATTGCCCTATTGGACCCACTTGGAAAACTCTTTGCAACAACACTTCTGAGACAACTAACTTCTTGGGCCACACACAATGGCCGGATCTCAACACGACAAAAAGGCTTTACTCCCAATGTTGGAACCAATTCAACCTACTACTACTCCATCTCATCAAACATGAAGCCATCAACAACAAGACCACCATAAACACTGCTTTCATTGACCTGAAGATGGCCTTCAACGCCATATCACGGCAGAAGTTATGGGCAAAACTCAAAACATGGAACTGCCCCCCGAACATCCTGGAACCAATTATTGTACTCTACTCAGAAACTTCAATAAAAGTGAGACTAACAAAACAAGGTATGACCACCAAACCGATAACCACATCAAACGGCCTAAAGCAAGGGTGCCCTCTAGCAGCAACCCTCAACAATCTGTTTACATCAGACATTGAACAGTATCTGATGAGCAACCAAACTAACCCACAGAAAATAAATTGTACTCCGGTCCCTGTTATGGCATACGCCGATGACATCATCTTGCTTGATAAAACCGCATCTAAATTACAAGCTGCCTTGACATCACTGAATAACTACATGAACACCAACGAGTTAACAATCAACATCTCAAAAACAAAGACTATGACTCTAACCAAAACACAATCAAGAACAATACACCAACTGCAATTTAACATCAGTGGAATCCGATTAGAAAATGTGACAACATTCAAATACCTCGGCATATTAATCAACCAATCCAAGACTGAAGAACAATGGCTGGATAAAGTGGAACAACAGGCACAAACACTGGCACGACAAGGATGCATACTCCACAGGAAATATGGAATATTTTCATTCAGACCAGACTAAAATACATTCCGATAATAACATACGGAACAGAAGCAATGATGAATACTGAAAAAGTAAACTGGATGAAATTTGAGTCAACCTTTTGGCTGAAGATTCTCCACCTCCCGCACTCGTACCCAATGCAGAGAATATGTTATGAACTAGCAACTCAATATATTGGATCCATTGTATGCTGGAAAAGATTAGATCTATCGAAATCTACTATCTGACGAGAAAACTCCTGCAATTCAAATTCTGAAAACCCAACCAAACACCTTTAACAACACGGTGCTAGAAAAATTGAAAAAATCTATCATTAAAGAAATGGAAAAGGAAGAGATATCTGAAGAACTCTGAACCATGCGCCCCCAACATGCCAAAACTCAACTTTTACAGAACGATTGGATCAAAACCATCCAAATGAAAAACAGCTACAGACTCTTCAATGTAACAAAGACAACAGAAAAATACATGTACCACACCGGTATCTTCTATCATTCCCGGACCAAACCATCAGATCACTATTTCTAAGAATTTCCTTGAACATTTTACCAACAAATTCTCATCTTGCCACAACAAGACATATTATCAGATCACAAAACTACTGTCGCTTCTGCAAAGCTGAAACAACACCGGAAACCATATTCCACCTGGTTATGGAATGTCAGACCCTCGCACCTCAATGCAAGCAATTTGGCACCTACTTCGATCTTGCATCGCAACAAATGAATACAGAAGAAAGATAGGCTGCCATCCTCAGTGGAAAAAACAACAAATATATATACACAATTTTCTTCTTCCTCTCCAGCATCCTTCAACTCAACGGAAAAAACGCCTGAATCACAGCACAAGACTGTTCTTTTTTTTTTTTTTTTCATACTTTCTCACCACAA
The DNA here is from genome assembly GCF_040938575.1 of Ambystoma mexicanum. Lineage (NCBI taxonomy): Eukaryota > Metazoa > Chordata > Amphibia > Caudata > Ambystomatidae > Ambystoma > Ambystoma mexicanum. Next base: position 1,228,102,174 of record NC_090933.1, on the reverse strand, counting down.
CTTATCCAATTCACAATGATGGAAAAGTTTGACACCAAACTAAAACATCAAAAACCAAAAAAAAAAAAAAAATTACAGGTTGCTCCCCCTAGATTGTAAAGTTAGTGATGTCATTTGTGCTAAATAAGGGGGGGTGTACTAGGTCAGGGGGACAGACAAAAACCGGGAGACAGAAGAAGGAGGACGGAATGTAGGCGGCTGAACCTTACCATCTTTGAAAGTGCGGTGACCAGACACCTCGCCCTAGCTGTCCAGAGTATCCTGAGATCCAGCTGGCATTCCATGATCCCAAACCAAAGCTATCTTTGTAAGTAGCATACACCCCAGCCCTAAATTGCATGAGCCCTTCATTTTTGTAGCATTGCATCCAATATTTCCCCCTTGAAAATCCCATTGAAAACCCCACTGAAATCCCATTAAATCCCGCATTGAAAACCTAGTTGAAAACCCCATTGAAAACCCCCAAAATTGCCAGTGTAATTCAGTCACCTTCCCATGGAAGAATCTATTAGTAGCCTGTGTATGCTAGCATATCTCCTTTAAAAATCTCTCAGTGCCTGTGTAAATCCTTAGTATATTTTTAAGTATATCAATTAATTCCACTATTGAAATTCACAGTACAAGATTGTTGATATTCAAAATGTACCATCTTGTACCTGGTGTTTTTATTTAATTGTTATAGTCATTAAAGTGTTGAATCAAAAGAATTAGTAACCTTGTAGTGAAAACTAAATGTGTCCGTGTATTGTGTGCATTACCAAACAAATTCCCATTTGTATCTGTCCTATTAAAACCCAAACTATTGTTCCATTGTGAAATTCCTTTTGCCTAGAAGTCTGCATGTTATATGCCTCTTTCCTTGTCATTAAAAAAATATTTTCTTATTGTAAGCTGAACCCATTGCTGAGCCGCCTGTCATATTAAACCCAGTGTAAACAAATTTCCATTTGCTACTGTATTTTTAAATTTTGCATTTGCCTTCTCCTAAACCAATTTTCCCACTTCATGTCTATTTTTTCCCTGGTGTGCTGATTAGTATTCTATAAACTTTCTCAAATCTCCTAAAGTGTAAGCAATATGAATTTCCTTTTATTCTGTCCCCTAGCAGTTATGAATAATAATCAAAATCCCATTCTACCATTTTGCTCCCAAAATGAGTTTTCACATTCTTTCCTAGTTTACCATCCTGTGGTGGTGGGTTTTACCCCAAATCCGATTTCCTCTCTCTATTCGTACTCCTTGCCACTGCCTTCCATTCAAAGGAATCAAGTTTAGCTGATGTTTGGGGGTGAGTGTTGCAGGGGGGGGTGCTAAACCGTTGGTGCTATCACTTTATACACTTTTTTCTTTTTCTTGTTTTGCCGTTAAAGAACTCTATGAATTGTAATAGGAAATCTGAATCTAATTGTTCTGTAGAGATTATTGCATTTGTGTTGCCATAACATTGGTGGTGGCAGTATATTGATTATTTTGCTTTTTCATTAAATTATAAATTAAGACATTTCTTATTGATACACACCTGCCTGGTTCCTAGTTCCTAGTCCATTGTGACACAGGGCGTTTGTGGAGGTTGGGTGCGAGACGGGTTTGAGGCCTTCTTAAAGGAACCCATAGTATAATAAAAATAAAAAACACTTTATTGTGCGCCTCATCCATTGTAGGGGAAGTAGTGTGCTGTGTTATAAACCGCGAGAGGATGGGGCCTTGAAGGACTCTGAAGGAAACCTGGAGTCGGTTAGAATGCAAAGGGTTTATCTGGACAGCCTGGTGTCTGCTTGAGAGGTAGGAAGTAAACCAATTCAGGACAGTGCCAGAGAACCCCATTCTGTCAGCAAGGAGGGAGAGAAGGATGCGTTGGTCGACAGCGTTGAATACAGATGAGAGGTCAGGGGGATGAGGAGGCATGAGTCCTCATTAGCCGTGATTTGGAGAGCATCATCCACCACTTGGAATGTGGCTGTCTCAATGTAACCCTGACTGATAGTCATTTAGTAGGTGGAGTGATTTGATTCCGGCAAGTAGTTGTGTTTTAACTACTTTTTCCAAGATTTTGCCAATAGACAGGAGGTTCGTAATGGGCCTGTAGTTGTCCAGATGGTATGGATATAGGGTTGGTTTTTTCAAAAGAAGTCTTTTGACACCAGTCTTGAGGGTGTCTGGAATGATCCTTCAGCCAGGGAAGCATTGATGATGCTGAGGAGCACATTGAGCGCTGGGCTCATCAATTGTTTGATGATGGAGGCCAGAATTATATTGTCAGAGTAAGAAGTAGGTTTGAGGGAGGCAATCATTTTTAGTAGATCAACGGGAAATAGATGAAAGAATTCTTCCCAAAGGAACAGAGTACGTGCCAGTGTTCAGGGGATGCTAATGCTGTGAGAAGTTTATTCGCTGGTCTCTCGGAATTTGCTTGATTGGAAAGTCTTCAAAAGCAGCACCAAAACCACATAGAAGCACCAGAACCCAGGAACACTCCATCTGACACTTCATCCTCAAGGTTTATAAGTTTTGAGTGGTCGAAGTCAGTAACTGTAGTAGATGTGCGACTGCAAGTGTCTGACAATTCGGCCCCCCTTCAGAAAGGTGACTGAGGACCAGTACATGGATTTGTCAATTAGAAGCTGGTCCATCTCTCTGACCATTTCCTATGGGGAACTAACGTGTGGTTTTATGAATGTAGATCATGCAGCAGCCCCATGGCACACTAGGATGAATCTTCTTTTCTAATGTGCCAGTTGATATTGTGCCCTGAAGTTCAGCTTTCTGACAGAGAGCAAACAAAAGAAAACTTTTCTCAGAGATGTAATGCTTTTGAACATTAATGTCTTACCTGATACTTGTACTAAGATTCTAAACTACCTTTTTGAGAGGTAAAATGTACTTTTTCCTACATACCTATGCATTGATATTCCTTATCTTCAAAAGATTACTGTGTTATACAGTATCTTTGTCTACCCCTTGTCCCTGCAGAGAGTTGACCTTAATTGCTTGATCACAGCTCCCACGTGGTGAGCCAATGAATCAATTGTACAGCCCTGTTCAGTACGTTTGAGAAGGTAACGCTGGCTGCAAAACACAGGGCTTGGTCATTTCTCTGAGCAGCTGGCCATGTTCTGAAGATATCTGGTAGAGGTACTGTGAATAATGAGGGCTTTGATGCAAAACCTAGCACATCATGCACATTTGCCAATTATATCTGTACTTGGAAAAATGATGACAATGCTGAGCAGAAGGTGTGAGGCAATGTGAGTCCAAACGCAGGATATAGATGGTATGAGTACCTCGGTAAATGAGGACACTATCGTAAATGACATGAGCCCTTGGCATAAGATGGCAATTTCTCTGGTACAACAGTCTCAGCCATATGATGCTATTTGAAGTTGTATACAGTGTTTGGTGTGGTGGAGGAGCGCAGCAAACCGGCACCAACAACTTCCCTCTTGTTCTAGGTGTGTTGAATGCAGAGCAACCAGTTTGGTGCAATAGAATAGGGAGCCTCGACTGGTCTTTCCCTCCGGTTGCTTTGAACCCCACTCGGGGAGGCTCGAGGATGGGATGGCTCCATTCAGGGTTCGCGATCCTAGCTCAGGAGATTCCAGTGCATGTGATAGGTCCTGATCCACAGCAGAGGTAACTCCTGATATGCCCTGGTAGTGGATAACAAAAACATCTTTCCTCTGTCTTGAATGATTCCTTCTTCACCTCAGGCTGAGGGCTTTGGAAAGTTCAACTTTCCCAAAGTAGGTCCAGTGAGATCTTCAGAGCAAGTCTGCAGCCTTAAAGGATCTGAGAGGAACTGAGCAAATCTGCTGAAGGTTACAGGCCTGAAGCTAACCTTTAGTGGTCCAATCCTAGCTCTTGGATGAAGTGGACTTTGCTCTTCTGATGTCGTACACAATGTGCTTTGCTCCAGAGCAAGTGGGCGGGGAGGGAACAGGAAAGAGAGAGAGACAGTGAAAATCAAGATGGTGGAAGGCTTCTGCCATTGAACGTAGCCCTCCTGCCTTTCATACTCCTGCCTTCTTCCCTTCTCTCTGAGAACAAAGACATTTAGAGATGCAGCACCCTGGTGTGAGGCTACTCCTTTAGAATTGGTGTGCTTCCTTGATGTCCGGCACATGACAGCTGCCTGTCCTCAGAAGAGATCAAAGAGGAGGCTGACCTCCCAGGTTCCTGTCCTGCCATTTGACAGTCTACACCCAGCCAACCAGAATACACATCACCTTCCACAGCAGTGCTGACTCACAGGAGCTGATCAAGTGCAACATTAATTTGAACGTGGCAGCCTTGATCATAAGTATTACTATTTACTATGCCCAAAATCAGCTATAGCTCTATTTTAAAAAAGACCCGGTCATCACGATGGGCTACTTATGAACACCGTTGTTTGGCTACAGGGTTGCGCAGTCACATGGGCATCTGTGAATTCTGATCTGCTCGGTGCCACTGGTAGAGCAGGTTCTTCGAATCAGAATACTGATGCAGTGGGCCACAGATACATACTATGCTTTTTTGCGAAAGGTGTATCTGATCAGAAGATCACCCTTTCAGAGACGGAACTACCCGTATCATTTTATTATTCGATACAAATCTAAAAAAGCCAGGGCTTTGCACGCTTGCCAGGGAATGCAGTCTTTGCATCGAATACATTTCCATCAAAGGTTTTTGCATCGAGGATTGGACAACGAAAAAATGTGCACCAAATGCATATTTTTGTGGGGTAAAGGGTGGGTTTATAAGGGTAAACAATTGGTGGTCTGGGGCGACCCCCCCCAAAAAATAAAAATGCATTTGATGCACATTTTTCATTGCAAAAAATTCAATGGAATATACCATCAATGCAAACAATTTGATGCAAAGACATGTAACCGCTTGCCAGATGGCAGTTCCTCACAAAGACGGGCAAGAATCCATAGATTTGCACCTCCTTCTTTACTCCTGCCTCCTTAGAGTTGCTGCAAAGGTGGATGGACTCTGTTTTGGTCAGGTTTTGTTCAGGTTAGCTGCTTAACATTTAGGGGTGAATGTGGGAGAGCAGGGGTTAGGTGTGGTCTACATGGTTGACAATGGATATCACCTTCACTGTTTATTTTATTTATTTATTTATCGTATTCATTGTGCATTTATTAGGTGCTTATACAGTAAGTCAATTCTGTTTCAAGGAGCCCACAGGACAGCAGGGAGGGAACATGGGATTGAAAAAACAATGAATACAATGGAAGATAAAGAAAGATCTTCTATGCCTTGTGAGTATTCAGAATATGCAAGTGCAGCGAGAAAAAAGGGGAAATGTGGGGTGGGGGTAAGTGCCATGTGTATCCATTGGTTAAAATTCTAAGCAAATACCTGGATCTAATACAGCCGTATTGCAATTAGTTTCATTCTGATGTCCTATCTGTTTGTTTAACGTCACCTGCTGTAACACCTTTTGCCAGGCTGTTCTATAGCCTCATTTGGAAAGGCCACATTACACAATGACCAGGATAAACGTGTAAGGTGGGGGGCAATACACAGGCGTGTGGTGACAGAATAATTCACACCCTCCTCCCTTTAGACTCCCAGGCAGGTATCCATCTTCCTGGACACCTTTGCGATTGCTAAATTACATCAATATTAATCTTGCCACGCTCAAGACTCAGCCCTAACTTCCATATAAATAGTTTGCACTTTGGCCTAAAATATGCATAACATTTCTGCAGCATATTTTCCAAAGTCTTTTCCTGACCTCTTCGGTGCAAAGGTGAACCTTGCATGCCTATTAATATGTTGATTTCATCCCCGTGCTGTAAATCAAATCCCCGCACATACTTTCTCCGCTCTATGGCACGCAGAATGTCTTGGAATGGAGTCTCGGATTCGCAATAGTAAAAAGATATTTAAAAATCTAAATGAACTGATTTCGGACGCTTGAATTGCTGCATATGATGTTTTTAAAATGACCCTCTCATGCATTCTTTGCATTTTAAATATTTAGAATTCTGACTACTGCCATGAATTGCTTTTTAATGAATGATACATTTCAGTAAACGCATCCATCGTTTCACTCAATATTATAAAATTTTGGGGATGCAAGGTATATATTATCTTGTGGAATACATGTTTTCATATAGCTTAAGATACCAGAAATCTAACACGTCTAAGTGCTGTAAATTGTGTTTTTTTTTTTAATTTTTTTTTTACCAAACTCAATGGTACTTGGCACTCAGTTTATCGACATTAGAAAACCAAAGGCATGCAAGGTGTGTTCCAATGACTGCTGCTTCATAAATACGTCTCTGAAGTGTGATTAACGTGCTGAGCTATTGGTTTCATCCGGCTGTCTTCTAAACATTGAGCGCAATGTTATCTGCTGTTCACAGACAACTAGTTACCCAGATGTACAAGAAAATAATGGACTGCCAGAGCGCCTTACTTACTCCTAAGTAGGTATCGGTGAACCAGTTTGTGCAAAAGTCAACTTAAGGAGTTTGGCAAGGCCAAACGCCTTGAACTTCAAAAGGAGCATGAGCAAAAAAGGTTTAGGCAAATTCATAGTTAAGAATGTTGTAAACAATGGGTGAATATTTGAGAGGCGATAGAAATAGAAGAAACAGGTACATTTCAAGAAACAAGGCCTCATTCCGAGTATGGAGGTAGTCATGGTGCTATTTGCGCCATGACTACCTCCCATACCGGTACGGACTCCGACCTGGTTCAATGGGGACTTACCGGTCCTTTCCGACCCTGGAGGGACCGGTATGTCCCCATTGAAAAACCCATTCCATAGGGGTCAATGAGAATGGGGAAGTAGCTAATAATGGTACCGCTATTTGTGATCAGACCAGGCGTTAAGGGAGGGACCCGCTAAGGGACCTCAGAATAGGGAGCAAAGGTTTTACCGGCACCAGTGTCCTTACCAGTGCCAGGTATCCCTTTGCACCCCACTCGGAATGAGGCCCAGAGTACTGACAGGTGTCGTGTTTGGTAGTACTAAAAACAAAACGAAAACTATCTTTGTACATATTTTGAACATGCTTGGGATTTAGCTGACAAATTAAAAGTCTTTCAACACATATTTGAAATTGATTACACCAACTGCCAAACTGAAGCCACGTATCTTCTTACCCATGAAACCTGCATTGTTTCTTTTACATTTGACAAGTTGACATGTTTTAACATTTTACTGCATGACAACTCACTTCAATAAAGAGGTGAGGAAATGGCAAGGATCAGATGAGCAAAGCAAGAAAAGAGGTGAACACATAAGTCTCTCATATTGGTAGACAACAACCAGGGCTTTAAGTGTGACAGTCTCCAAATATTGACATTGAGACAGTGCTCGGCCAGGGCTTCCCAATCTGACTCCCCACCACCAGATCTATTTCCTACAGTAATGCAAATGAAAATCAGTGCCAACACTACTCTTCAAAAGTAGATGCCACTTTCAGCCACGTTTAGTACAATAACATAAGTTAAAGAAATGTGCTTGTTTTCAAACACTGATGCCCTATTTTATATTTGAATATATTTATTTTGGTCAATATTTTAACATACATTCATTATAATTTAATACATCTTTTCAAGTAAAATGTATTCTTTGTTTCATTACACATTTGAAAACTTGATGCTCTGCTAGGTCACACCTTTAGTTAAATAAGCCCCACCTCTTTTAAAGTTGAATAGTCTACTTGGGAAGGTAAGTTGCACAAGACCCTTTTTAGGTCCTGCTCCCAAATATTGCATCATGATGCGTTAGAGCACCCCAACCCCCTCGATTTCGTATCCCACAAAAAGCACTGACAACAAACTTCTGGGTACTATGACAAGTAGCATATTAATTGGGTCTTTACCCCAAGTAACTAGTGTTTGGCCAGGTTCTGGCATCCACATTTTTAGGAACAAATAAGAGCCCTGTGTAAGGACCCTCACGTACCCTGCACAAACAAAAATCAGAAAGTGCAATAGAGAAAAAGGAGTTCAAGTATAACAATTGTTCCAAAACCGGTAGGTATCTTACCTAGAGCTAAGATATAACAGGCGTCCTTTCTCCAGAATATCGGTGTGAGAGGTCAAATCAACTAAGTCCTACATTCAAACAACACTAAATGTAAGTATTGTGCCTCGGCCAATCATCGAGTGTATAATGCAAATAGTAACGGATAGCTCTCAATGACGTAACAAGAAGGCAAAAATTCATACCGTGTGTTGGATGTGTGTCGTTCCCTTGTTACAGCGCAGTTGTAGTTGTAGTCAAACGAAACTTTGTACATGTAATTTTTCTACAAAGAACAGAGTTTTAGAGAACCCACATTACAATAGTCAGTGCAACATATAAGTGCACACTCGGTTGATTGTGTGTTACATATGGGAGCACTAGATTGAAGTTTTACTGTTGCCACACTAGAGATTAACATTGTGCAATTATCTTTTTTGATATTACATCTTTGTTAATAGATTACACCCTGTTGTCTCCATTTCGCCACTGACTGGGCTCTGCCTTCCCACTTTTTTTCAGAGAGCAGAACTTCCGCACACAATGACTTTTCTGTTACCCCTGCTACTATTCATAAATTGGCAGTGAGGTAAGCCTTCAAGTTGTTAATAGTTTAGAAGACCAACAAACTACTGTATTTAGTGTTTGTGTTTGAAACATTCAACTGATTTGTCCGGTTGTCTTTCTCTCTCCCCCTTTTTGCTTAGGTTGGCACTACACAGTGAAAAGAGCCATCCTTGAAGTGCTGCCCTCTCTTCTTTGCATCAAGTCACACTGAATATACATGGGATCACGCCAGTAATTGAAATGGCAATTGTTGTTCACAGAATATCCCCCCTGAAGAATTTCCCGTTAAAAACCCTTTTGAAGGATAATGGGAATGAAACATGTCAGGTTTTTTGTCTGTGAGAAAGATGTCACAGTGTCAATAAGGCATCAAGAGTTGCTTTGTTCCCAGAACTAATAATAGAATCTCATCATTAATTTTAGAGATTCAAGATTAGACATCAGATTAGTGGTTCGACCCAAGATGCTAATGTTTTATATTTTTCATGTTATATGTTTTGTTTAGTATACAATTGGATGTTTTTGTTTTGTTATGTTAATAACAACCACAAAGATTAACACTTTCTTCAACAACTGTTCTTCTGTTTTCTTGTTTATTAATGGTGCAGGTTTCTTTTTCACGAGTACACAGAACGTTATAAGTCCTATCTCAGGACTACTTTTTTCTTCATCTGTTCTTTATTAGATTTTCAATCTCAGTTTCTTTTTCTCTTTTTTTGTTCAACACATTAGGATTATTGTGGTTGACATGCTGTTTTTAAAAAAGAGGTTTTATAATATAAAATTAATTTTGTAATAAAACATAGCGATATATATATATATTTTTTCAATTATGGTTGTAAGTGTAATTTGTTGCAACTAAGGACGGTAGTCGCAAGGTTTCCAAACAGTTCAATTTGGATCCTTAAGGGTGAGTTGGTGAGAGGAGTTAGGACCCTTCTTTTTTAGATAGTACGAGTTCCATTGGGCACTGTCCTAAGCCTCTCTAAACATAAAAACCCATTCCTTTGCAAGTTCAATGGTATGTAAATGGGCCAATGAACTGTCAAGGTTCAAATCATTAAATGTTTGTTTGATTGAAATTTCTTCTAAATATTGTAATTATAAGTGCCTATGAATTACTGTTTTGATGACAAATGTGTAATGTCAAAGAAATGTCTGTCTTAAATTAGGAACAATTTTGATTGTTTTCAGATCTTTGGTTGTGAGTAGGGGACGCAAGGGTCCTTACACAGGGCTCTTTTTTTGTAGCTATTATACTTTCCATCTGGTTCCAGGGTTGTTTTACTCTGCTCTGCACCTTAAGCATCCTTATCATACTTACTCGATACCCTCCACATTTAGGAGTGCAACATCAGTGTTTTTCTTGACCAATCCACATTTTTAGGACCATACCACATATTTCATTCTTTAGAAAAGTAAAACAAATAAAGAAAACCAGAGGCAGGTTACACATGTTTTCTGCTTCCAACTGCACACCGCAAAGTGCGTAGTCAAGTGCCGGTAAAGCAGAAATTAATATGGTTGCATGGGTGCAAGCTCTTGTGCTATAGAAGTTATGTTCTGCACATACTGAAGTCCAACCCTTTGATAATCGGCTACAGAGATATCTGCCTACAGGTGCTCCTGAGTTACAAACCTAAACAGGTATGGTACAGCTTTAGACTATCCAGATATATGAGGTCATAGCATAATAATGGTTGTAGGTTAAGACTACAGGATTTCCTTTGTGTGACTTACTGTATTTCCATATAACATTTTCTGAAGCAATATAATCCTCTCGCCTATTGGACTTGGGTTAATCAGCTCAGAGAGGAAGCCGGTCTGCTGCAGACTTCTTATATGTATATCTGTATGTATGTCTGTATGTATCTATGCATGTGTTTATGGGAGATATACATTGCAAATCTAGCGTGGAAGCAACAGAACACAACCAGGAGTTACAAGTGAGGTGCAGTGGTGACAGAGGTACGGGGATTGGTACAGGAAGCAGGGAAGCAGAGAAACGTTTGCGTGTGGGATCAGTGATTGCCAACATGTTATATGACAAATAGAGCCTTAATGTCCTTCCCAAAATGGAGGATGGAGAGGGGCCTGTTTTATCTGCATTGGTAATTTGTTCAAGAGACAGGGAATGAAATTGCTTGTTTGCTATTTTTCGCTCTTGCAGTTTTCTGTTTGCAGCCTGGTGAAGTTGTGGGTTTTGTTGGTGCACCGGCCTCCAGAGATGATAACTTTCCCGGGTCAATGATGAAGGGCTTGACTTTCTAGAGGCATGGAAGCCGGTCCCATGCTGCTTGCATCTTTTTATGATGTGCGTTTTCAGTGAGTGCAAACTGTGGCCCAAACGTTAGAATGCAGGCCGGTAGGACTCTCACCTTTCTGAAATAAAATAGATGAATTCTACCGACTTAGGAAATAACTCCTTATATTGTGCCAAGAGACAATTCCATTTATGGTTTGCTCATTGCGAAATACAAATGGATTTGTTTTTTGACAAAGCAGCTGTTATTTCCTTACTCAGAGTACTGATTTGATTAACTTCAGAAATATAAATATTAGAGGCCTCCCTGCTAGCATGTGCATTAGCATCTGGAGCGTTCTAAGTGCCGAAAGGGATTATCTAATAAATGATCTCAGGCCCAAATAACTGGACACACTCAAAGAATATGGAAAATACTACTTTATTACCAGTTCAATAAAGTAGGGAAACCTGGTGAACAAACAAATTGTAGCTCACACACTCTCAACGCATAGCCATTAAGTAAAAGTTTTCAAAGCTCGATGTACATCAGCTATGACGTCACCCTATGTGGCAAACAGTAAAAACCTGTCGGGCAGAGGTATTGGTAAAGGGAGCACACATATCTATATTTCATATACGTGTTAGTATCATCACTGGCTGCCCCTTATCTGGTAGGCACACATTGACCAACCTCTAACTGCGTAAAATACTGATAAAAGCATAAAAACAGCAGTGGATAGGCTTCTGGTCCACCATTACATAAGCCCTCATAATTGGTTGGCACTCTCCTCCAACCTTGGACATTCAGTTTGTTTGCTGCACATAAGCAACAAAACCCAGGTGCAGTGGAACACATCAGACAACTGCCCTCCTTAGCTAATTAGCCTACCATCTTTCATCAGTTACCCAGGGCTTCTTCTCTGCAATTGACCTTGATGACTGTTCTCTTCCTCAAAACTGTGGGATCTGTGTCTTTAACAAACACACGCATCAGAGTGATGTAACTCTGCCACATTAAGCGAATAAACGGGGCATGTCACGTGACCACCAGAGTGCCCATGGAGCTCGGACAAGCAACAGTATGTCATGTGTGCTCTGTTGGCTGGAGGGGCTAGCAGCACGGCACAGGACTTGAAGGGACCATTAGGCCACAACACAACATTGGCAACGAGGAGGTTGCATCCTGTTACATGGACCCGTGGGCTTGAAGCAGTGGTGGGTTTAGAGCAGAACGTTGGGAATGTTTATGAACACGCTCTTCTCACGCCAAAGGGTCAGCGCATGTATCATGATCTGCTGTCATTTTGTGACATGTGGTAAGGGAGGTTGTGGCTCCTCTTTGGAGTGCTTGTGCGCCTCCCACATGCAATTTTCTGAATCCCCACTGTGGTGGGGGAGGACTGGTGAAGGAGTGGCCACCGACCATCATGAAAGTGGGAGGTGAGGGGCAATGGGACAAAAAAGAAAAAAATAAGACATTGGAAGAGACACAGTACAAAATAAGAATGAGGGCAGCTGGCAATTAGGAGTTGAGGCAGGTGTCCTTGTGTTCCACCTGGTGCACCTGTCCTGAGTGTTGCAAAGGGGACACTTGTGTGTTGGTGTGAGAGGTGACCACATGCCTCTTAGCACGCTCAATTTTTCCAGCATGAGTTGTGCCCCTTGATAGTGCAGGGTGCTCCTGTGCTCACCAGCATTTCACTTGACCAGCAGGCGGGAGGGGTCCCTTTGGCAGCAGTGCCAGCAGAACCTGGAGGGGCTTGAGTCCCTCACCAGCAGGGGGCATTAGCACGGATTCAAGAATTTGATGTGTCAGGAGCCCTATCGAGCCTCGGCCCGAAGTGGAAGGAAAGGATTGACAGCATGGACATATATTTCAAGGCCACGTGAGAGACGGATGAAGGGAGCAAGGTAGCCACACTTTTATACTCTGCTGGAGCAACGGTGCTCCAGATATTCCAGTTTCTTCAATCAATTGGTCAATGGGTCAAAAGAAGTGAAAAATGCACTGCAAGAACATTGTATGCCCCTTGCAAATGCAGACTATGAAAGATTCATCATGTTCAGTGTAAAACAGAAGGACGATGAGTCCCTGGACACTTTTCACGGTCTCCTAGGACAACTAACAGGCAATGATACAAAACCAGCTTATTCAGGGATGCACGTTGGAAAACTCCATCGTCAGGTATTGTGGGAGCGAGGCCGCACACTACCTCGAATCCTGGAGATGGGAAGATCGCCCTAGGCGGTGGCGACGACAGCATCCAAAATGGACGCTGCTCTTCGACCTAGCAAGGCTGAGGAGGTATGCACTGTCATGCATGGCCAATGGGTGAGAAGTCCACGTCGGCAGGCAGGTCTGCGAAGGGACAGAGCCGGAAGATCAGTTTCACCTATGGAGTCCATGTTGATGACGTGCAAGGGGTTCTCCAGGTGTTTGGGCAGCTATTTGAAGGGATTGGCCAGATGGTCGGCGAATCAGTGAGACTGCACATTGATGAGTCGATCCAGCCAGTGGCCCTAAAACACTGAAGAGCCCCATTCCATCTACGGGACCTGGTAGGCAAGGAGATCGAAAACCTGGTAAGGTTGGGCATTATTGAAAAAGTGGACGGCCATCATGGTAGCCTGCAAACTCAAGCAGCCTGACTCAGTCAGAATCTGCGGGGACATGCGACTACCAAACAAGGCTATCAAAAGGGAAAGGCACCTTAAACTGACGATCAATTACATCATCACAGAGCTGCAAGGTGTGAAGTGCTTTTCCAAAGAAGTCTTGAGGGTGGAATACCATCAGGTCGTATTACATTTAGAATCCAGATGCATTACAACGTTCACCACACACTGAGGGATGTATCGGAATGTGTGCCTGAGCTTTGGTGTGTCATCAGCAGCAGAGGTGTGTCAAAACCCGATGTGACTGGCCCTGGCGGGCTTGGATGGTGTTCTGAACATCAGTGATGATATCCTGGTGTTCGCCATGTCAGAGATGGAACATATGTCATGCTGGGTGAAGACTCTCAACCCCTTAGACTACACAGGGGTAAATTTGAGTTACTATTGTTCAAGAGGAGAGGAATTCGCTGACGGGCCCATTGGTCAGCGCTCACCCTCTAGAACTTGTAAAACAAGATAGCTGCACCATGTGAGGACAGGGGGTGCAGGATTCACTTACTCCGACACGACTCAATAATGAGGACTTTGGCAAAGGGAAGTCTGTTTAATGATACATACATCAAACAGGGCAACAAATGGGAATCAGCTGTAATGCGATCACCGGTCTCGCTCCGACTTCCACAAACTTCAGTTGAACAACAATTTTTATAGGCACAAATCGTCATCACTGACGTCTAATTTCTATAAAAAATCATCATGCAATATAATTGGTTAGGAAAGGTAACTTAAATATAGGTGTTATATCTGTATATGATAATGGAGCATGTGGATTGGATAACTCTTATCTGGTAGGCGTCTATGCCCATCCCTGATTGACGCCACAACAAGTACAACATCTCATTGGCTACAGTGTCTATAGGACCCTAGATTACATGGTCCATTGTGATTGGGCAAGTTACACCCCTAAACATGAATCTCCACTTTAATTAGCAGCATGCAGAATAGACACCCTGTGCCTGGTGTCCCAAGTTTCACCCTGCCTCCCTTCCATCAATCAGTGTTTTAGGGTAACTTGTCAATTAGTTGGCTAAGGATGGCCTCGAAACTGTAGTCTCTTATCGGGAAAAGTTATGGCATCCTCGGGTCCTGGATGACATCAGGCGATGGTACTTCTTTGCGCCTGGCTGATCACGTGTTAGTTCACCATGAATCTGCTTCAGTTTCCAGCTTTTAGTGCATTTAATTCTGTGACGGCCTAGCCACCTGCATGGGTCCCCCTTATCTTGACCTTCATGAGGCAGGCTGGTATGCTCTGAAGTTGTAGTCTTGTGAGCTGACGCTCTCCTCCCCTTCTCAGGTTGACCTCGATTTCCTAGGCATGAGCCGCTCTTTGTTCAGTTTCGATTCGGCTCTTTCTCTTGCCTTTCGCTGGGTTTCGAAACTTGGCCTGGCAGGACTCTAGCCGCCTGGGTACCTTTTCTGCTTTTACAAAATGGAGTCGCACTTGCATAATGTGCCTTAATGAGGTAGATATACGGTTGGCACTTGCCGCTCTATCTTCTACTAAGCATTGCAAGCAATATCGATTTCTTAGCATCTTGCGTTAAAGCCTATTTACACAAGTTTCACAGGACGGTTGCTTCCATCTTGTCTCGTAACACTGTTTCCTGGCGTTGTAACATTGTCTCCTCTCTATGCCTATTCCATTCAATTTCGTAGTTACTTGCACTGGCGTGTTATCTTCGATAGCTGCTCTTGTTCATTCTCGAATCTGTTCAGCCCCTTGTGTCGTTTCCACTGGCCTTCCATTAAGGCTTTTGGGGTCTCTTTGTTGACCATGTGTAGGTACTCCTCATTTCGTATCAGCGGTTGGTATGGCTGTCTGATAAGGTACCGTGCTGCCCAGGGTTTTCTGGTTATGGGTGCTTCAACCGGTATGGATCTTCTGATATATACTGGGCAGAGTCCCACTGCAGCTCTTTGTAGGTTCATTTGCTCTTCATACGTCACATACCTTGGCGAGAGCGTTCCTGGTGCCTTGAAATGAGGGGGAGGGGTACAGGAAGCCATTTCTGAGACCTCCTCTACACTCCCCCCTCTGGTCGTTTCATTGACCACTTCTGCAATCTCCTTTGCATTCATTTATTTTGTTTCCTCAGTGTCATGCTCATCGTCCTCTGCGTTGGTACATGATGGTGTGAATGTATGAGCCTTTGGAGTCCATATTTTTATCACTCCCTTCAAACTCCCTGCTGTCTTCACATGTTCGACTTAGGGTGTGTGAACTTTGTTCCTTCTGGCGCAAATTTGCTGGCTTTCACAAAGTCTCTTATTTCTTCATCAGTCAGGTCTCTGGGCTTCCATCCTGGTTCGACATCAATCATTATTTTCATCCCTATGGCCTTCTTCGCAGTTTTCTGCCACTGTGTAATGATTATATTGATTACACAGAATCCTAGCAATACCATTGCTAGTAGAGCTCCCAGAAACTTGAATATATCTGCCATCCATTGTGGGACCCACGAGAATAGGTCTCCCAACCAGTTGTCATCGTCTACTTCATCACTTTCATCGATTATCTGATTTTTTAGGCTTGTTAGCATGCTTATAGCCTCTGTTAGGGTTCCGTTTTCTTCATCGTGTGGTGGTACGAATGTGCAACATGATTCTCCGATTTTTGCACAAACACCTCCACCCATTGCTGTGATCATGTCAAGCACATATCTGTTCTGGAGGGTCATCAGTCTGATTGCTCTCAGCTCCTCTTTGATTGCATTGAATCCTTTTATAGTGGTATTGATGGTCTGCAATAACTCCCATCTGGTTATCTGCAAGCCTTTAGCATTCACTCCAACTTGGATGTGGGACAGGAGCAGTGTTGTGAATACTGTTGAGGTGAGGCTGAACAGCCTGTGTTCATACGGAATTGCATGGAATGCATCTTCTGATTTGGGAGAAAAGTAATTTTCCCTCTTCTTCCTGGATACCAGTTCCACAGATCTTCTTCTTCTTAGATGAGCATCTGCTTTCGGGAAACTGTCCAACTTCAGGTCATTTTTATGGATCACTAGTGCGGGAACATGGACGTTCATGAGTGTGCATATGCCTCCCCAGTTTTTTGGTAGTCTTATGTATGCCTTGGATCCACATGCCCAGTAATGGTCCATAATAACTGTGGTTCCTTGTGTCATTACTGGAGCTTCAAAGATTTGTCTGCAGTTTTGATTCTCTCCCATCTTCCTTGTGCCATTGTTTCTGAAGCATAGTTTCAGGCTCTCCAGTGGCACTATCTGCAGGGGTCCCCCTCTATCTTGGACCCATGTTAGTAACTTTACTAGCTTTGGCCATAGAGGTTTGCATAACTTCTGTGAATTCTCTATTGCTTCCTTGCAGGCTCCAAGGACCGTCCACGCTCGGCAGATTACTACTCCGTCTTCCCATCTATCTGGGGAGACCACTGACCCCCAGATCTACATTTGGCCTCTGTTCTTCCAGATTTGGGCCTCTTTTGTAGTCTTCACTCGAACGTTCAGTCTCGGGTTAACTTCCCGTCTTATCCCTGATCCTTTGACGCCAGGGTTCTCGTACCTGATCACACGATTACTGGTGTGCGCTCAGTTACTTGTTTTAATGTCCTCGACGTAGCCATCTTCATCCGGGTAATCCTTTTCGTTGGCCCATATCAATGAGGCGTCTCTTCCCATAAATTGTCCTCTGGTGTTACACATTGCTACGTGTGACATACAGTGTGCTGTAGAGTCATCAATTTCTACAGCCACAAAGTTCTTGGATTTTCCCATACTGTATGGCAGGAGTGCACAGACGAAGCATTCTCCTTCCGAATAACTTCGTCCTACTTCTTTCATATGCTGGTACCATATATTGATTCCAAGATGGGCTGTGCTGTCCGGGTAGTCATTAAGTTCATTGTTATCTTCATGAGGGCTTCGCTTGATTCTCAGCGTTCTTCTGTAGTTTGCTATGACTACATCTCTGAATGCATCTGTGCTGCTTTTCCACTTCGGGTATCTCGATGGAGCAGGCTGCCTTGACTGCATCGCTGTGGTAGGAGGAGGATTTGTGCTTCCTTTCCTTCCCTTTTGCAGTCTGCCATAAACTTCCCGTAACCACCATTGGTTCATTAACCTCCCAACTTGTGGCTGTGTTGTAAGCCTGTGGCTTGTTCCTTGCGTTGGGGCAGGTGTGCTTGCACTTACAGTTTCTATAGTTCTGTTTTTCAGCTCCTCGTGTAGTTTCTTTGCTTGGACTATGAATGGGAACACATACTCTATTCACATGTGGGTCTTCTCTGTGAGTTATTTTGTGGCCACTTCTGTTCTTTCGAGGGATCTTGCTATTCCCTCCTTCTTTGGCATTTCACTTGGCTTTTCTTGGTTATCTCC
Source organism: Ambystoma mexicanum (assembly GCF_040938575.1). Classification (NCBI taxonomy): domain Eukaryota; kingdom Metazoa; phylum Chordata; class Amphibia; order Caudata; family Ambystomatidae; genus Ambystoma; species Ambystoma mexicanum. The sequence goes on along the minus strand of NC_090933.1, from coordinate 1,228,084,371 downwards.
ACTATTCTCTGAAATTGAAAGTTTGGCAGACAGTCTCTCCTTCTCTGCTGCCTTCGTTGGAGGCCTTGTGGCCATTGACACTGGCCCTTGTTTGTGTGCATTCTGAGTGTGGGTGTGTGCCATGGCCAGTGCTCCTTTATCATTCATACTGTGCTGACCCTGTCTCCAGCCTTTCCTCTCATTCATCACCTCGTGTGTATATGTATCACTGCTAATTATATTCAATTTTAAATCATTTGCTTCATCATTAGCTTTTCTTGGAACTGGAATCACTATGTAGGGTCTGGGTGCTTTTGTAGGCCCCAGATGTTCATTATCTGGTGGGTGCACTGATAGGGGGACACTTTGTGCACCAATAAAGAAAGCAGTTCTAATTGTTAATAATAGAAAAACAATTATGATCACTGTACATATGCACATAATCGTTCCGAGTGAAAGTTTGCAGCATTTTCTTCCAGGAAAGTGGGGGTGCCCTTCTGTTGGGGGTAAAACCAAGTTACTGTTCTGGGCCCCCATTTCGAACAAGTTCATAGTCAGTTATTTATTCCTTCTTTTGCTCTGGTCTCATAGTTCGAAAGTTTATTAAAGTGTCGAGTGCTTTCAGTGTCCCCCCTCTTGTGGGTGGTGATGGCAGTCTCTGGTTATGCAGCGCGGTTCTGTTCGCTAGACTGTGGAAAAAGGTTAGGCTATCAACCCTGGTACATCACATCCATCTAAGCATATCGATACTAGGTGAGGTCCCAGTACACGCCTCGAATTTGCTTTGGTCCTGAGGACGTGCTGGAAGCAGTTCAAATGTGAAAAATAAAACGTCGGAACTGCTACAAAATCACACAAACTGAAATGCTGGAAAAGTAAAAAATAAAAATAAAACTGTAGTGTACGTGTGGCCAAATAGGAAAAACTGAGCTATACTTCACAAAAATAGCGTTGCAAAATTAGGAACAAAAATAAAAATGAAAATTTGTAAAAAATAGAAAACAAGTCAGACTCGCACAAATGAGATGTTGTACCAACAGGAACAAAAATAAAAGCAGAAGTGAATACATGAAAAAATAGGAAAGCTGAGAAGGATGCAGAACAGGAAAAATAGATGGTGAAGTTCTTGTGTCTGCTCCTTTTGTTCGGTCTCTCAGTGACGAGTTGAGGAACAGTGTGTCTCTTCTCTATCTGCTCCACAGTGAAATGATGACGACAAAGTTCTATTTTGGGTTTCCTCCTTCTAAGGCTCTCCTCAGGAGTGGATGTCCATAATTGCTCCTTAGTTGCGCTGCAATAGCCCTCAGGAGCCGGTTCAGGTGCACGTTTTTTTGCTTGATTACTGGGGAATGCGGGTATGTCAACAGTGCTGGGTCTACCCAATAGTTCTGGAAAGTTTTCAATGAGGTGGAAGAAGACCCGGAATACGTATCTGCTGTCTTCTGGTGTCAACAACATTTGCTCTTGTTTTCTAGTCTCTAGATCACAGGCCTTTTTGCTGTGTTAACAGTTTTTGTTTCCTCGATCTGTCCTTCGGTGAAAGGTCTCACTGGAATCTCCTTAGGAATTCCCGCTGGAAGTTGGACAGCTCTACTTCTTGTTATCTGGATCCTGAATGAATTCTGTGACACTTGTTCCTCTCCCTATGAGCGACGGACATGTTAATACCACAAGTTGAAAGTAGGTTAGCACATCCCACTTGAGATTTCTGCTGGAATGTACCATGAATTCTGTGATTAAAAGTCTCGATACTGGTTGCTCCAGGATACTGCGTTGCACTCTCAGGCAAAGTTTTGGTTACAGTCTATCAGGGTCTTGATTCTTGTATCACCTTGGGCATTTTGTGCTTTCAACAGTTCATTTTATCAATGTTGTTGTGGCTTTGGTTGTGCTTCCCTTTACCCTGCAACTGGGATGTACAGAGTGTTTGTTATGTTCTTATCCCCCTTTGCTTGGGGAACCTGTCCAGTTTTATGCCACACTTGCATTCGGGTTCTTTGTCTTGGTTTTCTGCTCATGCGTCCTTCTCCCTCACCATGGATCTTGCCTGCACGTGCTGAGGTTCTTCCCTGTTGTCTGTTGCTTCTTTGCAGTTGGATGTACAGGAGGGCTCTCTCCTATGTAGGGTTTAATGTCATTTAGGAAGATCCAAGCTCTTCTGCCCTGGAACTTGATGGCGGAGGGGGTACAGTCCTCTACGATGAATGGGCCATTAAACCGTGGTTCATCCCACCTTGTCCTGGTGAAGTTTTTCACCAAAACGCTGTCACCAGGGAAGACGAGGGGCGCATGTACACCTTGTTCGGTGTCTGCTTCAGCACTTCCTGCTGCGTTTTATGCTGTGCCACCCCCTTTTCGCAGTCGCTGCAGTTGGCCTGAAATGATAGAGGTACTGGATGTCAAACAGTTCAGGTACCTTTGCATCCCTGTTCCCAGAACCTCCCTAGTCGGCTGGGCATCACATCTATCTCTATCTCGGTGTGTAATAGGGGTCATCATCCTTCTGCCTGTAACTATCTTGTGAGGCGTGAGATGATGGTCGGAGCCTGGTTAGTTCCGAAGTGCATACAATACCAGTGGTAGGCAGTGCAGCCATCCCTTTTTTAATGTGAGCTTCAACTTGGCTATCCTCTCTTTAAGCAAGCCATTGATCCGTTCACATATCCCATTCCCCTCTAGATGATACGCCAATGAGAACTTGTGCTTTATACCAAGCAATGTACTAATCTGTTCGAACACAGAATTTACAAAGTGGGCCCCATTATCCCCACCTAGGGAACACTTCCCTCACCAGGAACTTAGCAGCACAAGCAGGGTCGGGGTGTGTAGAGGGGCCTGCTTCTATCCATCTAGAGAAGGGACACACCACCACAATTAAATACCTGTACCGGTTTCACACTTGAATCATGTCGACGTAGTCGATATGTCAGTGCTGGAATGGTCCATTTGGTCTGGGAATGATTCCTCTCACTACTTTTTATGTGTGCCCAGCGGCGAATTGCTGGCAGATAATGCAGTTCACCATAAAAAATGCAACATGCTCTGCTAAATTCGGCGTTAACCAGTCTTCTGTGAGCGTTGCAGCATGGTTTTCTTTTGTCATGTGGATGGGGTAGTGCAGTTGTTCGAATGCTACCTTCAGGAGGGCGACAGGCATTACTGGTTTACCAGTGCTGTCTTGCCTCGACAGCCCGTCAGAGGGGTTTAAAGAACACCATTGACGCTTCCATAAATTCTTCTCCTCTTGGGGTGCCTCCCCTTGGAGCTCCATTAGCTGGGTCTGCCCCATATTGCTATAAGCCTCTGGTGTGGCTCGTGCTGTCATCATTCTTTCATGGGTACGTGTCACCTCTACGTCCATGATTGTTTCATTCTTGGTCGCCATGCGCTTGGCTTCCGTGTCCACTTCATGATTTCCGCGAGACACGAAATCCGTCCCCTTGGTATGAGCGGCGCATTTCAGTGCTTTTATCAGCCTGTCCAACAAGGCTGCATGTTGCACTGGTGTGCCGTCAGCTCGGAGGTAGCCCCTCCTTTTCCAGCGTGCTAGTCCTGTGTGAACTGCGGACGTCACATAGGCGGAGTCACTGTACACCGTTACTTCCTGGTTTGCATGGTTCTCAATGGCGAGTATCAATGCCAATAGCTCTGCAGCCTGTGCCGAATAGTGAGATGGTATTCGTGCACTAACAAGTACTTGAAACTTTCCATTCGCTATGTGTTTTACCACAGCAACGCCTGTATACCTTTGTCCATCTTCTTGGTCAATTCTTGAAGACCCGTCAATAAAGACGATCTCTCCACCTGCCAGGGCATTTGATTTTATCCTGGGGATCTCATCATAGACTTCCTCATAGTTTGCACAGCCGTGTATGGGTTCTCCCTCTGTGACTGGCTCAGCTACGAATGTAGCAGGGTTCACAGTTTTACATCGCACTATTTCAATCGATGGGTTGGAGATAATAACCTTGTAGGCGGATGCTCTTTGAGATGTCAGTCTGCGCTTTGGCTTCTCTAGTATGGCAAACAGTGAGTGCTCAATATACAATGTCATGGAGGATCCCATCACAATGGACGATGCATTTTCGATAGCGAATGCGGCAGCAGCTAGGTTTTGTTCGCTTGGGAAGTGGCCCTTCATGACTGGGTCCAGATTCCCGCTGTAATGTGCTAGGGACTTGTACCCCAGCGAGGTTCGCTGTGCGAGCACTGCCGTCATAAAACTGCCATCGGTATGTGAGAACAAGTAGAATTCCTCTGCATAATTAGGAATCCAGAGCACTGAGGCCTTACAAATTTCCCCCTTGAGCTCTGTAAACCCTTTCTTCATTGCTTCATTCCATTCAATTTCTTCTCATGTTTCCTGGGACTTTTTAAGGGCCTGTAGCAAGGGCTTGGTATACGAGCTGTAGTCAAAGACCCATCCTCGGACATAATTGCACAGTCCTAAGAAGATTGGCATTTGTTTTATCGTGCGCGGCTTGGCCGTGTTCATGATAGCTTCAGCCCTTTCTGGGGTTCCCTTCTTCCTCTCATGTGAGATCAGTTGCCCTATGTACAACACCTCCTGTTGGCAGTACTGCAACTTTTCCTTGTCAACTTTGTATCGCTTCTCAGCCAGTATAGTCAATAGCTGGACAGAATTGCACCTGCATTGCTCTTCAGTGGTGCTGCATATCAGAATGTCATCTACATACTGCAAAACAACACTGTCCACCGCGATATTGCTTAGGTTCATTTGCAGGACCCTGTTGAAGATTGACGGGGGCTCACAGTACCCCTGTGGCAACCTCGTACTGAAATATTTTGCTTCAGTTGGTATATTGTATAGTATTGTGGATGGATTGGGGACTAGAGGGAACGCGTCTTCGACTATATCGTTTAATGCTCGTAAATCCTGGATTAAACGCCAGGACCCTCCCTTTGATTTCTTGACAGGATAAATCACTGTGTTGCAAGGTGATTCTGATGTCACTAAAATGCCCTGTTCCATCATGGCGGAAATTGTCTTCGCGATCCCTTCATCCGCTTCTCTGGACATGGGGTATTGTCATGCTCGTGCCAAAATATCTCCTGGCTTCAGCTTAATCTTTACTTCACCTGCCCCTTTCAGGAGACCTATGTCATAGGGCCCTGTAGTCCAAACTGTGGCAGGCACTTAGGCTATGCCGTTATCAAAGTACTCTGGGCGTATTAGTGCCAACATCATTTTCTGTGGCGCCTCCCGTTTGATCATTTTGACCCAAAATATGAGACTCACTTCCACCATTGTCTCTTCTAGGTTGGGGTATTCTTCGAACAGATCGTCATTGGTGACATCAGTCACTCGATACCCCTCTTCAATGGCAATGATTGCACACCATGGTCTGCCTTCATCGTCATATCCTTCAACCAATACCACTCTCCTTCACACTGCAGCAGATTGTATCATTAGGGGGAATACTTACTTGTCCCTCCTCTTCGTGCATGGGTATTCTTGGTCTGAATAAAAATTCATCAGGGGTTCTCATAGTTCTGTCTGCGAGGCCTGGCAATCCCGTCATAAGCACTCGCACGCCATATGCGAAGACTTCTGGCTCCAGCGGTATAGACCTCATGGCTGCACGTCCAGAATATGCTCTGATCATTTCGCACACGTTTGGGTAGTGCATTCCTGGGGTGGAGCACACTATACCATTCTCGGTAAACAAGATGGTCATGTTTAGTCTAGTCATCATTGCCCGACCCAGAATATTTACTGGGGAATACAATAGAGGTACATTCATTTCGCGCTCTCCCACTGAGACTGGGAGTGCATCTGTAAAGGGAACTCTACTATGAGCTCCAGTGAAACTCGGGATATCTATGGCCTCGCCGGACAAGAAAAATTTGCCTTCTCGTATGCACGAACGCGTTGCACCCGTGTGAACTAGGAAGGAATATTCTTTACCTCCTATGTTGACATTCACCCTAGGTTCCCTATTAGGGTCTGGTGTCACTGATAGGATAGAACACATCAGGATCTCCCGTGAGCTGTCCTATTTTATATATAGGTTTGGTCCACTGTACACTTGTGGGTTTCCCCCATTTCCAGGGTTAATTCCCCCTCTGGGATTATTGCCCTGAGCCATCTGTGGCAGTGCCTGCTGGGGTTGTCCTTGTGGCATACTCCCCATGTTCAGTGGTTGAACCACTTGCTGTGCACTTTGCTGCAGGCCTGCCGCCTGCTGCTGCACTGTGTAATTGCGGGATGGCAGGTTGATTCGCCATGCCTGCCCCCATCCCTTGGTTATTTTGCCACATGCCATGGCTTCTGCACATGCGTGCCACGTGTCCAGTCATTCCACACAGCCAACATACTGGCGGTGATCGGGCCTTCTGTCCATCTGGCATAGTTGGATTGTCCATCTGTGTGTTCTGGAAGCCACCTTGAACATTCTGAATCCCTCCTTGGTTACCTCGAAACCCTCCCTGATTACTCTGCCATCCTCTATTTCCCAACCATCTTCCCCTGGGGTAAAATCCTGTGCTACCTTGATTATTTTGCGAGGGGTTAGTCGCTTGCTGTATGCTTGGTTCGGCCAGTGTGGTGAGCATTGTGCCCTTGAGAGCATACTTCGAGAGCTTTCTTTGCACCAGCTTTGCCTCTTCCCCCTTACGCGTTGCCTCCTTTTTCCGATTCTTTTCATATAGTAATCTACAATAATGTGCAATTGTCAACTGGATTTTGGACCATGGTTTAGCTTCTATTCCTACCAAATTCTTGAGCTGTTTTTGCACCGGTTCTGGTAACCCTTGGCACAATATATGATAGAATACAGGGATGCATTTCGACCAAGATTCATGCGTTTCGAGCACCCACACGTCTTGAAAATTCTGGATATAAAGCAACGGATCCTCTGACTCTTTCATTTTTCGAGTCATTATTGCTCCCATATCAGAAGTGTCTGGATATAGCGTACGCAGCGCTTTTCACACTGCTGCTCTAAAGTTATTAAATGGCGCTCCATCATGGGAGGTGTCAGTTAGGGTTACCCTAGGGTAGCCTGCCTGTTTCCATACATCATCGGCTCTTTCACCCAGTATGGCAATTAGGAGGCCCTTAATGTCCCCTATAGCTAAGGTAACACCCTCTGTCATTTTCTCTAACTCATGTATCCATTTTCTGGCTCCCGATGTCAGCATTGGAAGCTTATTTTTTAGGTTTTCTCTATCCATGTGTGGCCATGGAATATATTGTGGTCTTGCTCCCCCCTTTTCTAGCAACTGGAATTGGAAAGCACAGTCCTCCTTCTCTTTCCCCATAGTTCTCCGGTCTACCGCTGGGGTTACATTCCCACCTTGCCGCCTGCCTGGCAATGCCCTTAACCTGTCTGCATAGGCAGGCACTGACGCCCCCATCTGACCGCGGGGTGTTTCTTCATGTCGGCTGGATTGTCCAGCGGACTTCGGTGTCCTACTTGCAGACCCGCTAGCATTTGACCATCGTAACTCTCGGTCCCTTGGGAGCCGTTTTTCGCATCGTCTCTCTTCGTCATATGCCACTTCCTCCATTTCCCCACCGGAGTCAGACCCTGAATACTCCAAGTTTACGCAACTTCTTGCATCTTCTTCATTCTGCCCAATCTCTAGCCTGTCTAGGGACAGTCCCCTGCTCCCACTACTTCGGGTGACATCCTCAGTGTCATATAGCAGAGTGCTTTCTCATCATAAATTTTATCAATTGTTTCCCCGATGCTTCTGGTGTTGAAGTCATCTTCAATATTTGTCCCGCTTGTACCTGGTATCGCATCGCTTGCAGGAAAGAATTATTCTATATCTTCCCATTCTACAACAGGATTGGGTTTTTTAACTTCACGTTGTAAATATTCTAAATCTTGTACCCTCTGTCTGTACTTACGTTCCGCTTCCTCATCTATTTCCTTTCACTTCTTTGCTTCTTCTCTAGCCTTATCTACTTCCCTCATCCGTTCATTTCTATGTTCTTTTGCCCTTCTACTTTCCTCGTCTTCCTGCTTCTTTACTCTCCTTTCTTGCACTCTCCTTTCTTCCTCTAACTTTAGCATATTCCGCCTGTACTTCTCATAGGCTGCGCATTGTGTGCGACTGAGCGGTATTCCTTGCTCTTCGCGATATAGTTGTTCTCTCCTCAACCTATTCTTCTTTCTTATCCTTTCGTCTCTCATATCCTTTTCTTTCTCCTTTTCCTTTCTCAGCACCTCATCAGAGCATTCCCTCGGTCTTATGTCATCACTCCCTTTACCATCAAGTTTTAGCAATATCTGACCTCCCATCCACTCGTCCTTTGCGAATGCTAACTTGCTACTACCTTTCTGCTTTTTTCCTTCTCTCTCGAGAGATGTACTACTCTGTGCCTGATCCTTTCCTTCATCACCGCATCTCTCCTTGTCCCTCGGGACTACGAAGGCAAGATTACTTTCCTGCTCTTTTTCTTTGATGTCGTCACCACTGCATGCAGGCGACTCATATGCCGGGTTTCTGTACCCTGTGGCTGCCTTAAGTTCTCTTAGCGGGTAAAGACCCTCTGACTTACTCTCTTCGATTACTGGTTCAGGTGGGACAGGTGGCGCGGTAGGTGTCTCACCGCCCTCTGTACATACATTTAATATCCAATCTGCGGGTGGTTCTTCCACCTTCATTTCTTCAACCATTTTCGACACAGTTCCAGCACAGCAAGACGTTTCTCTAGCTTTTTGCCGGTATATGTGGCATGTAGGAAGGTGGTCATGTGCTGTAAAACAGCCTTAGATAGTGACCCGTTCTGGGGCCACGGCATAAACATCTTACTTGCGGTGCCCTTAACCCACTCCTGGCTATATTTCTTCAGCTTTGTTGCATGTTTGGGCTGTTGCTTGCATAAATGCGCAAGCGGAGTAACTTCCTCCATTCTCAATTCCGTCACCAATAAATAACTATACAGTTCTTTTACTCTTTTAATAGTATGAGCGAGCACCAAATACGCAAGCTCCAATTCAATCTTTTCCCGCCAAATTGTATACCAACAATTTCCTCAAAACTCATCAATTCAGTGGCGATTCCCTCTCAGTTACAGAATCGCGTAAATCCAAAATGTATTTTAAACAATCACCAATACAATTAGTTCACATTCGACATACAACAGAACATATATGACAGACGTTTGACAGACTAGACGGACACCAGCTGGTCATACGTATACCTGCCTTCTAATTAATACTGCGTCATGGGATTTGAACGAACCCCCTTATGACGTCTTTAAACGTCATCGTAGCCTAAATTGTCCCACCACTGTGGGCTCTGGGTTCACGTTCCTTCTGACCACTTTTTAAAGTGCATGAACAAGGCGAATCTTTACGTTTTTACTTCAGGTGCCCCCCCTGATTTACGTTTTTACTTCAGGTGCCCCCCTGATTTACATTTTTACTTCAGGTGCCCCCCTGATTTACATTTGTACTTCAGGTGCCCTCCTGATTTACGTTTTTACTTCAGGTGCCCCCCTGATATTCCTTACGTTTAATTTCTTATGCTCGAGTCATTAACCCCTATATATATACAGTCTTCTCTACGTCTAACTATTTTATTGTTTCTCCACCACCCTCCGTTACCTTTCCCTTGCTGGCTCTAATGCCTTCACGACATTTGCCAAAGTAACGAGTTTACTGTTTCACTCACCGATCACATCGTTTCCTCTCTGGAACTTCGTGATCACCACCCCTTCCTCTTCCTGCTTTTAAGGTTTTCGTCCGATCCGCTGCCCGTGGGAATGAGAAGGGTTATGCTTGGAAAGGCAGGTTCCTTCAGACCCACTGCAGATTTTTTTTAAATTTTTACTCTATCATTGTCCACTGGAAGCTTCTCAGTCTACTCACCCGGAATGGCGAAAGGACTCGCGATCTTACCGAAGACCCAGAGTTACTTCGTGCCTTCTGTCTAAGGGTGTCACGACTATATCAATCGATAATCTATAATCGATGGCCGTAACCATCCTCGCGCTACCAAGTGTTCAAGAGGAGAGGAATTCGCTGACAGGCATATTGGTCAGCGCTCACCCTCTAGAACTTGTAAGACAAGATAGCTGCACCATGTGAGGACAGGTTGTGCAGGATTCACTTACTCCGACACCACTCAATAACGAGGACTCAGTAGTTTGGCAAAGGGAAGTCTGTTTAATGATACATACATCAAACAGGGAAACAAATGGGAATCAGCTGTAGTGCGATCACCAGTCTCGCTCCGACTTCCACGAACTTCAGTTGAACAAAAATTTTTATAGGCACAAATCATCATCACTGACGTCTAATTTCTATAAAAAAAAACATCATGCAATATAATTGGTTAGGAAAGGTAACTTAAATATAGGTGTTATATCTATATATGATAATGGAGCATGAGGATTGGAATACTCTTATAGGGTGGGCGTCTACGCCCATCCCTCTGTATCACACGTGATTGACGTCACTACAAGTACGACGTCTCATTGGCTACAGTGTCATTAGGACCCTAGATTACATGGTCCATTGGGATTGGGCAAGGTACACCCCTAAACATAAATCTCCACTTTAATTAGCAGCATGCAGAATAGACACCCCTGTGCCTGGTGTCCCAAGTTTCACCCTGCTTCCCTTCCATCAATCAGTGTTTTAGGGTAACTTGTCAATTAGTTGGCTAAGGATGGCCTCGAAACTGTAGTCTCTTATCGGGAAAAGTTATGGCATCCTCGGGTCCTGGATGACATCAGGCGATGGTACTTCTTCGCGCCTGGCTGGTCACGTGTTAGTTCACCATGAATCTGCTTCAGTTTCCAGCTTTTAGTGCATTTAATTCTGTGTCGGCCTAGCCACCTGCATGGGTCCCCCTTATCTTGACCTTCATGAGGCAGGCTGGTATGCTCTGAAGTTGGAGTCTTGTTAGCTGACGCTCTCCTCCCCTTCTCAGGTTGACCTCGATTTCCTAGGCATGAGCCGCTCTTTGTTCAGTTTCGATTCGGCTCTTTCTCTTGCCTTTCGCTGGGTTTCGAAACTTGGCCTGGCAGGACTCTAGCCGCCTGGGTACCTTTTCTGCTTTTACAAAATGGAGTCGCACTTGCATAATGTGCCTTAATGAGGTAGATATACTGTTGGCGCTTGCCGCTCTATCTTCTACTAAGCATTGCAAGCAATATCGATTTCTTAGCATCTTGCGTTAAAGCCTATTTACACAAGTTTCACAGGACGGTTGCTTCCATCTTGTCTCGTAACACTGTTTCCTGGCGTTGTAACATTGTCTCCTCTCTATGCCTATTCCATTCAATTTCGTAGTTACTTGCACTGGCGTGTTATCATCGATAGCTGCTCTTGTTCATTCTCGAATCTGTTCAGGCCCTTGTGTCGTTTCCACTGGCCTTCCATTAAGGCTTTTGGGGTCTCTTTGTTGACCATGTGTAGGTACTCCTCATTTCGTATCAGCGGTTGGTATGGCTGTCTGATAAGGTACCATGCTGCCCAGGGTTTTCTGGTTATGGGTGCTTCAACCGGTATGGATCTTCTGATGTATACTGGGCAGAGTCCCACTGCAGCTCTTTGTAGGTTCATTTGCTCTTCATACGTCACATACCTTGGCGAGAGCGTTCCTGGTGCCTTGAAATGAGGGGGAGGGGTGCAGGAAGCCATTTCTGAGACCTCCTCTACACTCCCCCCTCTGGTCGTTTCATTGACCACTTCTGCAATCTCCTTTGCATTCATTTATTTTGTTTCCTCAGTGTCATGCTCATCGTCCTCTGCGTTGGTACATGATGGTGTGAATGTATGAGCCTTTGGAGTCCATATTTTTATCACTCCCTTCAAACTCCCTGCTGTCTTCACATGTTCGACTTAGGGTGTGTGAACTTTGTTCCTTCTGGCGCAAATTTGCTGGCTTTCACAAAGTCTCTTATTTCTTCATCAGTCAGGTCTCTGGGCTTCCATCCTGGTTCGACATCAATCATTATTCTCATCCCTATGGCCTTCTTCGCAGTTTTCTGCCACTGTGTAATGATTATCTTGATTACACAGAATCCTAGCAATACCATTGCTAGTAGAGCTCCCAGAAACTTGAATATATCTGCCATCCATTGTGGGACCCACGAGAATAGGTCTCCCAATCAGTTGCCATCGTCTACTTCATCACTTTCATCGATTATCTGATTTTTTAGGCTTGTCAGCATGCTTATAGCCTCTGTTAGGGTTCCATTTTCTTCATCGTGTGGTGGTACGAATGTGCAACATGATTCTCCGATTTTTGCACAAACACCTCCACCCATTGCTGTGATCATGTCAAGCAAATATCTGTTCTGGAGGGTCATCAGTCTGATTGCTCTCAGCTCCTCTTTGATTGCATTGAATCCTTTTATAGTGGTATTGATGGTCTGCAATAACTCCCATCTGGTTATCTGCAAGCCTTTAGCATTCACTCCAACTTGGATGTGGGACAGGAGCAGTGTTGTGAATACTGTTGAGGTGAGGCTGAACAGCCTGTGTTCATACGGAATTGCATGGAATGCATCTTCTGATTTGGGAGAAAAGTAATTTTCCCTCTTCTTCTTGGATACCAGTTCCACAGATCTTCTTCTTCTTTGATGAGCATCTGCTTTCGGGAAACTGTCCAACTTCAGGTCATTTTTATGGATCACTAGTGCGGGAACATGGACGTTCACGAGTGTGCATATGCCTCCCCAGTTTTTTGGTAGTCTTATGTATGCCTTGGATCCACATGCCCAGTAATGGTCCATAATAACTGTGGTTCCTTGTGTCATTACTGGAGCTTCAAAGATTTGTCTGCAGTTTTGATTCTCTCCCATCTTCCTTGTGCCATTGTTTCTGAAGCATAGTTTCAGGCTCTCCAGTGGCACTATCTGCAGGGGTCCCCCTTTATCTTGGACCCATGTTAGTAACTTTACTAGCTTTGGCCATAGAGGTTTGCATAACTTCTGTGAATTCTCTATTGCTTCCTTGCAGGCTCCAAGGACCGTCCACGCTCGGCAGATTACTACTCCGTCTTCCCATCCGTCTGGGGAGACCACTGACCCCCAGATCTACATTTGGCCTCTGTTCTTCCAGATTTGGGCCTCTTTTGTAGTATTCACTCGAACCTTCAGTCTCGGGTTAACTTCCCGTCTTATCCCTGATCCTTTGACGCCAGGGTTCTCGTACCTGATCACATGATTACTGGTGTGCGCTCAGTTTCTTGTTTTAATGTCCTTGACGTAGCCATCTTCATCCGGGTAATCCTTTTCGTTGGCCCATATCAATGAGGCGTCTCTTCCCATAAATTGTCCTCTGGTGTTACACATTGCTACGTGTGACATACAGTGTGCTGTAGAGTCATCAATTTCTACAGCCACAAAGTTCTTGGATTTTCCCATACTGTATGGCAGGAGTGCACAGACGAAGCATTCTCCTTCCGAATAACTTCGTCCTACTTCTTTCATATTCTGGTACCATATATTGTTTCCAAGATGGGCTGTGCTGTCCAGGTAGTCATTAAGTTCATTGTTATCTTCATGAGGGCTTCTCTTGATTCTCAGCGTTCTTCTGTAGTTTGCTATGACTACATCTCTGAATGCATCTTTGCTGCTTTTCCACTTCGGGTATCTCGATGGAGCAGGCTGCCTTGACTGCATCGCTGTGGTAGGAGGAGGATTTGTGCTTCCTTTCCTTCCCTTTTGCAATCTGCCATAAACTTCCCGTAACCACCATTGGTTCATTAACCTCCCAACTTGTGGCTGTGTTGTAAGCCTGTGGCTTGTTCCTTACGTTGGGGCAGGTGTGCTTGCACTTACAGTTTCTATAGTTCTGTTTTTCAGCTCCTCGTGTAGTTTCTTTGCTTGGACTATGAATGGGAACACATACTCTATTCACATGTGGGTCTTCTCTGTGAGTTATTTTGTGGCCACTTCTGTTCTTTCGAGGGATCTTGCTATTCCCTCCTTCTTTGGCATTTCACTTGGCTTTTCTTGGTTATCTCCACTATTCTCTGAAATTGAAAGTTTGGCAGGTGTGTGCCATGGCCAGTGCTCCTTTATCATTCATACTGTGCTGACCCTGTCTCCAGCCTTTCCTCTCATTCATCACCTCGTGTGTATATGTATCACTGCTAATTATATTCAATTTTAAATCATTTGCTTCATCATTAGCTTTTCTTGGAACTGGAATCACTATGTAGGGTCTGGGTGCTTTTGTAGGCCCCAGATGTTCATTATCTGGTGGGTGCACTGATAGGGGGACACTTTGTGCACCAATAAAGAAAGCAGTTCTAATTGTTAATAATAGAAAAACAATTATGATCACTGTACATATGCACATAATCGTTCTGAGTGAAAGTTTGCAGCATTTTCTTCCAGGAAAGTGGGGGTGCCCTTCTGTTGGGGGTAAAACCAAGTTACTGTTCTGGGCCCCCATTTCGAACAAGTTCATAGTCAGTTATTTATTCCTTCTTTTGCTCTGGTCTCATACTTCGAAAGTTTATTAAAGTGTCGAGTGCTTTCAGTGTCCCCCCTCTTGTGGGTGGTGATGGCAGTCTCTGGTTATGCAGCGCGGTTCTGTTCGCTAGACTGTGGAAAAAGGTTAGGCTATCAACCCTGGTACATCACATCCATCTAAGCATATCGATACTAGGTGAGGTCCCAGTACACACCTCGAATTTGCTTTGGTCCTGAGGACGTGCTGGAAGCAGTTCAAATGTGAAAAATAAAACGTCGGAACTGCTACAAAATCACACAAACTGAAATGCTGGAAAAGTAAAAAATAAAAATAAAACTGTAGTGTACGTGTGGCCAAATAGGAAAAACTGAGCTATACTTCACAAAAATAGCGTTGCAAAATTAGGAACAAAAATAAAAATGAAAATTTGTAAAAAATAGAAAACAAGTCAGACTCGCACAAATGAGATGTTGTACCAACAGGAACAAAAATAAAAGCAGAAGTGAATACATGAAAAAATAGGAAAGCTGAGAAGGATGCAGAACAGGAAAAATAGATGGTGAAGTTCTTGTGTCTGCTCCTTTTGTTCGGTCTCTCAGTGACGAGTTGAGGAACAGTGTCTCTCTTCTCTATCTGCTCCACAGTGAAATGATGACGACAAAGTTCTATTTTGGGTTTCCTCCTTCTAAGGCTCTCCTCAGGAGTGGATGTCCATAATTGCTCCTTAGTTGCGCTGCAATAGCCCTCAGGAGCCGGTTCAGGTGCACGTTTTTTTGCTTGATTACTGGGGAATGCGGGTATGTCAACATTGCTGGGTCTACCCAATAGTTCTGGAATGTTTTCAATGAGGTGAAAGAAGACCCGGAATACGTATCTGCTGTCTTCTGGTGTCAACAACATTTGCTCTTGTTTTCTAGTCTCTAGATCACAGGCCTTTTTGCTGTGTTAACAGTTTTTGTTTCCTCGATCTGTCCTTCGGTGAAAGGTCTCACTGGAATCTCCTTAGGAATTCCCGCTGGAAGTTGGACAGCTCTACTTCTTGTTATCTGGATCCTGAATGAATTCTGTGACACTTGTTCCTCTCCCTATGAGCGACGGACATGTTAATACCACAAGTTGAAAGTAGGTTAGAACATCCCACTTGAGATTTCTGCTGGAATGTACCATGAATTCTGTGATTAAAAGTCTCGATACTGGTTGCTTCAGGATACTGCGTTGCACTCTCAGGCAAAGTTTTGGTTACAGTCTATCAGGGTCTTGATTCTTGTATCACCTTGGGCATTTTGTGCTTTCAACAGTTCATTTTATCAATGTTGTTGTGGCTTTGGTTGTGCTTCCCTTTACCCTGCAACTGGGATGTACAGAGTGTTTGTTATGTTCTTATCCCCCTTTGCTTGGGGAACCTGTCCAGTTTTATGCCACACTTGCATTCGGGTTCTTTGTCTTGGTTTTCTGCTCATGCGTCCTTCTCCCTCACCATGGATCTTGCCTGCACGTGCTGAGGTTCTTCCCTGTTGTCTGTTGCTTCTTTGCAGTTGGATGTACAGGAGGGCTCTCTCCTATGTAGGGTTTAATGTCATTTAGGAAGATCCAAGCCCTTCTGCCCTGGAGCTTGATGGCGGAGGGGGTACAGTCCTCTACGATGAATGGGCCATTAAACCGTGGTTCATCCCACCTTGTCCTGGTGAAGTTTTTCACCAAAACGCTGTCACCAGGGAAGACGAGGGGCGCATGTACACCTTGTTTGGTGTCTGCTTCAGCACTTCCTGCTGCGTTTTATGCTGTGCCACCCCCTTTTCGCAGTCGCTGCAGTTGGCCTGAAATGATAGAGGTACTGGATGTCAAACAGTTCAGGTACCTTTGCATCCCTGTTCCCAGAACCTCCCTAGTCGGCTGGGCATCACATCTATCTCTATCTCGGTGTGTAATAGGGGTCATCATCCTTCTGCCTGTAACTATCTTGTGAGGCGTGAGGTGATGGTCGGAGCCTGGTTAGTTCCGAAGTGCATACAATGCCAGTGGTAGGCAGTGCAGCCATCCCTTTTTTAATGTGAGCTTCAACTTGGCTATCCTCTCTTTAAGCAAGCCATTGATCCGTTCACATATCCCATTCCCCTCTAGATGATACGCCAATGAGAACTTGTGCTTTATACCAAGCAATGTACTAATCTGTTCGAACACGGAATTTACAAAGTGGGCCCCATTATCCCCACCTAGGGAACACTTCCCTCACCAGGAACTTAGCAGCACAGGCAGGGTCGGGGTGTGTACAGGGGCCTGCTTCTATCCATCTAGAGAAGGGACACACCACCACAATTAAATACCTGTACCGGTTTCACACTTGAATCATGTCGACGTAGTCGATATGTCAGTGCTGGAATGGTCCATTTGGTCTGGGAATGATTCCTCTCACTACTTTTTATGTGTGCCCAGCGGCGAATTGCTGGCAGATAATGCAGTTCACCATAAAAAATGCAACATGCTCTGCTAAATTCGGCGTGAACCAGTCTTCTGTGAGCGTTGCAGCATGGTTTTCTTTTGTCATGTGGATGGGGTAGTGCAGTTGTTCGAATGCTACCTTCAGGAGGGCGACAGGCATTACTGGTTTACCAGTGCTGTCTTGCCTCCACAGCCCGTCAGAGGGGTTTAAAGAACACCATTGACGCTTCCATAAATTCTTCTCCTCTTGGGGTGCCTCCCCTTGGAGCTCCATTAGCTGGGTCTGCCCCATATTGCTATAAGCCTCTGGTGTGGCTCGTGCTGTCATCATTCTTTCATGGGTACGTGTCACCTCTACGTCCATGATTGTTTCATTCTTGGTCACCATGCGCTTGGCTTCCGTGTCCACTTCATGATTTCCGCGAGACACGAAATCCGTCCCCTTGGTATGAGCGGCGCATTTCACGACTGCTATGCCCACTGGGAGCTGTAGTGCTTTTATCAGCCTGTCCAACAAGGCTGCATGTTGCACTGGTGTGCCGTCAGCTCGGAGGTAGCCCCTCCTTTTCCAGCGTGCTAGTCCTGTGTGAACTGCGGACGTCACATAGGCGGAGTCACTGTACACCGTTACTTCCTGGTTTGCATGGTTCTCAATGGCGAGTATCAATGCCAATAGCTCTGCAGCCTGTGCCGAATAGTGAGATGGTATTCGTGCACTAACAAGTACTTGAAACTTTCCATTCGCTATGTGTTTTACCACAGCAACGCCTGTATACCTTTGTCCATCTTCTTGGTCAATTCTTGAAGACCCGTCAATAAAGACGATCTCTCCACCTGCCAGGGCATTTTATTTTATCCTGGGGATCTCATCATAGACTTCCTCATAGTTTGCACAGCCGTGTATGGGTTCTCCCTCTGTGACTGGCTCAGCTACGAATGTAGCAGGGTTCACAGTTTTACATCGCACTATTTCAATCGATGGGTTGGAGATAATAACCTTGTAGGCGGATGCTCTTTGAGATGTCAGTCTGCGCTTTGGCTTCTCTAGTATGGCAAACAGTGAGTGCTCAACATACAATGTCATGGAGGATCCCATCACAATGGACGATGCATTTTCGATAGCGAATGCGGCAGCAGCTAGGTTTTGTTCGCTTGTGAGGTGGCCCTTCATGACTGGGTCCAGATTCCCGCTGTAATGTGCTAGGGACTTGTACCCCAGCGAGGTTCGCTGTGCGAGCACTGCCGTCATAAAACTGCCATCGGTATGTGGGAACAAGTAGAATTCCTCTGCATAATTAGGAATCCAGAGCACTGAGGCCTTACAAATTTCCCCCTTGAGCTCTGTAAACCCTTTCTTCATTGCTTCATTCCATTCAATTTCTTCTCATGTTTCCTGGGACTTTTTAAGGGCCTGTAGCAAGGGCTTGGTATACGAGCTGTAGTCAAAGACCCATCCTCGGACATAATTGCACAGTCCTAAGAAGATTGGCATTTGTTTTATCGTGCGCGGCTTGGCCGTGTTCATGATAGCTTCAGCCCTTTCTGGGGTTACCTTCTTCCTCTCATGTGAGATCAGTTGCCCTATGTACAACACCTCCTGTTGGCAGTACTGCAACTTTTCCTTGTCAACTTTGTATCGCTTCTCAGCCAGTATAGTCAATAGCTGGACAGAATTGCACCTGCATTGCTCTTCAGTGGTGCTGCATATCAGAATGTCATCTACATACTGCAAAACAACACTGTCCACCGCGATATTGCTTAGGTTCATTTGCAGGACCCTGTTGAAGATTGACGGGGGCTCACAGTACCCCTGTGGCAACCTCGTACTGAAATATTTTGCTTCAGTTGGTATATTGTATAGTATTGTGGATGGATTGGGGACTAGAGGGAACTCGTCTTCGACTATATCGTTTAATGCTCGTAAATCCTGGATTAAACGCCAGGACCCTCCCTTTGATTTCTTGACAGGATAAATCACTGTGTTGCAAGGTGATTCTGACGTCACTAAAATGCCCTGTTCCATCATGGCGGAAATTGTCTTCGCGATCCCTTCATCCGCTTCTCTGGACATGGGGTATTGTCATGCTCGTGCCAAAATATCTCCTGGCTTCAGCTTAATCTTTACTTCACTTGCCCCTTTCAGGAGACCTATGTCATAGGGCCCTGTAGTCCAAACTGTGGCAGGCACTTAGGCTATGCCGTTATCAAAGTACTCTGGGCGTATTAGTGCCAACATCATTTTCTGTGGCGCCTCCCGTTTGATCATTTTGACCCAAAATATGAGACTCACTTCCACCATTGTCTCTTCTAGGTCGGGGTATTCTTCGAACAGATCGTCATTGGTGACATCAGTCACTCGATACCCTTCTTCAATGGCAATGATTGCACACCATGGTCTGCCTTCATCGTCATATCCTTCAACCAATACCACTCTCCTTCACACTGCAGCAGATTGTATCATTAGGGGTAATACTTACTTGTCCCTCCTCTTCGTGCATGGGTATTCTTGGTCTGAATATAAATTCATCAGGGGTTCTCATAGTTCTGTCTGCGAGGCCTGGCAATCCCGTCATAAGCACTCGCACGCCATATGCGAAGACTTCTGGCTCCAGCGGTATAGACCTCATGGCTGCACGTCCAGAATATGCTCTGATCATTTTGCACACGTTTGGGTAGTGCATTCCTGGGGTGGAGCACACTATACCATTCTCGGTAAACAAGATGGTCATGTTTAGTCTAGTCATCATTGCCCGACCCAGAATATTTACTGGGGAATACAATAGAGGTACATTCATTTCGCGCTCTCCCACTGAGACTGGGAGCGCATCTGTAAAGGGAACTCTACTATGAGCTCCAGTGAAACTCTGGATATCTATGGCCTCGCCGGACAAGAAAAATTTGCCTTCTCGTATGCACGAACGCATTGCACCCGTGTGAACTAGGAAGGAATATTCTTTACCTCCTATGTTGACATTCACCCTAGGTTCCCTATTAGGGTCTGGTGTCACTGATAGGATAGAACACATCAGGATCTCCCGTGAGCTGTCCTATTTTATATATAGGTTTGGTCCACTGTACACTTGTGGGTTTCCCCCATTTCCAGGGTTAATTCCCCCTCCGGGATTATTGCCCTGAGCCATCTGTGGCAGTGCCTGCTGGGGTTGTCCTTGTGGCATACTCCCCAAGTTCAGTGGTTGAACCACTTGCTGTGCACCTTGCTGCAGGCCTGCCGCCTGCTGCTGCACTGTGTAATTTTGGGCACCGCCCTGTTGCGGGATGGCAGGTTGATTCGCCATGCCTGCCCCCATCCCTTGGTTATTTTGCCACATGCCATGGCTTCTGCACATGCGTGCCACGTGTCCAGTCATTCCACACAGCCAACATACTGGCGGTGGTCGGGCCATCTGTCCATCTGGCATAGTTGGATTGTCCATCTGTGTGTTCTGGAAGCCACCTTGAACATTCTGAATCCCTCCTTGGTTACCTCGAAACCCTCACTGATTACTCTGCCATCCTCTATTTCCCAACCATCTTCCCCTCGGGTAAAATCCTGTGCTACCTTGATTATTTTGCGAGGGGTTAGTCGCTTGCTGTATGCTTGGTTCGGCCAGGCTGGTGAGCATTGTGCCCTTGAGAGCATACTTCGAGAGCTTTCTTTGCACCAGCTTTGCCTCTTCCCCCTTACGCGTTGCCTCCTTTTTCCGATTCTTTTCATATAGTAATCTACAATAATGTGCAATTGTCAACTGGATTTTGGACCATGGTTTACCTTCTATTCCTACCAAATTCTTGAGCTGTTTTTGCACCAGTTCTGGTAACCCTTGGCACAATATATGATAGAATACAGGGATGCATTTCGACCAAGATTCATGCGTTTCGAGCACCCACACGTCTTGAAAATTCTGGATATAAAGCAACAGATCCTCTGACTCTTTCATTTTTCGAGTCATTATTGCTCCCATATCAGAAGTGTCTGGATATAGCGTACACAGCGCTTTCCACACTGCTGCTCTACAGTTATTAAATGGCGCTCCATCATGGGAGGTGTCAGTTAGGGTTACCCTAGGGTAGCCTGCCCGTTTCCATACATCATCGGCTCTTTCACCCAGTATGGCAATTAGGAGGCCCTTAATGTCCCCTATAGCTAAGGTAACACCCTCTGTCATTTTCTCTAACTCATGTATCCATTTTCTGGCTCCCGATGTCAGCATTGGAAGCTTATTTTTTAGGTTTTCTCTATCCATGTGTGGCCATGGAATATATTGTGGTCTTGCTCCCCCCTTTTCTAGCAACGGGAATTGGAAAGCACAGTCCTCCTTCTCTTTCTCCATAGTTCTCCGGTCTACCGCTGGGGTTACATTCCCACCTTGCCACCTGCCTGGCAATGCCCTTAACTTGTCTGCATAGGCAGGCACTGACGCCCCCATCTGACCGCGGGGTGTTTCTTCATGTCGGCTGGATTGTCCAGCGGACTTCGGTGTCCTACTTGCAGACCCGCTAGCATTTGACCATCGTAACTCTCGGTCCCTTGGGAGCCGTTTTTCGCATCGTCTCTCTTCGTCATATGCCACTTCCTCCATTTCCCCATTGGAGTCAGACCCTGAATACTCCAAGTTTACGCAACTTCTTGCATCTTCTTCATTCTGCCCAATCTCTAGCCTGTCTAGGGACAGTCCCCTGCTCCCACTACTTCGGGTGACATCCTCAGTGTCATATAGCAGAGTGCTTTCTCATCATAAATTTTATCAATTGTTTCCCCGATGCATCTGGTGTTGAAGTCATCTTCAATATTTGTCCCGCTTGTACCTGGTACCGCATCGCTTGCAGGAAAGAATTATTCTATATCTTCCCATTCTACAACAGGATTGGGTTTTTTAACTTCACGTTGTAAATATTCTAAATCTTGTACCCTCTGTCTGTACTTACGTTCCGCTTCCTCATCTATTTCCTTTCACTTCTTTGCTTCTTCTCTAGCCTTATCTACTTCCCTCATCCGTTCATTTCTATGTTCTTTTGCCCTTCTACTTTCCTCGTCTTCCTGCTTCTTTACTCTCCTTTCTTGCACTCTCCTTTCTTCCTCTAACTTTAGCATATTCCGCCTGTACTTCTCATAGGCTGCGCATTGTGTGCGACTGAGCGGTATTCCTTGCTCTTCGCGATATAGTTGTTCTCTCCTCAACCTATTCTTCTTTCTTATCCTTTCGTCTCTCATATCCTTTTCTTTCTCCTTTTCCTTTCTCAGCACCTCATCAGAGCATTCCCTCGGTCTTATGTCATCACTCCCTTTACCATCAAGTTTTAGCAATATCTGACCTCCCATCCACTCGTCCTTTGCGAATGCTAACTTGCTACTACCTTTCTGCTTTTTTCCTTCTCTCTCAAGAGATGTACTACTCTGTGTCTGATCCTTTCCTTCATCACCGCATCTCTCCTTGTCCCTCGGGACTACGGAGGCAAGATTACTTTCCTGCTCTTTTTCTTTGATGTCGTCACCACTGCATGCAGGCGACTCATATGCCGGGTTTCTGTACCCTGTGGCTGCCTTAAGTTCTCTTAGCGGGTAAAGACCCTCTGACTTACTCTCTTCGATTACTGGTTCAGGTGGACAGGTGGCGCGGTAGGTGTCTCACCGCCCTCTGTACATACATTTAATATCCAATCTGCGGGTGGTTCTTCCACCTTCATTTCTTCAACCATTTTCGACACAGTTCCAGCACAGCAAGACGTTTCTCTAGCTTTTTGCCGGTATATGTGGCATGTAGGAAGGTGGTCATGTGCTGTAAAACAGCCTTAGATAGTGACTCGTTCTGGGGCCACAGCATAAACATCTTACTTGCGGTGCCCTTAACCCACTCCTGGTTATATTTCTTCAGCTTTGTTGCATGTTTGGGCTGTTGCTTGCATAAATGCGCAAGCGGAGTAACTTCCTCCATTCTCAATTCCGTCACCAATAAATAACTATACAGTTCTTTTACTCTTTTAATAGTATGAGCGAGCACCAAATACGCAAGCTCCAATTCAATCTTTTCCCGCCAAATTGTATACCAACAATTTACTCAAAACTCATCAATTCAGTGGCGATTCCCTCTCAGTTACAGAATCGCGTAAATCCAAAATGCATTTTAAACAATCACCAATACAATTAGTTCACATTCGACATACAACAGAACATATATGACAGACGTTTGACAGACTAGACAGATACCAGCTGGTCATACGTATACCTGCCTTCTAATTAATACCGCGTCATGGGATTTGAACGAACCCCCTTATGACGTCTTTAAACGTCATCGTAGCCTAAATTGTCCCACCACTGTGGGCTCTGGGTTCACGTTCCTTCTGACCACTCTTTAAAGTGCAAGAACAAGGCGAATCTTTACGTTTTTACTTCAGGTGCCCCCCCTGATTTACATTTTTACTTCAGGTGCCCCCCTGATTTACATTTTTACTTCAGGTGCCCCCCTGATTTACATTTGTACTTCAGGTGCCCGCCTGATTTACGTTTTTACTTCAGGTGCCCCCCTGATATTCCTTACGTTTAATTTCTTATGCTCGAGTCATTAACCCCTATATATATACAGTCTTCTCTACGTCTAACTATTTTATTGTTTCTCCACCACCCTCCGTTACCTTTCCCTTGCTGGCTCTAATGCCTTCACGACATTTGCCAAAGTAACGAGTTTACTGTTTCACTCACCGATCACATCGTTTCCTCTCTGGAACTTCGTGATCACCACCCCTTCCTCTTCCTGCTTTTAAGGTTTTCGTCCGATCCGCTGCCCGTGGGAATGAGAAGGGTTATGCTTGGAAAGGCAGGTTCCTTCAGACCCACTGCAGATTTTTTTAAAATTTTTACTCTATCATTGTCCACTGGAAGCTTCTCAGTCTACTCACCCGGAATGGCGAAAGGACTCGCGATCTTACCGAAGACCCAGAGTTACTTCGTGCCTTCGGTCTAAGGGTGTCACGACTATATCAATCGATAATCTATAATCGATGGCCGTAACCATCCTCGCGCTACCAAGTGTTCAAGAGGAGAGGAATTCGCTGACAGGCCCATTGGTCAGCGCTCACCCTCTAGAACTTGTAAGACAAGATAGCTGCACCTTGTGAGGACAGGTTGTGCAGGATTCACTTACTCCGACACCACTCAATAACGAGGACTCAGTAGTTTGGCAAAGGGAAGTCTGTTTAATGATACATACATCAAACAGGGAAACAAATGGGAATCAGCTGTAGTGCGATCACCAGTCTCGCTCCGACTTCCACGAACTTCAGTTGAACAACAATTTTTATAGGCAGAAATCATCATCACTGACGTCTAATTTCTATAAAAAAAAACATCATGCAATATAATTGGTTAGGAAAGGTAACTTAAATATAGGTGTTATATCTGTATATGATAATGGAGCATGAGGATTGGAATACTCTTATAGGGTGGGCATCTACGCCCATCCCTCTATATCACACGTGATTGACGTCACTACAAGTACGACGTCTCATTGGCTACAGTGTCATTAGGACCCTAGATTACATGGTCCATTGGGATTGGGCAAGGTACACCCCTAAACATAAATCTCCACTTTAATTAGCAGCATGCAGAATAGACACCCCTGTGCCTGGTGTCCCAAGTTTCACCATGCCTCCCTTCCATCAATCAGTGTTTTAGGGCGACGTGTCAATTAGTTGGCTAAGGATGGCCTCGAAACTGTAGTCTCTTATCAGGAAAAGTTATGGCATTCTCGGGTCCTGGGTGACATCAGGCGATGGTACTTCTTCGCGCCTGGCTGGTCATGTGTTAGCTCACCATGAATCTGCTTCAGTTTCCAGCTTTTAGTGCATTTAATTCTATGTCGGCCTAGCCACCTGCATGGGCCCCCCTTATCTTGACCTTCATGAGGCAGGCTGGTATGCTCTGAAGTTGGAGTCTTGTTAGCTGACGCTCTCCTCCCCTTCTCTGGTTGACCTTGATTTCCTAGGCATGAGCTGCTCTTTGTTGAGTTTCGATTCGGCTCTTTCTCTTGCCTTTATCTGGGTTTCGAATCTTGGCCTGGCAGGCCTCTGGCCGCCTGGGTACCTTTTCTTATTTTACAAAATGGAGTCGCACTTGTATAATGTGCCTTATTGAGGTAGATATACGGTTGGCGCTTGCCCCTCTATCTTCTACTAAGCATTGCAAGCAATATCGATTTCTTAGCATCTTGCGTTTCAAGCCTATTTACTCACGTTTAACAGGATGGTTTAACAGGACGGTTGCTTCCATCTTGTCTCGTAACACTGTTTCCTGGCATTGTAACATTGTCTCCTCTCTGTGCCTATTCCATTCAATTTCGTAGTTACTCGCACTGGCGTGTTATCTTCGATAGCTGCTCTTGTTCATTCTCAAATCTGTTCAGGTCCTTGTGTCATTTCCACTGGCCTTCCATTAAGGCTTTTGGGGTCTCTTTGTGGACCGTGTGTAGGTACTCCTCATTTCATATCAGCGGTTGGTATGGCTGTCTGATAGGGTACTGTGCTGCCCAGGGTTGTCTGGTTATGGGTGCTTCAACCGGTATAGATCTTCCTATGTATACTGAGCAGAGTCCCACTGCAGCTCTTTGTAGGTTTATTTGCTCTTCATACGTCACATACCTTGGCGAGTGCGTTCCTGGTGCCTCGAAATGAGGGGGAGGGGTGCAGGCCATGTCTGAGACCTCCTCTATACTATGAACAAGCATCAAGTTCTTTGGGTTCATTTTCAAGGAAGCCGGTGTGTCTCCAGACCCCAGGAAAGTCAAAGATATCATGGAAGCGAAGCTCCTGGAAAACGTGATGGAGGTCTGCAGATTCCTGGGCATGGTGACATATTGTGACTGGTTCATTAGGAACCCGACTACAAGGTCAGAACCCCCTAGGAGCCTCACCCGAAAGTATACCACCTGGCGATGGGGCCCTCTTGAGCCAGCGGTCTTCTCGGATGTGAAGGGAGCACTCACAGGCGATTACACAATGGCATTATTTGACCCCTTATCCATCTGAGATGGTGGTGGTGGATGCCGGCCCATTTGGACTGGGAGCTGTCCTGATGCAGGGTGAAGATTGGCCCATAGCATATGCCAGTCGAGCACTGTCAGAAACCCAGAAACGGTACTCTCAAATTCAGCGCAAGGCTCTATCAGTACTGTGAGGGTGCTGGCATTTCATCAATATGTGCTTGGCAGGCCAGTGACGGTAGTGATGGACCACAAGCCATTGCTGCCGATTATGGCGGGATCATCATCAAAGCCGCCAGCTCGCATTGAAAGATGGATGGTGGCCCTGTTCAAGTATGGAATGTCGCTAATTCACCAGCAAGGGACCAACAATTCAGCTAGCTATCTGTAGTGGCACGCCTGGGTGGGGGTGAACAAAGAAGACAAGACAAGTGTCAAGGAGGCTGACAAATACATCCATTTTCTGGTGGAATCTCACCTTTTAAACTCTATGCCGATCCTAGAACTGGAAAGGGCGTACGAGTGTGTTAGGGAGAATTCTCATAAATGTGCTTATTCCCTCCACCTTAGAGACCCCCATCAACTTTGCTGGATTTTGAGGAATTCATTTTTTGAACCTGGAGAGAGTGAGTCCCTTTTTCCCACTCTTTCATGTATTTTAATCTGATTTCTGGACTTTGTGTTTCTTTTGGTTATGGAGACTGACAAACTCCATTGGCATCATCTTTTACATTGTGTCACACAGCACCTTCAGTGCAATGGCACAGGGAAGTCTACCAGTTTTTCCAAAGGTTTAAATACCTTCTCTGGTATAAACTACTGTTTCCCAGAGAATGTAAAGTGAAATTGACTTTACTTACATTTGTAACTTTCTAGACCAAGCACACACACACTATCTTACAATAGACTGCTGGAGGGGTCACCTAGTATCCCCTTTTGTCTAGCTTCTCATGTAACATTTTAATGTTACCCTTTCCTCAATAAATGGCTGGTGGCAGTGGTTTCATTTTAACTACTGTGGTGTGGATTTACCGCGGGCTGCATTCGCAGCTGCAGTAAAGCACCCAAGGGTGCCATTTTTGTCAAAATGAGCCTGGTCTTCTTTTTTCACCATTTCTTTGTGGAAAGGTCCTTCTTGAGATTTACTCTGCGTGCCAAACCCAGTTTGGCCCCAGATTGTTTGCTTTACCTTTGGCGGGATTCACGAGTGAAGCCCACCTCTGGCTCCAGGGTGTCTGGGATGAGCAGGAAGTGAGGGAGTTGCCCTAAACTCCCTGTGCTTAGTCTCCTAGGAGACCCACATGCAGTCTGTAGTGATTGGCTGGCTGACTGTCCGGCAAGGACAGAACAATCCAGGCAAGCAAACCAGCGTCGTGTAACCGGGAAATCAATCATGAGGACCTGTGCCCCGAAAACTGAGGGGTAATCCAAAGAGAATAATCCATAATGACAAGCAGGGTTCAGAAACCGGAATCAAGACATAGAAGCAACGCAGTCAAAAGCACTTCAAAGTTGGCACAAATACACAGTTAAGGAGCACCCGAGCCGTGGTTTGGGTGACTATTAAAAGTCAACAAGCATACAGATGTAGAACACGTTGCGTGCTCCTCACGTGACGGTATTGTCGAAGAAACGCTAAAGGCGCGGGGTACCGGGAGATGTATTTCGAATAAGGCTGCGGAGCATGCGGCTTTGGCCAAGATGCCAGGGCACCTTCTAGATAGCATGAGGTGTGCCCATACGCTGTCACCGCCGCACATGGGACCGGGGCTTGACAACTCCTCACCCGAAATAAAAGAAATATTACGGTGGACAAGATTTTACCATATGTAATCCCTGACCGTAACGTGCTGTCAGATTCTTCGGACCCAGACACTCTAGTAGACGCGTACAATATCTCTATGACTAAATCGGTAGATGCAATTGCCCCAATTAAATTGTGTAAATGTAAACCAAGAGCTCATCTGAACTCCTGGTTCACACCCCAATTACAATCCTTGAGAGCTGAAAAAAGGAAGCTAGAAGTCCTGTGGAGACACTTACCCATAGAGGAAATCAAAACAAACCTGAACAACTGCATTGACTTTTATAAAAAAAAGAAATAATGCATACTAAACAAGAAACCTACAATGACAGGATTCACAAAGCCAGCTCAAGTTCAAAGGAACTCTTCACTATCCTGGAACTGGAAGCTACCATACCGCAGACAGATGACTGTCTAAAAGACAAACTATGGTGTACTAACATCCAGAATGCCCTAACTAACAAAATCTCCCTTCTCCATAAAAAGATTGCAGACAAAAAAGCCAATCTACCCTCTACAGTTAATCACGCCACCTTTATGAAGGTGTCAGGGAGATAGTTGCCCAGCTCAGATAGTTAAAGATGCTGCCAGAGACTTAGCACCCTTTATCTCTAAAATAATTAATGCATCATTTTCATCAGGGATTGT
Source organism: Ambystoma mexicanum (assembly GCF_040938575.1). Lineage (NCBI taxonomy): Eukaryota > Metazoa > Chordata > Amphibia > Caudata > Ambystomatidae > Ambystoma > Ambystoma mexicanum. The sequence goes on along the minus strand of NC_090933.1, from coordinate 1,228,056,115 downwards.
CCCTAGCAATCTAAAGGAGTCATGGGTCCTACACCTCCTAAAAAAATAATCCCTGGAATCCACCTTTCCTACTAATTACAGGCCGATTACCACAGTACCATTTCTTCTTAAGATAATAGACAAAGTGGCCTACATCCAGATGCAGGTGTACCTAGAGACTAACCATCTACTAGGAGTCCGCCAATCTGGCTTTAGGCCACAACATGGCACGGAAACTGCTGTTAGATCTAAAGACCCAGATCGATGGACTTAAGGATAACGGGAAAATAGCCTTGCTACTTCTCCTAGATCTTTCGGCCGCATTTGATCCGATGGACCAAAAAGTGTTGTGCCAACAGCTCGCCTCAGCTTCTCACTTTTCACAGAAGGATATTACATGGATCAAATCCTTTGTGCACAATAGGACCATGAGAGTCTTCTCTACCACAGGCGACGCCGACCCTATCATTATTTCATGCGGTATGCCACAAGGTTCTTGTGTCTCACCAACAACGTATAATATTTTCACAAAGCCATTGTTTGACGAACTGGACCATCTGGGTGTCACCTACACTAATTATCCAGATGACACCCAGATCCTCATACCACTGAAGGGTTATTACATCAAGGACATGGCCATAGTGAACACAATTTACTTAATCATTCAGGCATGGATGGCCGCCCACAGCCTCTGCCTAAATGATGATAAAACACAGCTCCTAATACTTCGGTAGCCAATCTGAGCAAACTTAATACAAAATATGTGTTGTTTAATATCGACAGGAATATTATCAAAGTGGTAAAAGATGTAAAAACTCTCTTATTTTACCTCGACTCAACCCTAACACTAAATAAACAAGTGAATGTCATGGCATCTTCCACAGCTTACACTTACAAATTGATCAGTGCTTGCAAACCCTTTCTCTCTAAAGAAAGCTGTATGATCCTGGCCAGAGCCCTCATATTATCCAAGCTGGATTACTGTAATGCACTGTATTTAGGGGCAAACAACTACACTGTTAAGAAAATCATAATTCTCCAAAATAATGTGCTTATATAAGCATATGGCATTCCCAGGAGGGAGCACATTTCGGATTCAAGGAGACAGAAGAAATGGCTCTCCACCAATGACAAAATTACGCTCAAAACTGTCTCCCTAACAGTCATTCTTCCTCTTAATCTTTGTCTCCCTCTCCATGTTGGAAATCCAAGGTTGAACGTCTTCTGATTTCCCTATTGACTCCTTCTCTGTTGTCACTGTTCCATCTGCTTCCCACATTTTGATTCACTATTACAGCAATCGATCCACTACTGCTGGGTTGTGTTGTGTTGATTGGGGGTTATGGATATCTCTTTCACTCTGCCTGCTAATGTCTTCATGCATTTCTCAGAGTGTTCAACTTCTTTTGCCATGCGTAAAACGATCTCTAGTGCTGGGTCGTCTTCTGCCCATAATTGTTCTCTTACTTTGCTGCTACTGCATTCTTGTATGATTTGATTTCTGAGTCTCTCATCTAATTGTTGGTTAAATTGACATCTTCTTGCTAGTTTTCTTAAAGCTGTGATGTATTGTTGTACATGTTCACATCTTCTTGTACACATTTTCAAATGTATATCTTTCCAAGATAGTGCTTAGTTTTTTTCTAAAAGTGCTTTGTGATTTTTTTATGGCTTTTTCATATTCATTTATGCCTTGGCTCTCTTCACCCATCAATTCAGGTAAGTCTTCAAACTTCTGTTGTCCTGCCGACACCAAACAATGTAGAAATAGTGACTTTTCCCTTTCTACACTATAATTTGAGCCACAATCCACATCGGCATTATGCTCAAATCCTTTGAGCCATCTTTTCCAGGGTATAGTTGGCTCACCAATCTCTGGTTTGAACATTGCCGGAGGAGGTACACCATACATTGACATGTCTCCTGCAGCCGTGGTGGGTGTTGCTTATTTTGTTGCAGATATCATACCATTTTTTTCTTTTTTGTTGTTGACTGGGACGAGTAGAAGTGCATTGCTATGGAAGTACCTGATTTCCTAAAACCACTCTTCACGTGACATCATATGCACGTCCGTACCTCCCTTTTTCTAATCTTGCTTGTGAATCAATGAGGCTTGTCGGTACTTGTGTAGGCATTTAAAAAAAAAAAAAAATGTTTCAGGGTTTGAGCAGCGGTGCCGCTGCTGCTACACTCTCACCTCTGATAGATCCGGCGGTCGGCCTTCCGTCGAGATTGTTTGCCAGGCAGAGCTCGCTGTTGTGGGGCGAGTACGTTCTTCCTCGTTGCCACTTCTGTAGTGTCTAATGAGGACACGGATGCAGTAATATATATATATATATATAACGTGTAACTATTTTATTATATTCATTTATTTAGATAATAGGGTATAGGTAATGCGAGCTCCGTCTCTCCATCTCCTCTCTTCCAACCGTCGCCCTTCCTTCTCTCCACCACACGCCTCATTCCCTCATTTCTCCCATGCACACCGTATCATTGGGTTCCTTGACACAGTTTTTGACGTACGCTACACAGAGCTAAGCATGACACGGCTTAAACGCTCTATGGACCCATTTGCAGCCGAGATCATTTGCCATTGCAAGGGTTTGCACTACTCACGCATATTTGGTGTAGTCGGCATCAAGCATCTATAATGACTCAATTTCTCTGCGTCTACTGCCAACAAATGCAAGTTTTTTGGGGGAAGAATTTATTATTTTAGGAAAGATGCAGTTCTCCAGGTGGGTTGTTGGGATTGTTCGGCCCTGTAATCTGACATAACCCCATGATGACAAGTTGTGGCATACCCCTGCCTCCCACTTCAGGCATGGTGGAGCCAGGGGATCCTCCCCATTCTGCCTTTATGCACAGCATCACAGCACGAGTGGTGGCACCCATGCCACTTTGCCATCCCAACTATCACCCCAAGGCACAGGAAGGGCATTTCACACTATGGCAGCCTTATAATCATGTTTGTCATTGCCCTTATTACTTGAAACTTAGGCAGAGGAGTTGCAGAAGTTTTTCCCTAGGTTTTGTTCAGAAGAGAACATGTTTTAAGCAATAAGGCTAAGTGTAAACATGTACTGGCGTCATGACACTCATTCTCAGCCTGAGACCTTTGCATAGAGGTTTTAGGAGTGTGCGTCAGCAAGCAGTAATATGTGTTTTGTAGGTCACAGGTAAAAACCACCCTATGCTGATTGAATTTGAGTGTTGCATTGATAAATTAAAATACTGGGTGTGTATTGATGCAGGTACCTTTGTGTATTCTAAGTGTAGAGGGAAAAAAAGATTGACTAGGCCTGTATTCTAGACTCGCCAGTGTACCACCCCAAGCAGGTATAATGCAGACTGATGGAAAGTGTGAGAAGCCGCCTGCACTGCTCAGCAGAACTGCATGTTTTAAGTCGGACATTAACAGCTTTTAACAGCAGGGCGTGCAGCCACATTCTTAATGGACAGTGGCAGCACTTTTCAGCTATTTTTAAATGGAACAGTACCATCATGCCACAGCATGTCTGTTGTGCAAGTTGTTGATTTTAACAGCAAACATACTTCCAAACAAGGACACTTGTATTAGGGAGCCTTACAGGCACAATTCAGCTTTTCCAATAGATAGTTCCCATTACAATAAATATACCATATGCTGTAAAGTATATATCATAGAATGAAACATATATTATATAATAAATTGCATATATCATGGATTGTGCATACAATATAATGAAACAATGATATGCTATTCTGATATAGTGAGATCATATATAAGAAATTATTTAATGTTATAGAATGGAATATACCAATATGTGTGACACTAATTTATATTTGGAGATGTTTAGACACACTAAAGAAACTCAATATAATATACAATATGGAGAAAATTATTATCTAAATGGCATGTTTTGTGTACCACTCAATGTTGTTTTCTTGGGAGGATAGCTCAGGAGCTACATGCTCGTCTTAAAAGAAAAAACGATGCAGATCAATGCAGGGTCGACCCCCGGGTCTGCCCTTAGAAACTTCTGGGTGTTAAGTGCGCTATAAATAATCAATTATAATTATACTAAAATGCACAATTTGTCAATAAGGCCTTTTTTTGATATATTGGCAGGATTCATCAGTCACATGACCCTCTTTGTTGTTTGACCCTTGCCGCTTCTCTCTACATGCTAGAGTTCATTGAGTCACAGGAGCAAAGACACAGACCAGCGTTTCTCTGTGTTAAGATGGATGTCCAGAAGCAGCCTGGGGTAAGGCTTCTCAGAGGCCACCCTATTTTATTGAACAGGCAAAAGACACCTAGATCGAGCCAAACTCAATCAAGGCAGGTAGCAGAGTTGTACAGCTTACAGTTCATGAATTGTGTGGGAGGGGTAATGGTATGATGGGGCATGCACACAACCGTCCAATACATCAAAGTAGACAATAAGTACACAAACACACTATGTATATTGTCGCGCTGAGCACACACTAAGCAATGAAATAACAGGTATGTATTACAACCGAATTACTTACATACATGTATACATTTCCAAAGGGGTTCTCACTAGAGAACATCAACACTATATTTTAAGACAGTAAGAGATGATTCAATGAAGAAATAAAGAGAAACTGTGTGTGGTAACGCAAGCAAAAGAAATAGGTAATTTGGTAACTGTTGACATCAAAGTTTAAGAATGAAGGTAGAAATTATAACACTATTACCCTGCCTTATAAAGTAAGGCCCTTAACACTTCAAAAGGGCTACACTGTTAAGGTAAGACTTGTGTGCTTAAGAGTTCCACGTCCCAAGAAGAAAAGTTTGTATGGAGGCACGACTCTTTAGAAGTGGAGAAACAAGTTTAATAAAAGTAAGAAAGAATATTACAGCTAACAAGTAAGTAGAAAAGAAAAGATTCCCTGACATGTGTGACCACATTCAATCAAGAACTCAAATCAAAGGAATAACAAATAATAACTGGTGAGTCTTAAATTAAGACGGTAGATCTTGGTAGATACCTTTATTTACTTTTAAGAACATTCCCAATCTAAGGAAAACTCGGGTATGTGCTTATGGCCGCTCACAAAAACACATAAACATCCAGGTGGCTATCTGCTCCGCTTTGACACTGAGAGCACTAACCTTCTAAGAGGGAATTAGGAATGTGGAGCTGTCTGTCTACAAACAATGGCGACACAAGAAATCACCATAAATGATGCAATGTTTGAGATGAGAGAGATGACGAAATGTAGTCCCCGAGGGAGGAGTGATGTCAGCACTTAAGTGCATTTGCCGCATAGTTGTAAAATAAAAGAGAAAATAAACTATTTTTAGAAGAATAGACCACACACTTTGGTAATGTTGCATTAGTTGAACAATGTTCCAGACTCTGAAGCTCTGATACAGAGTTTAGTTGGTGTATGGTGGAGTAAGTGAGGGTACTGCTCAGAGAAAGCACCACGTAAGGTAATCACTCGCAACAGTTAGCACAAGAAAATAGATACATTCATTACCGAATTTGATAGGCATGTGAGCAAAACCATTGTGTCATACTGCAAAGAAATATCTTAATTTTCATATTAGGATACATAGGAATGGGGGGTGAACTCAATATTGAAGAGGTTATTATCTCTCTCCCCATGTTAGTTACATTCGCCTGGCATGTATAGCCTGCCTTACATCTTCTCTATCATTAGACCCACTATTGAGTGCAGTGTCCAGAGAGATCCCTATGTAGACATGCCTCTATAATGGAGAGCCAGTCTGAACTTGATGAAAATGCACCATGTTGTTCAGATCCATTTATAATGTCTGAGGTTTCTATTATTTATTTGGTGGTGGAGGAGATCCTGTTCATCAATACTTCTGTAGACATTATTTTGGGCTTGAAAGTCAGTCCAAGAATGATTCAAATGAGCCTTGTTTCCTAGGTCCATGTATTTCCTGGGCAGCCCTGTTCACCACTATATTTGAGAAATGCATCCATCGTTGTACATAGACCACCAATATTGTAGGTGAGTGATTCAGCAATACAGAAGATCCGTCAATGTTGATCCATTGGTTATAGGCAGTCTATGTATATGTTGACACTTGAAGAGATATACAAGATCAGATATAGATATTACATCATATGCTATATTTAGAGAATTGTGCTGAACTGTATATTTCTTCTCTCCTGTAAGTGTGTGTGGGGGGGGTCATGGAATGCTAGCCCAGGATCTGTACAAAGTAGATACAGATTTTTAATAGGAGCATTTTGTCATCTAAGAGACACGATCCATACAAGGTGTCAGCGCTAAATGGAGTCATTCCAGCAAGTCTCCATTATTTGCCGCTTTATATATCCATCAGTCACAAATGTAGGCATTTGAATATAAAATGATAGAAGCCATTCTACTATGGTGCTCACGTTGGCTTAAAAAACTCAAGTCTGACCTAGTCAGGAATAAACAATGACCATGGTACTCTAGAGTAGGTTGGATTACATCAGGAATGGGGTTGGGGACTGCCAGAAGATGTACTCTACTTTGTAATGTCATCAGCTAAATGAACTATGAATGCTAATAAAGAACAACTGAATTAGAAAAATCTATTTTCTGGAATTCAAGTCATGCCATTAAAGGGCTATTAACATGAAGTGCAGCCTGAGAGGCATTCTGAGTAGTTATCTGAAGTGGCAGTACTTGTCATGGTTTTGTGTGGGCAAGGGTTGGTTTCTTTAGATCCAGGGCAGCTTGCACTCTTTACATCACACGTCCACTAATCCAACAGTCTGCATCCTTTGACTCTCTGTTTTAAAGTACAACTCCCATCATCCCAGGCAAGTATAATCGATGGGAGGGGAGCATGAAAGTTGTAATCCAAAAAAACAGGTGAGCTACAGGTCCTGCCCTCATCCACTGCATGCTCCAGTCTTCAGGTGCCACACCAGTTTCTGCTGGCAAAAGCACAAGTGAGGAAAAGCAGAGCTATCTTGAAGGGAAGAACTGGTATTCTAACAGACCTTGTTTATTAATATTGTTTGTGCACACTGTAACAAAAGCAAGGATTTAGCAACATTAATTAGTGCACAACACGCAACATGAAACATCACCTTGGTGCTCACAGAAGAAACAGATACTTGGTTTAATTCTGAGCGTGACACTTTCAAAGCACCACACACCGTGGGTAATAATAAGCAGCGCTCAGATACCTGAGGGTTCGTAGCGCTATATAAATGCTAAATTATTATTATTATTATTATTATTATTAAAGAACGAAAGACATTTTGCAGGGCAAAATGTATGTTTTCTCAGCAAAAGACACTATTAAAAATGAACATTATTTTACTGTACCAATAGTGTCAACGGGCTTGTTTTAAAGCTGTAGTATGCCCTTTTTCTCAGTGATCACTTATTGTCATTATAAAAAATGAACATGTGGATTACTTAACAAAGCACACAATCAGAATCAAGAAGGCCGACAAACCTTACTTCCTATAATACACTTTCAAAGTATCCCTTTGAGAAAAAAAAAACAAAAAAAAACAAAGGTGCAAACGGAACCAATTTGGGATCATGGTACCTTTGCAAAGCATCATCCATCATAAGAATGAATGACCACAGCTCTATATATTTGACAAAAGTGTCTGCAATAAAAGGAGTGTATGCTTGAATCCTTAAGTAAGCAATGCGCATTTGCCATGGTTCTCATTTTATCATTTACCCGACACCCTAACATTAAAAAGCTTGTTAACAGGAACTATACATACACATTTGGACAGCTCTTTGGATGTTTGCGTAAAATGTCTGTGACATGTGCCACTTCAGGCTAGTCTGTCAGACACCCACCCTGTTTCAAAAGGGATTATATTTATGTATACTAGCTGTACCGGCATATTATGTGCTATCATAGCACATTGTGCACTCTCACTCCATGTGTCTGTCTCATTACATGTGGGTGAGAATCTCAGAGACAGGTGAGCATATCCTAGAGCCCCACCCTGTCACTGTTGGGAGAAACATGTCAAGAGAATGCAAACACATATCTTGGGTTTTGGGGTAGCAGCTACTAAACACAAACATTGTAAATTTTATTTTTTGAAACTGTACCACGTTTCAATCATATATTGTAGTCATAATAAGAACGTTACACTTGTTTTACAGAGCAAAGCCCATTTTCAAATTATAGTATATCCATCTACATTAATTTATGATGAAAGGTTATAATTTCAAGATGGAGAATCTTGTACACTCCCCTTGTTCTCTTTTGTTGACAATTGTCATTGAGGCAATAAGGAAATAATACGTAGTAAACCAGATAATTTTTCAACAATACAGTGGAAAATGTAGAAGGTTCAGAAATACAACCGACACGAGTAGTGAAAGGTCTACACAACTAATTTGCGTCTTGAATACCCAATGAAAAAGGATTTCAAGTCAATTGGCCGAAACACATACCTGAACCCCAAAACCCATTCTGAGCATACAGTATCCAATAAGGAGTAGGGAATGTGGGGATAGAAGAAGAAGGATAAAGGAAGATGAGCGTGTGATGGTGGCAAAGGAAGGAAAGAAGACAACAGAAAAAAGAAATGAAATATTGATAAAGAACCCTGCTTGAGTGACATTTTGTTATGCACCATCAATTTCAGATTTTAAACATTATGAACAATTTAAACAATGTAAACAACGTCAGCAAAGTTAACAAAATTAACAAAATATCACCCACTTTGAACTCAATGGGGGAGATATCAAAGGCAACCTTCTCACGTGTCACTTACAGTGGCGTCGGCCCAAAGGAGGGTCCCCGGTAGCAACTTTTGGCATAGAGGGCTAGGACACAGAAATTCATTCTACACTAACATTACATAAACACATCACTCAATTACAGATACGTGTTTTGAATTCAAATACAATACAAATGTCAAGTTACACAATAAACTAGGATCTTCTCCAGTAGCATATATGTAATGCTCATCCTCAGTTCAGCGAATGTAGGTGCTCTACTAACAGAAGCCATGCACTGGAGCCTGGTGTCAGGCACTCCGCTTTCCTAAGTGTGCAGCAGGTTTCAACAAAGGTGCGCATACGCCCCCTGATTCCACCATGCCACCACCAGTATTCGGGATAGTGCTTTCCAGTTCATCATGATCACTCTAATGGTTATGGCTATTAGTATGTTCCGCATTTATCCCTGCATTGCATTGCCCTCAAACATAGGATGTACGCTACCAGCCACTATGGCAGCAGTTGAGAGGGGGCGGAGATGAGCCCGATCCATGGCAAGTCTGATTTCCAGAAGGCCAAAGAAATTCTACATAGGAACAATTTATGTTTACGCTATCTTTCCACCTCCTTGCACGACCAACATAGTGAGTGTTCCATAGGGACTCCAGTTTGTGTAAATTTGGACGGTGTCTCTATTATATAGCATATAAAGCATCTGAGTGATTGACCCTGCCATGCACGTGTCGGATATTTCTCCATAAAGCTGTCCACAAATAACCAAGGAAATCAGTATTGCAGTCCACATTCCAAGCCAATTCACTCTGTATATTTGGATTGGATGATGTATCAGTGGAAAAGAGCTTGTAAATGTCTGAAGCAGATTCAGGAGGTTTCCTGTGGGTGGGGGAGCAGTCAGTTACAACACCATTTAGTTTGACAACACATCCAGACATCTGTAAATATCGTAAGAATTCTCCATCAGGGAGGTAACATTTCTCCTGAAATAGGGATGAAGGGAAGCATCCCAGAGACAAACCACACCGGACCCAGACAAACCCACATAGGACAAAACAACGGGTTTGCTGGCTATCAATTCCTTATAATACCAAAGGGGAATCAGCTTCTGTGGCTTACTTGCCTTTGCTAGCAAAGTTACCCAGGCTCTCAGGTAAATGTAACTAGACCAAACTGTTATAGTCCTGGTTTGGCTAAGAATCGTGGGATGTAACTAGGGGAAGACCAGTGCCACCTCCAAATTGTGCCACATCAGGAGCAAGGTGAGGTCTTCCTTTGAATACCACCATGCCCCCTGGTTAATCACAAATGCATTAAGGTATTTTTATTTAGATTTGGGAAGCACACCCACTCCCAGGTGAGGAATGTAGTTCCAGCCCATTAATGGATATTTTAGGTTTACTCACCATCCTAAGAAACCTACTCAGTATCCTCTCAATGACCCAAAAGAAGTTCTGCCACGCCAGATGAGAACATTGCCAAACTGTACTGTGCCACTGGAGACACACACATCTTGATGGTTTCTAGTCGTCCCCAACATGAGAGCACAAGTGGGGACTACCTATTCATTAAGCCTTCTATATTAGTTTTAATTGTATTACAGTTAGCCTTTCAAATATCTTTAGGGTGTCTAGCAAATGTGATGCCCATGTACTTCATTTCCTCTTGTTGCCATTTCATATTAAAACATTGTGTGTGTGCTCTATAGCAATAATTGTTAAGGGGCATGACGTCTGTGTTTTTTCGACATTGAGCTTGTAGGCAGGCACCATTGAGTAATGTGAAACTTCTTCTAAAAACGGACGGATAGAGCTCAGTGGGTCCTCAAGGTAAGCTAAACTATCATCCGCATAGCATGTTGTATTAACTGCAAACCCACGGGTACCTACTCCCTTGATCGGGTCATTGTTGCTTACACTTTGTAACAGGGGCTACAGGGTAGTACGTAGAGTAGAGGGGATAGTAGAAAGCTTTGTTTTGTGCCTCTTGACAAGGTGAAATAGCAGGAGAATATGCCATTTACAAATACTGTACCTTTAGGCCACAGATATAATACCATAGACCAGGACTGATAGGATTGGGCCATACCCATGCCATCATAGACCCTTCACCAAGAATGTCCATCCCACCCTGTCGAATGCCTTTAAGGCATCCAAGATTATTGCAGCCCAGGGCCTGTCTGACCTTTTGGCTAAATCTAGGGCATCACAGAACAGACGAGTGATAGTGGATAGTGGAAGTCAGTTTGGTCCTTATGTATTCATTTGGGTTCGCAGGGTTTGGTTCCCATTGCTAGGACATTGGCCTAAATCTTTGCCTCAGCATTAAATAATGAAATAAGTCTATAGTTTATAGTCACCATAGGATGCTTTCCAGGTTTAGGTATAACCTGAATCATGGCTTCATGGAAGTCACATCAGAGGTATAGCACTCAAACAAGGATTTCAATTTCGGGCAAGCAGATTTTTAAATGAGTATTAGAAATCTATGGGGAGCCAATTCGGAACCAGGGCCTTTCCTTTCTTCAATTTAGTTATGGCCAATTTGATTTCTGCTATTGAGATGCCCCAATCCGGGGCCATATAATCCCTTTGCATTATGCAGTTCCGTAAGGGGTAGGGCGCATTATCCAGATATGTATCAATCTGACAATCTGGGAGGATAGCGTCAGGAGTGTGTAGGGTATCATAAAGGCTTGCACACTCCTTTGCAATGTCCTCATTCCTGAGTATTGTGGAGCCCTCAGCCTCCAAAGATACAACTTTGTTGGTCTGATTCCTGGCTCTAGGGTTTGATGCCAGAAATGAAACTGTTTATTGACCCATCAAAGTACCTGGAGTATATTTCAATAGTAACACTGATGCCTTTTTCATAGCCATTTTTTATTCTCACATTTCGTTCTAATAACAACTTTTAACTTGTGCTCCAAATGGGATTTCAAATACTTTGCATCCAGGTCCTTAATGACTGTGAGACCTTTGATTGCACAAAGCCTTGCTGCCTGATTTTTCCCTGCTACATATTCAGTGATATGTCCTCTCAGTGCTATTTTATATGCGTCTCACACCACCATTGGTCCATGATACGAAATCACCAATGCATATATCTGTGATGTCATCATTGTGTTAATACGCTGCACAAAAGAGGGTGCATAGGTAAAGTGGACTTGCATGGGAAGCGATTGATGAATTTCTGGGATTTTGTTGCATTAAATCAGATCACCTTAACCCTCTCTTAACCAAGGTTTCCCCCTTTAATGGCAATGCCCCCTATAATGGCAACGCATTACACATACAGTGTGAACTACCCATGCCCACTGGATTCCCCTGGTATTCCCCCAATAACCCTTGAAAATCCCAAACTCTTCCCTGTCCTCACAGGTACTCACCAAGTGCCCCCCTCCTCTTTCCATGGTCCCCCTACTCCCCTCAATTGTTTTATTTCCTCCATGGCCCTCTCCTCGCCATTGCCCCACCGGTTGGTTTGTGTGATGCATTTTCTTCTCGGAGGTGGACTTGATTGAAATGTGAGTGCTGAATTTCAGGGGTTTTGCTGCATTAAATATGATCACCATAAATTTCTCTAAATAAACGGATTTTCACTGAATGTGAATGGTTTTGCTATACATTAGTTTCCTCCAGTACCACTAGTGATGTCCTTGGTCTCTGTACTTGTTGTTCTAATAGTTTTCTTTTGGGCCCACTAGCCAGTGGCCACAGCCGAAAATGTTGCATAGTTTCTTGAGATCTCATTAGCTATGGTGTTCGGCATTGACCTCTGTACGTGTTGCACCACTATCTTTTGTGGCCAATAACCATGGCACTGGGCATGTCACTCACACACATGGAACCATCGCCACATGTAATTCATATCACTGAAGGTAATTTCAACAATGAGATTCTAATGGATTGATTCTTTGTACCCTAAATCAACACCAGTTGCTCTACAAAATCTATACCAATGTATTTGGCTCCATGTCCATGTCATTTTTTTGGATTTTTGTAGGTCGCCTAACCAAAAGACCAATTTGTTTTGGGCGATTTTAGGCAGCCGACAAAATTAGAAGAAAGGACATTGCCTCGCTCCCCACCCCAACCCCTTATCTCCTGCCCTCTACCCCAATGTGCGCCATTCTGCCTGCAAATCCCCATGTGTTAAATCCCATTTTTTTTGGCGCAAATAATTATAAATCAGAGCCAATGTGTTTTCCTTCAAACAGTTCTTCTTAGTCAGTTATTAGGACTTCTTGCATTCTGAGATTAATTAGAGCCAACATGAGGTTTGAAACCATATTAACTTCATCTATCAGGCGGACATTCATTTGTTTCAGATGTTTGCATACTTCAGTAGTAGCTTCTGCTGATAATATGTAGTAATCTAATTTGTTTTGGTGTTTGAGTTGGAGGAACAGTAGTTACAACTCCTATGTTGTAGGCAGCTAGACTTGTGGGTCTGTTACAACAGCTGAACGGTTGTTGTTTGTTCATTCTTGTAGAAATGTGCTGATTAATTTATTGAAGAATGCTTTGCCATAACCAGCTTCTCCACTTACAGGAGCAGCGGTTTATTAATATTACAACTCCAAGTTCTAGTTTCATGTTCAAAACCATGTTCAATTTCTTCAGTGACTTCAAGATAAATGGTGAGTTGTTCATCATTTAGCTGTGAGTTGAGCACTGACAAGTCTTCAGATTGTTTAGATTGATGCATGTTTTTTTTTTTTTTACCTCAGTCATGGATATTTATGCTTTATTTGGAATGAGTGGTTCTCCAAGTGGTTCTTGGCTTCCTGTAAGAGAAGTTTGACTGCCTTCAGGCGTGTCTTTATCTAGCAGAAGTTCAATTTCTTCCTCTTTTTGGGGTTCATTGTCCAACATTTGTTTGTATTGTTTGAAATTGACATGTGTTGTAATGCTTTCATACGCATTGTATGCAGCTTCAAATAAGTCATGGTCACCTAATTATTCCTCTTCTTTTCTCCAAGGTTTGAAATGTTGTAGTAGGGCCATGTAACACGGTTTTCTATGTTGCAGAAATTTAAATGATATCTTTGTATTATTATGTAGGCTGGGTTTGGTAAGTTTTATTAGGCTTCCCTCACAAGTTGAGACTGAATATTTGCCAGTTGTCTCATCTGACGTGACATTATTTCTGTATGAGTCGTTTTGGCTATGTCGTACAGGCATCTGTTTCCCAAAGCAGTACTTATGTTTTGGTAGTATGTGTCAATTAAATTGTTTTTTTTTTACATTTGTTGTCTTTTGTGATCATCTGTGGCTATTGTTTCTATCTGTTGGTAGTATTTTAGTACCCTTTTGCATGATGAAGCTGGTTCTTTGTTTAGTCAGACAGAGTTTTCAGATTTTCCATGTAAAGTTTACCTTTTAAACAGTCTGCAGCTTCATAGCACCTGCATTATTTATGGGAGAGCATTTTTATACCCAAGCTGACCATTTTTGTGACAGTGTTTTGTCAGATGATATGTTATCCCAGAGCTCTTTTAGCTGTCTTCTCAGATTTGGCTGTGGCATGTCTTGCAACTGCATTACAATTGTCTGCAATGTATTCTACGTCTTTATCTGATTTCCACAAGAGGGCAATGATTGCTTTGAAATCATTGATGCACTTGAATGCTTAGTACCTTTTCACGTTGTATGAGTTTTTAGGGGATTTCCCTTTGGCACTGTGTCTAACAGAAGACATCAATCTATTTACTTGTCCTTTTGTGCAACCTGGTCTAGGGAAGCCAAAGCAACATTTGGTATAGTATTTACCTTTGTTTTTATATCGATGTCGGCAGTATTTGCTACACTATTGTATTTGGAAGCATAAGATTTGTGTATGTCGTTCACAATGTGCGGTGTCTGATGGGATGTCACAGGTAATATGTTTGTCAATAAATTATAATACAGTGGCATCAATGTCATGGCCAAATTTTGGGAGCATCTTTTATCCACAAAAGCATGTGTATGTCTGGTGCTCCTCTGGATTAATATTAATTTCTCCAAAAGAAGTGTTCCACTTCTCTGAGTGTATGGGTAGTTTTATTGCAGAAGAAGTGAAGCATGGCAATGAAGCCATGGTGAAAGTATCTTGAAAAATTGAGAGGGTCAAGAGAACAGAGTTCTACTGGTGTTTTTATATCGATCCCCTTTTTATTTTGGTTTGCAGTATGTAAGAAGTCATGCAAGTCAGCCCTTGCGTATTCTTCTTCACACCTTAAAGTAACAAATCATGTGGGTGGGCCTCGGTTCCTTTGCATACAACGTACATCAGCATGATATTGGAACCAATATTTTTTTGGACCACGCATGTTTGCCAAGAGATTTGTGATATTTGACTGCAAAACTTAATCTTTGTCTTTTTTCTTTTGAAGCAGTTGGGGAGCGCACACGTTTAAGAAATTAGAGCCTGTGTTGGTGTGTGTGCAACTCCATAACATAGAGTTGCTAGTTTGCTTTCGAAGAGAACATGGAAAAATAATTCCACGTTTTCTCAAAAATGTGGGTCTTTAGAATACGTTTGTAAAGAGCGATATTCTGAAGCACTAATTTGTGTGGATCTGTCACCATATATAATACATCTTCTATGGTGTCTTTGGAATGTATTGTGTGAATTGTATACTGGTCTAAAATGTTGGCTGCAGTAACAGGATGTAGATGTTGAAATGTGCTTGTTTGTGGAGAATCTTCAATTATTTGGGTAATTTCTCTTAAGTTTTCCTCTATGTTTATATCTTTGTAGTATTCATTGTTTTCTTTGAGATAGTGTAGGACTTGTCTAGTTTTGTTTAAGTCGGCTAGTTGTTGCCACATTTCTTTATCTTTTGTGGGAACACCATTAACTAGTACACTCAAAGATTGATCTATTGACCATCATACTCCCATAGTTTCTCCATTGTCTTTAAGATCTAATGGCAAATATACTACTTTGCCACAAATGCCTTTTTGTAACTCAGGTGAAAGCAATTTGGCACTTTTAGCTTGAAGGCATATTATAGCTTGTACTGTTTGGATTATAATGATGTCATAAAAGTTAAGTTGTTGGAGAGATTTTGGAATTGGGAAGACTTCTAAGATATTAGTGATAGCATGTGATGTCATTTGGTTACTGTCAAGCATTGTATTGCAGTTTGTGCAAAACATTGAGGGGACAGTTATTTTGCATTTATTCTCTGCTGTTAGATATATTGCTTATGGCAATCATTGGGATACCTCATTGTCCTCTATTTTGTAGGCCATATCTACCATTTGTGTGTTCTGTTTATTAAAATTTCTGTGACAACAGACAGATACTTTGGTATGCGTTTGCAAGGAGGTTGGTGTTTGTGGCATTTTCGCTAATATCTAAAATGACTGCATTTTCTAAGTCAGCTTCAATTCCAAAATATTTACTTTGGATGTGCTCTCTTTCTCAAAGTTATTTGGTTGTTTCATGTAGGAGAATGCTATTTAAATCGTGCAGTTGTAGAGCAGGACCTTGTGCACAGTACAGTCTATGCACAAGGTTTTGTAGAGTGGAATGGTGTGTTGCTAACATTTTGAATGATATGGTAGAAGGTGCTTTTGCGAGCAGTTCTGAACTGCAGGCTAATGAATGTCCTTGCTGTCCAGTGTGGATGGGTATGGGGCAGGAGTCCATGGTTTGAAGAGTTTTTATGCTACGTGTGTCTTTTAGTTTCACAATGTGATTGAGGCATTTTCATACAGATTTGAAGGCTTGTTGGTGTATGTTACATATTGAGCTGCACGTCCATTTGTATACAGGACGGTTTGTTTGGCCAAAAAGAACATTTGTTTTAAAGTTGTTGCTGATGTTTTTTCTATAAGGATTCCTTTTGTCATAATGGTGTATCCTCAGTTACAATTGTCTATGGCAATTGGGCATTTCTGTTCTTGTTTATAAGCCTCTTCATTGAAATATGGTTCTTTGCTGCGTGTGTGAATCCATTCACCTTCACCAAAGTTTGAAAAGGTATCTATATTGACATTGCACATGTTTAAAAGTACTTTAAATTGATTAATTTAGTTAGTGGTTTCAGTCTGTTTAAAATGAATATAAACAGCTTTTTTGGTAGAAATTAGAGCTTCAAGGATTCATTTTCTGTCGTAGTTTTTAAGGGTAGATTGTGACTTTTTAGCTGTCTCATAATATTGTTAAAACCTCTTCAATGGAAATTTCTTTGTAATATAGATTTTTTGGAATGCTTTACTGTGGCTATGTTAGCTTTAGTAGATATAGGGTTAGGTTCATTAGTAGGTCTGCTTTTGTTTGTACATCTTTGTTTACTTTTAGTTTTTGCAAGAGGGGCCTTACTTTTTTAGTGGTGGCTGGTTTAGTTGTGTTGTGCGAGGTTGCTAGCTGTTCTGTTTTAATGTTTTCGATACATTATTTTAGAGGTGGATGACAATATCCTTGTTATTATTTTTATCTGCTCCATATTTACTTTATTTTCTACAGAGTTGGTTTATAGAAGGCATTCTGTTTTGTCTGTTGGGGAAAAAAGAAATGTTGTGTTTATAAGTTGTGGAATGTTTATGGATGTATCATGAATGGGTGTATGGGTATTAGTGTACCAATGGATAGAGTGCTGTGTGATTGTGTTGTGGGATGATAGGTGTAGGTGGGAAGGTTGTAATAGTAAGAGGCTGCATAAGTGTGATGGGTTTGGGTAAATATGACATTGAAATCTGATACTGTTTTATAAAATAGCTATATTCATGTGATGGAGAATGGGTAATCCACTATTGATTGTAGAATGTTTTGAACAGTACTGGTGTTAGTGAGTAAGGAGTTGTGTTGTGATTGAGCATTTTATGATGTGTTGAGGGACAAAGTGGTTGCTGTAATGGTGTGATTTAGTGCATACATTTGATGGTTGGGTGGGTGTAATTGAAAAGGGGTGAGCAAGTGTGTGTGACTGTGTGTGCTAACGTGTGCAACAACATTGCTACACCTAATGTAACCAGTAAGCAATGCTGTGTCATTTAACTAAGCTACCATAATGTAACAGCGCCTCAATGCCCCTGGGCTGCAAGTGCGTTTTATAAATTCAAAATAAATAAATACATGTGTTAGTGATTTGGAATGGAATGCATCTGAAAATTGTTGGGTTTAAAGTCAGGACTTTACATGCGTAGGTCTATGGAAGAGTAAGGACATGAAATTGTGGTATAGAAGTTGATGAGAGGTGGATGTGTTGTTAGGCAGTAAGTAATTGGTGGTGTATTGAATACAAAGGAATGTTAACAAAGGAATAGAACAAGTGTGAATGCTGCAATAGAATGAGTAAGAGAGAAATACAATATTGTTGAATAGAAAAGACAAGTCTAGGCTAATATATAGTGAAAGTATATTGTTACAGTTTGAGAGATAAAACAAAGTTTGTTGGAATATGTGGTACTGGTGAAGAAATGTCCCTGAGAGAGGTTGTTTATTATTAAGGTTGGAAGAGTTGTTGGGAAAAAGAGTGAATAAAGTTGTGTTATGGGTAGAGCCGTAACCTGTGTTCAGTATGTTGTTAGAACAATTGGATTATGAGTAGTGCTGTGTGGGAAATTATGAGGAACAGGGTAAAAATTGGCATTTACTAAAGATATATATTTAAGTTATTTTTGCAGTACAGTAAAGTTTCTTCTAGGGCTAATATGTGATGGTGGCATCATATAAAAAGGATGAAACCAATGGTTTTGTAGTAGGGCAATTTTTGTGCTTGCGCTTGTAATAAGAACAGTGCTGTGTTTATGGTGCAATGTATTTATAATGTGTTGCAGTGCTTGTAAAGAATAGGAAAACTGTGGTGTAGTGGTAATGCAGTGCCAGTGTTTAGTCAGAGCAGTGTATGGTATCTTATTGTAGTGGTTGGAAAAGGGAAGTATTGTATATGTAAGGAGAAGTGTTGCATGTAGATGTTTTGGCAGTCTACACATATGTTTGAGCAGATGGAGAGTGGTGGCCCTTCACGGGATGTGATGAGAAAGGTTGGAATGTATGACATTTATACATAAGGAAAACTCCCAAATACTTTCTGTTTAAACATGTTTCTTTTTAGGAGTATTTTGTTGAAAGCTAAAACATGCATATGTGCATTTACAGCAGCACTGTTTGTAACTTTCTTTCTACAAGTAAGGGAAATGCAGTTGCAAATGATTTTTAGAACACTGTTCAGTGGCAGTTGGTGTTTGGAAGTTTAATATGTTGGCTGTACATGTGACTGCCGCCTGATGTGACTAGGTGCAGAATATTGCAATAAATGGCATTTGAAAGCGTGGCTGAAAAAGAGAACATGCTTATTGAGGTGCTTATTACAGGGTTAATTACAGCAATCCTGTATATATATTTATAGAGGTGTTTGGAAACAAAAAGACTTTTAAACATGTAAGAATACCTGTGTTATGTTTTCTTAGGTGTCGATATTGTTGAATATATGCAAATAGATATCTTGGAGAGTTTCACAGTAGTTTTTGATGCAGGAGGCTGTGACTAACAGGAGATATGCACTCTCAGAGTTGAAATGTACAGCTAAAGTGTTGAAGTTAGGTGACAGGGTTGCATGTAGTGTTTTTGCATGTGATTGGTGGATGGATGTGTGACTGTTTGAAAGCAGCCAATGGGGGAGGGTTACGAGCATAAAAGTGAAAAGGGTGGAAGGGCTGCCCCGCGCTACGGCCTCCGCGGATAAACGCTATAGTTTGCAGACATGCACGTGCCATCCCGGTCTTTTGAGGATGCTTTTTATGGAAATAGGACTGCAGAGTTGGAACATCTGCAAACACCAGGGGATTAGCCAATCAGGTGTTGTGGTTGTGATGTACAGGAAGACAGGGTAGCAAGTGTTTTATTTCTTGTGTGCAGTGATGATGGCTAAGGCTATGTCTATGAAAAAGCAGAGTGTCTCTATGGTGGGTGATTATTCGATCCATTGGTTTAAGGTGTACTCTGAGTAGTGTGGATTAACTGTGAATCTTGGATTAGAAGAATTTGAAGTTTCTTGCTATGGAGTTCGAGGATTGAAGTGGCCGGAATTACTACCATTTTCTGAGAATAGAGTTACTTTGAAATATCCATACATTATCAGGTTCGCTGTGGAGGCAACAGTTTGGGCTTTGTGACTGGAATATCCTTACAGTTAGCCATGAAGGATACATTTACAAAGTTAATGGAACTGATTCCAGGTTCGAAGATTAGTTTTTCTTGGATTGCTGTGAAAACTTTCTAACTTGTTTTGTCCACTAATTGAAAAAGCGAGATTGAATGTAAATAAAGTTGTATGCACTTTTTTGGGGGATTTTGGAATGAAAATATCAAGTTTGATGGCGTGAATATTTTTTGAAGGGATGGAGTTTCTTTGAGTCATTTTGGAAATCAGATTTTTCTTTTCAATGTTCAAAATTCATTGAAACAGTTTCTTTCAAAATGTACAATATGTAGGTTCTAGAAATAAGTATAATCCTAATTGTGCCAAACTGTACTGGTATTCAGTTTTCAGGTGAGAGCCCAATAATTGCAGTTATACTCTTATTTTTCCATAAACATATTCTTTATTTAGTTGCAAAGTATGAGGTATCTACACATGTTTTACCTTCTTAGATTCAGAGGGCTCTTCAGTAGAGTATCAATTAAATAGCAGGTTACATATACCTTAATGAGCATAAATAGAAAAAAAGAGAACAATCCAATCAAATATTTACACAAAATGAATACCAAAATACAAAGCAAAAATACAACACATATAGTAGAATTGAAACATGCTAGTTTTCACATTTTACAGCTTAGTTGATCAGTTGATACCAGATTCCTCTATTTTTATAGTTTGAACATTATTTTGGCTTTATCCTTTAAGAATAGGAGTCATTTGAGTGAAAAGTTATTTAGGGGTTCTACTCACCTTAGCTATATATAACCTGGAGTTTAATGTAAAATCCATTGCAGACAACTGAACACCTACTACCATTACTATAAAAAAAACTCTTATAGGATTTGACCAAAGAATAAATCCTATTTTGATTGCTTACGTGGTACTGGAATGTATAGTATGTAGTGACGTTTGTGTTAGTAGCTGTAGTATATTAAAAGAAAAAAACTGAAAACGGTTTTAAGCTGTTGGTAAAACCCCCAAAAAGGCAAACAATAAGAATAAGGTTCTTTAAGAGCCACAATTGTGGAATGAAAAAAAAGTTGAGTTTAAATCCCCTTCCCCGTGTCATTCTTTGTTGGTCCGCAGACTGTTATACTGTCCATGGACTATATGCGTCACAAAAGATGCTTAGGAAGTTATGGTCCTTATTGTATGCCAGAGAACATTATTTGGGACAGAACATTGTTTCTGTCATTTCTTTCTTTATCTCTAGTACACAATTCTCCATTATTTATTTTAGCATAGAAGAACATGCTAAAGGAAACATTGGAGAATCTTATTGAGTCGAACTACTTTACTGAAAAATATAAAGCAGATGGAGTCCATAGGATTTTTAATTTAGTTCTATTTTTTTTACTATGAAAGGTGTCTCAAATAGAACCTATTTTTGGGTATTTTTTTCTTTCTTTTTTTTCTTTCAGGAGAGGCAAGGAGGTAAGTTGGAGGAGGGAAGGGGTACCAACCACAGATACAGAGGGGTAGGTCGACAGAGTAAATTTCTGAGCCTGCCTTAAAGCTAAGGCATGTGGCAGTGTTTCTCATATACTCCTTGACCGCAGCCTCAAAAGCACTTCAAAACTGCCCCCACCCCCCCCGGGCAGAGTGGTGTGTTGCATACCATACAGAGTTCTGTTGTTATAGAAAGGTATTGATCAACAGCCTCTTGAATGGCTTGCAAGGCAGCCAGTGGAATCCTCTGTCCCAAAGAAATAGACTGTGTGGTGGCAGGAACATTTGAGAAAGATAGGGTAGAGGAAGATAGCCTAATCAGTTAGAAATCAACAGTCTTTCTCACAGTACGCAGGTGGTTTGAATGGGTGTGGAGGCACATGAAGGTGGTACCGAAGATTACTGCCTGCGTTGTCCGTGACTGATTTTGACTCAACACTCAATGCATTTAACATGGGCAGCCCGAGCCTTTGGTACCCCTCCAACGGTTCATACAAATGCCAAACCCATGATTCTTTATGGGTGCTGGAGGTAGGTTCTTCCTCTACCTCATCTTCCACTTCCTCCGGAACCTCCTCTGCATCAGCATACCTGTTCTCATGTCCAGGCCCTCCAACTGGTGGTGTAGTGGCCCCTGGGGAGGAAGGATGGCCATGAGTGATGCGATTTCCAGTCAAATAGCAGAATTAGAAGTAGTTCTGCAAGGCAAATGCTCTCTCCAGGACTACCAGATTGAGAATGACTAAAAGTAATGCATGGGTCCCTTCAGAGGAACCGTCCGCAGACTTCTCTACTATCCACAGACTACTGAGTCTAAAACAGGCTTTGTAAAGTTGTAAAAAGTTGAGTGATCAATTTAGAATGGGTCTAGGAACTCTAGAAGAGTAAACATTAAACTTCAAACCTCCTAGATTGGCCAAAAATGCAGTTTCAAAATGTCTGTGAAGCACGGACACCAATCGCTGACACATCATCATGCCACACAGGTGCGTTTACATGACACTCTCCAAGGACATCACCAGTGCTGTCAGACGTTCGCGAACCTCAGTGATGAAAAATCTGTGTATAAAAGTTGTTGAAAGTTGATATTAGTGTTAATAATGTTGCTAATAGGTGGGGAATGGCAATGTTAAGTTAAATAATGTCCACAAAGCACAGACACTGATAGCGGACACGTCATCACACGCACAGTCACATGATGACATCCAGCGGCATCCCCGATGCCGCAGAGACCTCTATGAGACTCACCGGCTGTATGTGCAGAGACGCCCATGATAAAGTGCACACGTGGACTAATTAAAATTGCATCATGCGAGACCGACATGCCCGGACTAGGCACAATGTCCGTGAACACCATGCATTGAGTTAACGGACCTGTACATTTGTGTAGACTGCGTACTACCAATTGGAGTTTAAAAAAAGTAAATTATGACACAATAATATACACAATATTTATAGTATAAAAAATACATTTATTTACAAAAAGTCTGGGGTATCGAATCGGGGAACATCAATGGGATATTTGGAGTTTGTATAAAGTCATCATCAGGAAGGGAGAGTCATTTCATCAAACCGTCTGACATTTCTGTTTTTCTGGATTTGATTGGGTTGATTACTGGGTTAAAGGGGAGAAAGAACAAGTAGGGCAATGATAATCACCATTTCAAATTACATGATTTTTCACAGTTCATCCATTTTCCAGTTCCTGATTTCTTGCTGTGGAGTTGGGCCTTGGGATTGTTTCTGGTTCTTCAGGTTTTGCATAACTGCTGTGTAGTGTGGTTTGGGCTATACAAACATATACATATATTATTTCAATAAACTCTGTATGAGTTAGATTATTTGTTTGCATTCAAAGATGTATTTACCATTAAAAATCTTGTCATCACTCATTTCTTCTTTGGGAAGGTTGTCTTCTAGCCACGGAAGTGTATCCGCCATTTCTGTCAAAATAAAACATGGTAATGTTTGTTTATGAGAAGTGCTTATATTAATGATAATAATAGAAGAATAAATAATGTGTACTTACTGTCTGGTAAGAGGTTATTTTCCAATGTGCTGCTTGTGTATGTTAGTGCGTATGAAGAGTTTTACAATACTGATAATATGAGGTGTCCATTTGTGCTTTGTGTTTGGAACATTCCGTAACATTGTACGCTAAAAGAAAAATGTATTTGTACATTTCTAAATATTGAATTGTATATAGATTAGGGTCGTACCGAACTTCGCTTCGAGTCCGGCTGAAAATAAGCTATTCGGCTCCGGCCGAATAGTTTCTTGCTATTCAGCTCTTGCCGAATACTTAGACATTCTCATTTGAATACAATGCAACATGAACTCAGAAAGACAAATATAGACTTCAGTTTGCAAAACTGAATAGAATTAGACTAGACAAATAGCTATCACACAGCTGAAAAATATCTTCTATTGTAATCTGCTCTTTAGGGCATTTTTTGTTACAGATTCTTAGACATATAAGGTGCTCATCTTTTATACTTGCAACAATAAAGGAAAATCTTTTCTTTTGGCAAATGTTTATATGCAATGTGCACTTTTTTCAGTTGGAAAAGACAAACTGGAAGAAATGTGCATAGATACTTTCAGTTCCTGTCATGTCACTTCCCATTGTGTACATCATGGTCCCCCCTATTCTTTTTTTAAGGACTGGAGTCCTGAGTTTAAAATTATCTGATATTTTATCAGGAATGATAAATTACATATGTTTGTGTATTGGCAAGAAGGAGTGGCTAAGATAAGTGAAAAGTGAGCAGCATTTGTTTTGAAATGGAGTTCACGCATTTCATATTTCCTCTTGACAGGTGTACTTCATGAGCCGACTTGAACCATTATATACATTTCTCTGTGAGCTGCAAAGAAGTTGCAAAACCTGACCGCATCGACATTGCAGCTGGATAGAGAATACAATGCATCTAATTCACAAAGGCAGTCCTTTTGTATTTGTGAAGCTTCCTACTTTAACTGGCACTGAATATGCAACAATCTTCTGTACATTTGGTCCCTTCATTTTGGTTAAAGCTGCTTTATTTCTGGTTTATATGTTTAAAATAAAGATGCTATATTAATTACAATGAAGAGAAATGAAAGCATAGAATACATTTAAAATGGTGCTTTATTTGTTTTTTTAATAAGTGTGCTTTTTGAAGTTTGGAACATGGTTTATTAAATAAAGCAACTATTCGACTTCATATTCAGCTTCAGCCGAATAGTTGACAAACTATTCGGTATTCGGCCGAATACTAAATATGCTATTCTGTACAGCCCTAGTATAGATGTATATTTGGGTGTGATAAATATTAGTATTGTTGCTTTATGTATATGTTTTTGTAATTAGAAGGCTACAAAATGTTCTGTTGTCCCCCGTGCTTCTGGGTTTTGTTGATGCTACCTGCTGTCCGCAGACTTTCATACTGTCTGCGGACTCTAAGGCTGGTACATTGGGGATGAGTATAATATTAGGAAAAAGATAGGGTGCACTTTTAAACACCTATGAAATTCGGTGACAAAACTTGGTTAAAGGGACGTTATGGCTAAATTGCACTAATAAAAACCTATGAAATTCATTATGTGTCGCTGTTCAGGATCAACAGTGACCCGCCAAATGGAAGGTCAATGGCCGTCACTTCATGGAAAGATCTATTTTCAGGGGCAATTATCCTGCACCTTCTGCAAACACCAACAATGGATCTAGGGACAATGAGCGGGACGGCACAGTCAGAAACCTTTGTGGGACTTGAAAAACATGGCTTTCCACAGCTTGCAGCAACAAATATATAGGCAGCCAAGCTATTAAAGTAGTTTACTCACATCAGATGGAGAGGTCCTGAAGGATAGACCTGTGTCGACATCCTTGCCTTGTGCATGGGTTGCATGCTGAGTCTGTAGTACATATAGACAAATGTTCATGCAAGGTCTCGCAATGTATGCATCTCTGCACACAGTCGATCTTCGTGGTAGACACAGGTACACACATACTTGCAACGTTCCTGCCTGTAGCCCACTAGTATCATTTAGAGGAGCAGCTGGTTGTCCAAGGATCCTCTTTCAGATCCCTTCTGTGCAAAATAATGACAGGATAGAGCATCCTGCCCATATTCATAGTTATCCGCTGAAGGACTCATGTCCCCCACACAATTTGTAAGGAGGCATCCACTGTCTGGCTACCTTTCCACTAATCAGTTGAAATAAGCTACAATAAACAGTGTTCAACCCATAACCCACAATGTCATTGTTTTGTTCCAGGATGTAGGCATGCCATGTCAGCTGTGTACTCAAATGCATGGCACCTAATACCCTACTGCCCACCCCCCACACCTAACCTACAGGGATACCATCCACTTTACCTTTCAATGTGCACGCCATGGATCGACCTATTCCTTAGCAAAACATATCAATGCCTACAAATTACACTTCCAGAAGCTGCATGACCTGAAGTGGACACACTGCTTCCATCACAGCACTATGCACCTGATATACACATGTGCATCATGACACAATCACACAGACAAGCCATGCCAATGGCATAGATTGGGAAATGAGAATGCATGACACAAGTGTGAAGCCTTACAATGGCATTGCAAAAGACACACATGCATTGGTCATGTGCAGGGTCCGGGTCGACATCGATCCACCCGCCCCTAACTACATAGGTGCAAAGTACACACCCATGAGAAATTGCATACAAGTCGTGGATGGCAAATGATGTTCTGTATTGAAAAGTGCATCACAGTGTTCAAAACAATGAGGGAAAAGGTGCACAGGAACATGGCCAGGGAATACATAAATAAAAGGGTGAGTGAAGGTAAATGAAACTGAGGGTCAACTGGGCAAAATAAACATACATAAACTAAACAATATACAGTGCACACTTTCCAGGGAAGGTGAAATGTGATGAACACAATAGGGTACATAAAAATGAAAGAAACATTTAAAATAAATCACAGGTCACCATATGACCCCTTGGAATGACTGTGCCCACAATTACCACATCAACCTCCTCCCTCTTCTTTCACATTGCCATGCAGTGGCCACTGGCTTGGCAAGATAGAGGACAAGGAGAAGCAGGGGCCTGCTGTGTATATCTGCTGGCCACCCCTGGGTGTAGAAAGAATTAAAGATTTCGAGAGCAGAAGGGACCTACTACTACCGCTGCTGCTGGAATCTGATTAACCACTCACCTCAGGTGCCACCCCATAATCCTAGACTTTTGCCATTATTTGTCTGTGCATAAATCTGTGCCATTCTTCAGCCACCCTTGTCAAAAAAGTCTGGACACGCCACTGCCTCTGAGGCAAAGGGGCTATCTGTGTCTGAGACCGATTTTGTTTGATGGTACAGACAGCATCCTTCATCACCCTAAATTCCCCTCTGACCATCCTAAATTCTGCTCTTAGCCCTGGAACCTCTTCCCTCAAAGTGTCCTGTTCCTGTAACTGTCTCTCACCTGCTTCTTTCACCTCCTTTGCCACCTTTTGTAGGACCCTTGGCAACTGTTGGTGGAAGTCCACACTGGCACCTCCTTGTGTGGGGACCTTTAGCCATGATGACATCTGGCTGCAACAAGTGGTCGCTGAGGTTGGCACACTAACTCCAAATAGGTGGCTGAGCTGCAACCAGCACATGGCGCAAGTGGGTAGCCCAATGGGCCCCTGTGTTGGCCCCTCTCCTGCAGGTGTAGCAAGAAATGGATGTGCCCCATGCAGGGCAGAAGGAGTGGTACACTCACTGGACACTCGTGCTGGCCCAAGCTCTGGAAGGGAAGCTGGCCTCATGCAGCTAGCTGGGGACACACAGATGAGTGGTGGTGGGAAAAGTGGAGCAGGAGCAGGAACATGAGCCACAGCAGGCAGAACTACAGTAGATCCTAATGGGGCTCCATGGCCCTGCATACCCTGACTGCTGCTCCTGTACCTCCTCAAGCATCACCTGGGCGTCCACCTCTAACAACTGCACCTCTGCCATTCTCCTCCTTTTGTGTGTCCTGCGGGCTGGTCACCGCTCTGACACACTGACGCCGTCATGGGCCATGTGGACACAGAGGCTGAAAGAGAGAAGAAAGGGACGCATGCACACATCAAGGGGCGTACATTACAAACACCTGGAGCACACATTATGTCTAGACAGACAACAGATGCCAGACACATTAGCACATGCGGATACCAAGCCACATCTAGCATGCTTTGGGGGTGCAGTGAATATGCATGTGGCACACACATCGGGGGAACAAAAGGCATGATAAGAGCATCAACGACATAAGGACATAGGAGAACACCTAGCAGGCTTCTGCATGGGACTGATGATGCATACCACCCTCTGCTAGTTTTAAGGAAATCATGGTGGAAACAGTAAAGACAAACACACGTGATCACAGTTCAAGAGTGTTTATTAAACTGTATGCAGGTTGAAAAAATGCCTAATCTAAACTTAAATCTATAAATCAAAGATGGGAGCAAGTGTTCACAATCAAATGAAAATAAGACTGTCCTTGTGGCATTGTGTCAAATAAAAAGGGGCTATACTAAGAAATCTATTGCCAAACCTTACAACTAATACAAAAGGTGTGGGATGGTTTTAACGAAAAGAAAGAAGTGTTCATAAATAATATGTCAGGATGTAGTGGCTTGGGTCATCCTTCCCCACGTTTTGAGCATGGTGTAAGGTGGGTTATTGGAGCATAGCACACACTCAAGCTTTCCCAGCATGAGTCAACAGTTTCACTTGCTGCTATCAAGACCCCAAGTATCGTTTCCCTTGAAAGTCTCTTGCCTTCGATGGCCTGACCTATTCAATAACAAAACAAATGTTCCTTCAACAAAATGAAAGTTCATTTTCCTGGTTTTACTTAGAGTGATGATTCTTCACCTCTGTGACCCTCTCTTCTGGGTGTTGACCCTTGTTCCTCCTGGTCTTGGGTGATCAGTATTCACCCCTCAGATCTCCCTATTCTTGGTTTGGATCCTAAAACAGTTCCTTTCAATGTCAAGTCCTTCGGTGGGATGTTTACTGGTTCCGAGGGCCATATGAAAAATGATCTAACAAACACAAAGTTCTGTTTTATGTATTCCTCGGATGATGGTTTCAACCTTGGGGTCCCCCTCTTCTGGGCGAAGACCCTTTCTCTACTTTCAGCATCCCTCCACCGGGTTCACTCTGGCTTTTCTTGTGTTTATGGACTCACCCCGGGATCTCCCTCATTCGGGCTGGACCCTTCTCTAATATCAATGTCTTTTTGAACAGCTCATAGTGGACATCCTTCAGCCGGGTTCACGTTTGTCAGCTGTTTCTTGGGACTTTTGACTTGCCCCCTTCTCATCAACATCCATCGGTCGGGTTCACTCTTGCACATTCCTAATGACTCGCGGGAATCACTTCTCTTGCTTTCTCAAGTTAGTAGATCAAAGACTTTCAACTGTACGGGGATTTTGCTTGACCTCCTGTATGACCATTTTTTACCTAACTTGGAGGCTCTCCTATGACCTTCTGCTTTCTGTAGTTTTCTTGGAGCAGCATGCTCGTGTTACCTGTCCCTATTTGCAGCTGGTCTCCCCTTCACACTGTTACAGTTCTTTAAACGTCTTTTCACTTTGCCACATTCATTCACTACAGCCCAGTTCTCATTGGCTCTCCCCAAGACTCACTGGCTCTGATGAATCGCTTAGTTTTCTTTTCATTCGAGTCAAGGCCAGTACCACGGTAGCAGGAGTTTCCCTCTCCGCTGCTTATCAGCGTTGACACGCTCCGTGTACCATTGACATCTGTTGCAGCACACTTGGGCTATTTTCCTCGGTCTTACGATTCTCTCCGCAGAGGTTTCGGGGGTCTGCAGGGGAAACAGCAAAGTCATGCCTCACCCATGTCACTCTATCGATATTTGCTGGCTTTGTTCTCCTCTAGAACTGCCGGGTCTGGATACCTGTCTCGTCATGCGGTCTTCCTTGCTTGTCCTGTGCTGTCTTGCTCTACCTTTTATCCCTGTGGAGAAAAGAAAGGCTGTCAGGTGTGTGTGATTTTGGTCCATTGCCTAACTTTGCCTGACCCTGGTATTGGGACATGTCAGGTGGACACTTTTAACATTAGTCCATTTTTGATCATAAAATAAAAAAGGGGGTTTATGGGATTGGTAGTGTTTTATCTGAGTCGGTTGGAAATGCATGAAATAATAATCAGAAGGACGGGAAAGAGAATAACTGGGAGCATTTGGGTAGGATTTGTCGAATGAGTAAGAGAGTTTGTGGGAACTGTAGTTGTTGGTCACTTTTGACTGGGAGTTCGGAAAATGATAATCAGAGGGATGGGATTGGTAGGGATTATGATGCAAACAAGGATAGCTGGGCTCATGAACTGAACAGAGGGGATTGTTGGAGATACAGTTTCCCATGGCAGTGAGGAT
Organism: Ambystoma mexicanum; assembly: GCF_040938575.1. NCBI lineage: Eukaryota > Metazoa > Chordata > Amphibia > Caudata > Ambystomatidae > Ambystoma > Ambystoma mexicanum. The sequence goes on along the minus strand of NC_090933.1, from coordinate 1,228,026,440 downwards.
TGGTTTCTTAAAGGGTTTACCGTAGGTGGATGTTTTGCTGTTTTTGGCTTTGGGTAAGGGCGATTCAATGGGTGTATGGGATGATGAGTGGGAATACCTTATAAAAGCTTCAGGGACTATGTTCCCCTCACTATCCTGCCTGTGATGGTACTGCATGTCACTGGGGTATTCCCCTGAGCATAACCCGGGGTTCCCCTACCCAGGTGATCCTCCCCCACTGGTCCACCCACAGGAACTTGATCCAACAGCAATGACTGTGTCCTAGCCACCTGAAAAAGGGATTCCTGGACTCTACATAGGGAATTTCCCTTAGGTTTCTTACATAGTTCTGTGCACAAATATGCAGGAGGACCTGGAGTTCCAGGGAGCTGATGCTGACCCACAGCATGGGCTAGGATGGATCCTCTGGCCCTGCCTCCAACAACTTTCATGCCATCTCAGGTCATCACAGTGCGTATTGACCTCTTTCGCGTTGCGCTGATAGACCCCAAGTGCACTGATTTGGCGTGCAATCTTTGCTCAGGACATGGCCCATGTTGTTATCTCAATGTGCAGCGAGCTCCAGGTGCTGAGGTACACATACTTCATGAGCACCTCTGCCTCCATGACCTCCACCTCCTGTTGGGTGAAGTTGTGTTTTCACAACCTCAGAGGTGGAATGGAGGAGTCATTCTACGTCGGCCTGGCTGCATTCACGGGTTCCACACATGTACTGGGAGTGATGCATGGAGGGAGCTTGGACTCTCCCATGCACGCACGGTGGAATCCACACACATGCACATGCACAAGAGCTACCGAAGCAGCATTGCCATGTTTGTGTGCCACCTGTTTGTGCCACTTTTACTTGGAATCAGTGGTTTGTGGTACACACATTGAACAGACAGGACAGTGCCATTTACTGTGCGACCTGTGCACATTCTGGGGACAGATTGAAACTTTCAGTCAGGAATGTGATGCAGTGTACATGCATGGGAACTTGTGTGATACTTCATAACTTGAATGTGCTGGTGGTGGCCCGCTTGTATGTATGTGCCATGTGTTCCTATGAGTCGTGAAATTGAGCGGCACCTGTCCTTGATGAGTGGTGTGCATCGGTCATGATCCACTAGTGTGTATGCTTGCTGTGCCACTACTAACAGTCAGCACCCACTCAGTGGGCCTACTGTTAGTAGTGGTTGTGTGTGTTACCTTCGACTGCGAATGTCATGACAGAGGCAGGATAATGGATGATCACAATCATGACATTTCCATTGAGTGGCATCAAGTGTTGAAGTGTTTACTGAGGCCTGAACTACCAAATGTCTGTGAATCATGCCTGAACACCTTGTGGCTGAGACGTTGTGTTCCTGACACATGTTAGTGTGGCTTTGCCGTAATATGTGTAAATTGTGTGCCATGTCAATATGCCAAGACTGGCATCTCCATGTATGCACACATGTCATGGAGCTGACACTGGTAAGTATGTCACACGTGAAATGTGACTATCGGTTGTATGTTTATGTATTTATTTATTTATTTTAATTTTTATAACGCGCCGCATGCCCGTAGGTCTCAGGGCGCACACAAAGACAAGACAGAACGGACAACCTGTTGTGCAACCTTGCATTTCTCTTCATCACCTGAACTGAACGGCAGCACCATCTAGTCACTACTGCTTGTGGCATTGCACTTGGTCTGCCAGTGTGCGTAAGCCAATAATGTGTATGTGCGTGATGCTGTACATGTGGCAGTGGGGGATGTGCAGGCATGTGTGTGATGCCGTGGTGCTGGGGGGTGTTTCAGGATTTGGTGGTACATGTGACAGGAGGGGGAGAGGTGGTATGAGGAGGAAGAGCGTGGTGTAATAGGAGAGGAAGGAGGTGAGTCTGAGGTGGGAGTCAGTGGCCATTTCCTAGGCCTCCCACATCACTGTTTGGCGTGCAGCTCAGACTGGGATGCCTCAGAGGCAAGGGATGCCATGGAGGGCAAGCTGTCATCCTCCACAATGGTTTGGCTACTTCCAGGCTGAGTGGCACTCCAGTGAGTACTTGGCCTGTAGGCATCCTGTGCCATATGAGGTGCGTTGCCAGTCACCTGCACGTTCCTGTCCACTAACTAGGGTCTCCTTCTCTACATGCTGTGCCTCACCAACAGCATATCAAATCTTCCTGTCACTCTCAGGTGTTCCTCAGTTGTGGTCTCCATGGCGGTGACCAGCCTGAAAAAGTCTCGCCATATTTCTTTGCCAGTATTGTTAATGGCATCACAACAGCTGGACAAGCCTGCAAGTTCCTGCGTAATCTTGTGCTCTACCTCAGCCACTGTCTTGACCTTCAGCCACTGAGACTGATGCAATTCCCTAAGCCACTTGGGCGGCTCCACCCCTGATGGTCCCATAGGCTGCGAGGGTGGTTGTGTAGACTGAGGGTATTGTCGTCTGGCAGCAGCGTCTTGGGCAGAGGTACTTGAGCACTGCACTTTGAGTCACTGTGTTAGGAGTAATGGAGTGTGAATCTGAGGTGCATGGAGTCTGCGCTGCTGCTGTCCTCAGAAAATTACTCTACCTGCATGTGGGGCATGCTGTCCTCTACCAGCCCGTCTGGAGTTGCCTCCTCTGCAGACAGGGCGATTCAAAGGTCTAAGCACCTGTGTCCTGATTCGTCATGGCAGTCCTCCTGTGTGGGGGAGATGTGATCCCACCCAGTCTTCCTCCTTCTTGGTCTCCTCATTGACCACGCTCCAGACAGCCAGCTGTTTTACTCCCTCCTTCCTGCTTTCAGAGTGTTCTGCAGGGGCCCCTCCCTCTGTAGTCATGGCTGCAAAGTGGAAAGAAAAGGAGACATAATAGTCTGTGGCATAGAAACAATGTGTGCAAATAAGTGACATTACTGTTGTAACAGGTTGCTATATCTTAGCATGTATGTGGCCCTCATGCCTCTTCCCATTGCACCGTTAACCCACTGTCATCATCCATGTATAATTGACCCCCATGGATGAATTTGTGCAGCATCGCGATGTGTCACATGTTTGTGTGTGATGGTATGTTGGCAACCCCATGACTCATTGCATTTAGTTCTCATGTGGCTTGACATTGGACAGTTTTTGAGTCTGTTGGGGCGTGGGTCATGTATGGCATGGCTTGATTGGTGGTGGTTTTGTGGTTCATGTAGGGGAGGTGAGATATATTGGTGGTTGGCAGGGCAAATGTGGCACATGTGGCATGGTAGAATGTTCTTTTTGGGTGTATCTGAGATGTTTATTTGACTTGGTTGTGTGTTTGCTGCTTGGTGTCAGTGATGCATGTGCCTGGGTGTTGTCTTTTTCTGTGAAGGATGCTGACTTGTTTATGGAATGGGAATGGGTGTACTATGGACATCTGGGTCCATGTTCATGTGTGGCGGTGGCACTGTGCTGTGTCCTTTGTGTCGTTGGATGCTTTGGGGTACTTACAACAGGTTCATGGCCTGTGTGTGTACATGTTGTGTTCCCTTTGTGCCAGTTGTATTCATGGTTCAGATGTTGTGCGGGTGGTGAGTTGGGGATGTGAGTAGTTGCGGGGAGATGAAGTGCTTATTGCAGAAGCCTGTGCCTTTCACTGTGCCTTGTAAGCCAGTGCACACCTCCTCTGAAATCAGGGTCAGGGTCTTCTCTTACCTGGGCATCGGTCACAACCCAGGGCCTGGCGGTTCTCTTCCAAAAGCTTGCGTAATGTTGTACTCAGTGTATTTGAGTTTCACCCACTGCTTCTCGTCCAAACACTTCTCTGTTATGGCCCCCCAAGTTCATTTCTCCATTGCCGAGACATTGATTTGCTCCATGAGTCTGAGCCAGTTTGTGTGCCGCTGGCTCTGTGTGGTGCAGTGTCCAAGCATCTGGAGCATGTGGGTCTGATGACTGTGGATGAACTCCACCATCAGGTCAACCTCACCTTCGTTGAAGTTCATCTTGCGCCATGGCTCCTTCGCAGCTTCCATCTCACTCGACAACACAAACATTACAACAATTGTAGCCACTGGTGTGATAGTATTGGTTATCAGAAGTGGAGGTGGACATATTTCATGATGTTTATGTGTGCATTATTCTGTTTTGTAGTGTCATCCATGTGTACGTCATTGGTTGAGTGCGTGCGCAAGTGTTCTGACTACCATGTGATGAGGGCTACATCATTTTCCAAGTGTGCACCTTTTTTTCTGATTAAGGAGCAACAAGGTATTGATGGAGTCTATGTTTGGTCATGTCGTTGGCTGCATTTTGTGTATTTGTGTCTTGGTACGTGTCGGAATGTGTCTGTGTCACTGTGCGATATCTGTCCTGTCAGTGTATGTATTGCTTTGTGTTGGCCATGTTGACATAGTCGGAGGAGTTCTGACATTGATTTGATATTTAGTGGATATTCCGCTGTTCCATGGCGTAATGTACATGTCGAGAAGTCTGACATGTAAAGTGCACGTATCAATGGCGTGCTTTCTGCTACATTCCTGCTTTTCTGGGTCCTGTTGTGTGGGCATTTCTGCAGGTGTGTCCTGTTATTTGTGGGCATGTCAGTGGATGTGTGATTACTTTTGGTGGGTGTGTCGGTAGTGGTTCCCAATCTTTTTGAGGTGTGTCAGTGGGTGTGTTCCAGTTTTGACAGGCATGTCAGTGGTGTTATGTGTCTTGGTGAGTGTGAAGGCCTGAGAGTGTAAATTTGAGGATATTTATGAAACACACACATATCTTGGGTGATGTGCATAGAGTGTCATAAATGAAACCATGAATTTGATGGTGTAAGTGTTGTGCACAATGCTTTCCATGTTCACTTGCTCTGGCAAGTTGCAGCAGTAGGATTTTAACATCTAGGGCAATTTTGGGACATTTGCCTATTTCTTAGTGAATCAGGTGTGACTTATGTCCGAATTTGGGCAAGTTCTAAGATCAGCTAGATTTCTGTGTCTGACTTTCCATGTAACCTATGCACAAAAAAGAAGCAGTTAGTAAGTTGGGGCCATATACATATAGCCTGAAACTGTTTGACCATGTAGAGAGACAGTATGAGGATATGCGTATGAAAATGTGAGTAAGCCTGTGTGATATTGCCTGAGAAGCAATGACAACACAAGTCAGAGTTTCTGAATGTGTGTGTCTAACAGAGAGTTAGACTGTTAGTAAGTAAGGCTGAGTGTGTGTGTTTATGTTTTTATGGGTTTGTATGAGAGTGTACGTGTGTGAACAAAGAGAGCTACTTATTGTACATACCTCTTAATGTGCAGGACTGATAAAGCGCAAACTATGCCCCAAAAACATCAATGCGCTAAGGAAGAGCAATTTTACAGAACAAGAAACCACAGCCTAAGGAGCAGTGAGAGAACTGAAAAGATGGGTCTTTAGTATCTTCTTAAAGGCATAGTATACAGTCTGAGCTCTCAGATAGAATGGCAAGGCATTCCATAAAGTGGGGGCCAGTACCGTAAAGGATTGGCCACCCAAACCCTTTCAACGAAATTTAGGAATGTTCAACAAGATGTTCAACCAATGAAGCTGGAGAAGCGGAGCAGCAGAAGTGGTCAGTCGCGTAACATGGAGAGCAAGTCAGGCCGCCACATTCTGGAGAACTTGAAGTCTCTGAATGCGATGCTTTGTAAAGCTACTGTCGATCTTAATGTATATTATGTTGCCAAGTTCATCCACCTGCATGAATCGAAAGACCAGGGTGAGTTCATTAGTCAGTAGCCAGCACAAACAAAGCGTCAAGGTCCCAATGTACACTGTGACCTTACCTGGATCATTAAGGCAAGTGGAGATGTTCTGTCATCTGCAGTTAATAGGTTAATAGGAGACAATTTAATAGTAGCACAATACACTGTGCAGCGGACCTAATTAGCACCGACATTTTATGAGGAGCTATTAACCAACTAATTATATGTTTCTATGTTGGACGATTTTGTTTGTTTTATATCATCAATTGGCTGTTTTAACCTCTTTCTATTTATCCATGTACTGTGTATGTCTTGTTGCTAGTGATTTTTATCTGTAGTATCAATACGTTTTGGTCACTCTTGCATATTTTCTATATTGGTATTCATGTTCTTTGTAGTGCTGAAGACTTAAGTTGAATAAAGATTACACAAACTGATTGTTTTTAACTGATATTCAGTGCAATGAGCAAATGTAAGTCAAGTGACCGAAGGCATTCTTGGTTGAGGCATTTCTATTTCACCGTAACACAGTCACAACTGTAATTAAGCAATTACCTCTCAGCAGGTTTTAAATATAACATGGTCAGGCCAGAGTTTGATGTTACTGCTTGCTAGAGCTAGCTCAAAGAGATCCGAGGATGATGTGTATTGGGTGGAGAGGCCAGGCAATGGGTAGTAATGTTTATAGTGATTTGAAAGTCAGGCCCCTACCTGTCCACCATAGGTCAACTCACCTACCAACATTGTTATGACATTTTCTACTTCTGCCACACCTATATGCTACCTAGCCAAACTCTCACACTCACTTCCCTATTAACTATGGCAACACCCCACCTCAATCTACCCACAGAAAGGGATTTGACCAGAATGATGTACACACAACTGGCACCCCAACAGTCTGTTCCCATTTCCAAACCCAACCTAATCTGGCCTGTCCTACTGATCTAAGGAACTATAGATTAGGCACTAGACCAACATATGGCCACCAGCCCCCTAGCCTCTGCAAGACTGAGCCAACCCACAGCAGGTGCAACAAGCACAATAGGAAACCTAGCTGTAATACAACTCCTAGGACCAAATATTCTGAAACCTTGTCCAGTAATGTCCATACCATTGAAAGTCCAAAAGTAATACACAACCTTAAGGGAGGCCTCATTAACGCTAGATCCCTAATAGCCCACGCCTCTGAAATTGCTGACATTATTACCTGCAACCAACTTGACTTCCTAGCAGTTACTGAAACCTGGCTGCCCAAAGCTGCTGGCCCAGCCTTAATGCTTGCCATATCCCCGAACTGTGTCATCTTTAGAAAAGACATAGAAACCTCATAAGAAGGTGGCAAAGCCTTTATATGTAGAGATAACCTTATCATCAAAGAAATAGATAGTATTACTATGCTATCAGCAGAATACTCTCACTAAAACTAGAAATCTCCCCCTCACGCACAATCATGATACACCTCATCTATAGACCTCTGGGTCCACCAGGCACCTTCGAGGAAGACTTACCCACTCTCTTAAACACCAATGCCAAACCAGGAACTCAAATCATCCTATTAGGTGATTTCAACTTAGGTTACAATGACCTTAAAGACACTAATGCCTCTTCCATAGCCAACACCATTTCAGAAGCAGGCCTCACCCTACAGAATAACAGCCCCATGCATTCCAAAGGCCGCACACTGGACTGGGTCACAGACATTAATTGTGTATCCATCATAATGGCAATTGAACCGTGCTTTTGTACTGACCACTATCTGATCTCATTGACCATTTCTGATCTTCCCCAACATAAATCTTCCAAACGATATGCTCATCCTGCCCTCACACAATGCAAAAAATATATAACACTATCTAACCTCCTCCCGCTGATTCAACCTATCACCAACCACTCTAGCCTGATCACCAACCCTAATGATCTAGCTGACCTGTACAACAACACCATCAACTTAGCGATAGACGCCATTGCGCCACTCAAGCTTACCAAATCCAAACCCCTCGCCCATCTTAACACATGGTTCACCCAACGCTAAACGCCCTACTTAAGGAGAAACGACATGCAGAAGCCTGCTAGAGAAAAAATCCTTCTCCCGACAATAAAAACCTCCTTACCACCCTCACCAACAGTTACAAAGAGCAAATCATTCAGGCAAAAAAAGAGACTTTCAATGACAGAATCAATAAAGCGAACTCTAACCCTAAGGAAATCTTCTCCATCCTGAGAGAACTAGAATCTCCCATTGCTCCTATACATCCTTGCGTCAAAGACAAAACATGGTGTACAAACATTCAAAATGCCCTAAGCAACAAAATCACAATGCTACAAGATAAAATAGCAGCTAAAAAATCCTCCCTCCACAACATTGCCCTCTCTACGCAAAAAACCATGCTGCGGGAACTTGCCACATACCAAACCTTTCAACCAATTCAGCTTTAGAGCCATTTCTATTCAGGAAACTAAGAATATCATTATGTCTCTCAAACCTTCCTGATGCCTTGGTGACACATGCCCAGCCCCTATCATCAATTGGGCTGTACATGAACTAGCCCCTTCGTCACCTCATTTATCAACAAACCTTGGATACTACCCCTCCTAAAAAAAGCCAACCTGGACCCAAGCATCCCAACAAACTATAGGCCTATGACAACTGTCCCGTTCCTCCTCAAAATCCTAGATAAAGCAGCATATCTAACGATCCAATCCTACCTGGAGATCAACAATCAACAATCAACTAGGGAATAGGGACTAGACAATCAGGTTTTAGACCGTGATATGGAACTGAAACGGCCCTCCTTGATCTCAAAAACCAACTAGATGAGCGTAAAGACAGAGGTGACATCTCAATTCTCCTACTCCTAGATCCATCCGCCGCTTTTTATCTGGTTGATCATAAGGTTCTTTGCAACCACCTTCAATCGGTGGCCAACTTCTCCACACAAGCTACAGCGTGGATAACCTCATTCTTGGATAGGAGAACCATAAGTGTCTTCTCAACCACTTCAGCAGCAGTCCCCAACACCTGTGGAGTCCCCCAAGGGTCTTGTGTTTCCCCCACTTTGCACAATATTTTTTCAAAGCCTTTCTTTGATATATTGGACAAACTAGCGGTCTCATACATGGATGACATGCAAATCCTTATCCCAATCCAAAGTGACGATGAAAATGATACTAACCTCATAAAGTCTACCAAATTATCCAAACGTGGATGGCCACACATGGCCTATGTCTTAACGATGACAAGACCGAGCTTTTAATCATCGACTCCACCAACAAACTTAACAAACTGTCCCATCTCTACAACTCCATCATTATTGATGGTATCAAAATCAAGGTAGCTAAGGAAGTTAAAACTTTAGGATTCTACTTAGATGCAGCCCTCACCCTTGACAAGCAAGTAAATGCCACTGCATCAGCAAACAGCTACACATGCAAACTTATTCATGCATGCAAAGCTTTCCTATCCATAGCCTGTTGTACCACCACAGTGCAAGCCCTCATCCTTTCCAACTAGACTACTGCAATGCACTGTATCTAGGCACTAGCAAACACAATACCAACAAACTCCAAACCTTGCAGAACAATGCCCTCAGAAGAGCATTAGGCATTCCTAAAGGGCAACACATATCAGACCATAGAAGAGCCGTCAACTGGCTTGCCATCAATGACCGGATCAAGCTCAAAACTCTTAACATTACACATAACTGTATGAATAACAAAGCACCTGCATACCTCACCGACAAATTCACCAAGCACACCTCTGAACGTCCTATTAGAAGAGCCCAGGCAAATAGCATCAAAATCCCCAATTTTGAATTGAAAAGAACTGGAGGGTCTAGCTTCCCAGTACTAGCTGCTCACCTCTGGAACTCCATCCCAGACTCACTTAGACCTACTCCTTCCTTTCAAAGCCAATGTCAAACTCTGCCTCCAATCTAATGACTGTTAGCCTCAACTGTACGCACCTGATCACTATGTATACTTAATGTAAATATTTTGAAATAGTAACTCCTTTCCTTTTCGCTGAAAACCATGCGACAATGTAATAAAATATCTGATGTATATGTCTTCCTGTAACATAAGCAATGTATACTAATTATGTACTTGTAACTAAGAATTTGCAAGCGCCCAGTTGCCCGGTGCACTCTATAAATAAATAAACAATACAATACAATACAATAGTTTACACCATACACAAGGACTGTTGTATGGTGCACCGTGCCTTTGATGGCCTGGGGCCTGAATACATCCAGGGAAATTCCCCCACTCCAATCCCAGTCCGTATTTCTTGTTGTGGTTCCCCGTTTCAGATTGACGGATACTGGCAGACGTGGCTTTTTGGTTGCTGCCGCTAAGGCATGGAACGCACTTCCTCTCGCACTGCGTAAGGCTGTTGACCATTTTACCTTTCGGCGTCTGCTGAAAACATTTGTGTTTTAATTCTGGTGTTAAGCTACTCTGCTCACGTGTTAGCGCCATGGTGCCTTCGGGCGTTTGTGCGCTCTATAAATTTGCATAGCATAACAACAGGAAGTCAATGGGTAGGTACATAATAAAAAAAAAACACGAACATGCTATATGCCCAGAGTCCACATAAAAAAAAAACACCAACATGCTATATGCCCAGAGTCACGTCATCACCCTCCTAGCTGTACTCCATGAAATAGTTGTGGCTTATAGATGACACTTACGTGCCACATAGTAAGCAAAATTGAAGCCTAAAAAGCTGCAAGGCTTATCAAGTCAAGTGGAAACATTTCCATTAAATAGAAATGTTAAGATTGCTGCGAGCATTATCTCAGCCGGCAGTGGATGCAGGTAGAACTGATTGTGCTGGAGGAAGGCGTCCTGAAGTGCTGACCCCCTGCCTGCGACCCAGCTGCCAACCACTGACAAAGGCGGTGGAGTATGTAAGATCTGATATGAAAAGATGTGCCATGACTTCCAATATGGCAAGCAAAGCTGCGACACACCACCATCTGAAAACACAAAACGCGAGGACTCCAATTGAAGAGCGCTTCTCAGCACTGCAGGTGCCAGCTCGCATACGCCTCTGAGAAGCCACTTGGAATTCTAGAGCGCCTTCGCCAACTTAATAAAAGTGTCTTAGGGACTAATGAATTATTTAAAGACTGCATAAAGCAAATGTAACCTATGCATTTAAAGTAGGACAATCCACTTGAAGCCATCATTCCACAGACTGCATCCATCTTGGCAGCCCTGTATTCATATATCGGTATTTTGTTTGTCTAAACTGAATGAATTTAAAATAAAAATATCGTCATTTAATTTAGCTCATTCCTTCATTGTAGAAACAGTATTATTGATCAGAGCTTTCTGCAAGCGACCTAGACTCTGGAGTGAATTTAAAATGAATGCATTTTGAACAAAAGGAGAGATGAACATATTTTACTACCCAGGGCCTTTCAAGCATCGTGGGTACAAAATGAAGTGCGCCTCATTTCAGAGCTGGCTGTTAGTTTTATACGCGTGTCAATCAAAACACGAGATGCGCATGGCAGTACAGCAGACACATGCAACCTGCAACTCTTCAGATGTTCTGTGCTATGACGCCCACAATCCCTCGCTAAGACACCCACAATCCCTCCCATTGGCCAGGCTGGCTAGGGATGATGAAGATGTCGTCCGTAACATCTGGAGAGTCATATGTTGCAGGCCCTTTGCATTCAGGTGTGCCGTTTAAGTATTCCTGTGGCATGCCCCACAAGGATGGTGTGTTGTCATGCAAGACAGTCTGAATCTGCGCAACAACCTTCACGTGACTAGTAAACAGTAGTTATTTGAGGCAACATTACATTTTGTAAAGTCTGCATGACATCTGCTCTACACTAATTGGCATCAGCATTACGATTCCCAGCCTCTGCTTCTGCAGATACTTCACACTGTTTGATGGCCATCAGTGAATTTAAGACTGGAAGGTAATTATAGCAAGTTCAGGAAACTATTGAAAACTCATCTTTTCCAATAACTTTCTGACTCTACAGGGCCTCCTTAGGTATATATATGACTAACTTGTTCCTCGCAAACCAACATTGGTTTATCTTACCCTCTTAATATGCTACTTCTCCTCTCAGGATGTCTCTGCGCCCTGATGCCTGCGGGCTGTCGGCGCGTTACAAACACATAGAAATAGAAATAGAAAATAGAAATAGAAATTCCAGCTTCTCAACCCACTGTGCTGGTTTACACTCTCACTAATCCCTTTATCAATTGGGAAGAATCCAGAAACAGGACAACTGTGTTTTATGCTTGAGCTTATCAGCTATTGACAATGCTCTGGCTAGCGTTGTGTGTGAATCACAGCAGTACACTACAGCAGCTATCTTTTCCTTTGTAAATAAAGATGCACTTATCATTTAAAAAAAAAAATAATAATAATATGCTCTTAATGTCCGTCTGAAATACATGCAACATAAATCTGACATGCTAGTAGAAATCCTATCAGTATAAGTGGGCCTGCTCCGAGTTCATTCCGTAATATTGAATTAGGAATGTGTGCATCAGCACATCAATGCATGCATCATACTTCTTAATATTGAGGATGCTCTCTTTGCCCCTGCATTGTGGTCCACATTTGAGAGTGACAGCTGGGTATGTCTGTTAGGGTGTGCATATATTGCTGTGGGCCATGTCGAAGAGGAGGACCTAAAGTTGTGCAAATCTCTAAATGTGGGCTCCTGGTGTATGAGGCCTTTTTTATGGAAGAGATGTGGTATACAGTAATGGCAAAGACAGATACTGTAAGATCAAATAACTAAGAACAACCCCTGCTGCCCTCTAGATAATGTTTGAATCACTGATGCTCCCATGTACTTGAATGTGTGCACTGCTTCCCAAGTAGGATCAGGAGATATAATAAGTCAAAGGCCAGTACTAGCTTTGCCCACTGGGTCACCTTCAGTCCAAACATTTACTGTAGGTAAATGCAGTCCCAACTTGTATAATTTATTGGATGAGGGGCTATGTCAGAAAGGGAATAGTGTCTCTGAGTCAATGTGTGGGTCAGCGTATGTGGGAGTGGTGGGTGTGTCAAGTTGTAAGTATGTGAGTTAATTATAAATAATTGAATGTCTATATTGCATGCATCAGAGATTATATTGGTTCATGCTAAAGCACCACAGCCATTACACGATTACTCTAACATGGAAAAGTGCAATACTGATTCTCAACAAAAAAAACAGCCTCCACTCACTCTTCTCATCAAGCTACCGCCCAATCTTCAATACCCGATTCATTGCCAAACTAATTGACCGTGCAGCAAATCAGCACCTTGACCTTTTCAAACAAGCCAACAGTCTCCTCGACTCAGCCCAATCGGAGTTCTGCCCCATGCGTGGAACAGAACATTCTCTGACTTCCATCGGGGACAACCTAAAATGAACTGCCGACTCAGAAGTATGTGCCACACCAATCCTCCTGGATCTGTCCGCAGCCTTTGATACAATGAACCACACAATACGGAGGAACAGGCTTCTCACCCTAGACATTATAGACTCAGCCCTTAATTGGATCAGCTCCTTTATTTCCAATCACTCACACATGTGTCTCCTTCCATTTTCTCCTCCACCCCCTGCCCAGTTACAAAAGATGTGCTGCAAAGAGCCTCCCTTTCACCACTCCTTTTGAACCTCTACTTAATCCCATTGCCAGCTCACATCCCCATACAACCTTACCTGGTACAACTACGCAGACGATACATAGATCATTTCCATGCCTCCCAACCTCACATCTTTTCTCTCGGACATCGACCATTGGATGAGTAACAACAACTAAAAAACAGGCATTAAAGTACCAACCCTCAAAGGGACCTCATAATCAGGCAGTAAGGGTTAACGGTCACCGGTACCATTACTGGTGACCGTTAACCCTTACCGCCTTCCGTGTAATGAGGCACTATATCTTTCACTGATGAAGGCATAGTGTGTTCAACCCCTGGGGATACATTATATACATTTGAGGGAAAGTGTATTAGCCTTTGCAGTAAAGAAATCCTTAAGGCGAGTCCCTCTAGATGAAGAAGTGTTATTGTATGGAGTCAATGTTTTGAAGAAATATTATAAAATTAATCTCACATTAAGGGAAAATAGTGACACCTGAAAGAGCAGAAGCCATTATGAGAACCATACAGCCGAACATAGTGAGACACATGCATCAATTTCTGGGTCTATGAAATTATTGCAGGGCCTGGGTCTTTGACTACAGTACATATATTCGACCACTTTTAAAAGCGCTTAAAGAGGCACAGGTGGCTAAAACTAAAGTAGTGTGGACAGAAGACATGACAGAAGCATTTAATGAATTAAACAATGCAATTAGTACAGCTCCTATATTAGGGATTCCAAATTACAGTGCAGAATTTTTCTTATTTTCCCATTCAAGTTGAGAAGTAATGACAGCAGGCCATACACAGAAAACGACATTAGGACACAGTCATAAACAATTCGCTTATTACAATGGGATTTTACATCCAGTTATGAAAGGACATTATCCCTGTGAACAGTCTTTAGCAGCTGCTGTCTTTGCCTTAGACAAGGCTTTAAGTATAACTATGGGATGTTCATTAACTCTATTTGTAGAACATGCATTATTTGCAATTGTAGAGAAACGCAAAAGTATGTTGACCACTCAAAGAGCATTGGGCTATAGCTGAACCAGTGGGAGAAGATGATGATGTGCATGATTGTGTTACATATACCAAATGTTATAATGATATTCCCCATGTTAGAGTGAATGCTTTAGGAAGAGGGGAAGTGGTTTCATTGGTGGTTCATCTAAAATTGCCCAACGTACTGGGGTGAGGTATTCAGGATCGGCAGTAGTAAGGATGACCGGAGAGGGCACATTTCATGTCTTAATGAGCAGACGATTACCACCAACCTATTCAGCACAGGCTGCAGAATTATCTGTGCTTATTGATGCACCACAAAGTTTTGAGGATGAAGCAGTGACGGTGTACTCTGACTCTGCCTATGTGACGTCAACACTTTAGACAAGCCTAGCACGTTGGAAGAGGAGGGGCTTTGATCCTCACAGACAGCACATCAGTGCAGCATGCTATTAGGAAAAGTCATTGAAGCCTTTAGCTTTGCAGCAACCATAGCCATCATGAAATGTGCAGCACATTCAAAAAGAACAGACTTTATCTCTTGCGGGAACTAAGCCACAGACTTGTAGGCCAAATGTGCTGCATATTACTCAACCATGTATGAAGATGAATTAAATGATTTGAAGAACGTGGCAGGGTGATGCAGGTTGCTTAAAGAAGGATTTAATTTGATGTTCATTGTACAGTTAATTGAGATACAATGACGAGCATCACAAGAAGAAAAGGGGCAATGAAAAAAGCAGGGGTGTTCTTTATCCACCACTAAGAGACAGGACAGCACAGGAAAGCCTCTAGCATTTATGAGAATAGCATTTAAGCAGTTCCACTATCCCGCGCATCTACTATAGCAGAAGACTGGTTTTTACCGAATCTCTGCAAAGATGTTGCACAGATTATTGCAAATTGTATTGTGTGCCAGAAATTCAAGGCAGGGCACACCCTGTGAACGATGAGAGGAGTAATCCCCAGACCTAATGGTCTCTTCCAACATTGTCAAATAGATTATGTGGATATGTTGCAAACAAGTAATGGTAATCAATACATGATAGTTGTAGTTTATCCCTATCCTATTCCAGATGGATTAAAGCAGCTCCATGCACGCATCCTGATGCTGCATGCAGTGCTAGGTTTTTAGTCTGCAAGATGGAGGGCATGCAAAGTTTTGCAATCTGATAATGCACCCTATTTTGTGACTGAACTTTAAAAAAATATAGACTCACTTTTAGGTATTAAGCATAGGTTTGCGTTGGCCTTTCACCAACAAGATAGTGGGGTATGTGAGATATTAAATGAACATCTGAAGGAAAGGATAGCAAAAATCACTTTGAAGAAGAGATTACTGCACTGCCTAAACCTTGCATTATTTGCACTATGAAATCAATGTGGTTCAGATCACCATTTAATGCCCCATGAGCTGGTGACTGGATGCTGAATGAGAACTCCTCTCACCTCCCAACAAGGGCAAATACAGATGCCCACAGGTGATGAGATGCATTATTATTTGAAAACAATGACTCAAATTGTTTCTTTTATTTCTCAACAGATCAAGCTTCAACAAGAGGGGTAAAACTTAAGTAAAGAAAACAATTTGCCTGTTAATTTGGAAGATGCATTAAAGACATTGCCAGGGGCTAGTATGCAAGTTTGTGCTTACCTGGAGTACCCCTCGATTTGAAGGCCCCCATTAACTGGAGGACATAAGGCCGACTGCTGTTGAATTGAACGAAAGAAGGGCATGGACCCACCTGCATGACATCAACCCCTATAAAGGTGATGCAACATTGACCTCTCCTGCACCTGACCACAGTGAAGCAAGTACCCACAGTGAAGCAAGTGTCCACAGTGAAGCAAGAGAAGAACAACAAAGAATGGCCATGTAATCAATGTTCAAAAATGTGGACAAAGAAAGCAAAACATGTTTAGATAAGGGTAGATTTATGGATTCATTCATCTGCAGTAATCTTGGAACACTTACCAGTTGTGCATACATTCTTACTTGATGTTCTTTCCTGTATCCTTCTGTCTTATCCAACTTTAACACAAAGAACTTCAAACATTGTGACATTTTTTGGAGATCCAAAGAATGTCTTCATCATTTAAAAAAATTGGTGGCTATCATTTTACTTGTAATAAGCTTATGACTTACAGTTAAAACGATAAGAATTGATATATTAAAAAAAAAGTGGTAACTATGGAAAAGTTCCAAGAAATGAGAACTTTAGCTCCACGAAAAAGATGTACCAAATGAAAAATAATTATTGGAGCTTAATGTAGCATTTTGATCATAACTACTATCCTTATAACGTTGGCATTTACACATGTTATAAGCAGCAAGGAGCCAGAAAATAAGACATCACCCACTAATCTCATTATTCATGTTGACCCATTTAACAACCCAAGAACCGCATTATGTTCTGACTTTAAACAACCCTTTTCCAGTGTAAAGAGAGATGCTGAGGTAGATAATAAAAGTATCAACACATAAATCAGCTCTTTTGGCAAATAACTTATGGTATCAGCCCACACAGGTTTAGCTGCATCCAACATAGGAGGTGTAACTTTACACAGACTACTGCTCCTCCCAGTAGGATACCAAAACACATTGGAATACTACAAATTATCAGCAGAAGCTGCTAATGAAGCACACTGACAGATGAAGTAAGCATTGTTTCCAACCGCATTGTGGCTTTAATTCATCTCAGAATGCAAGAAGTCCTAAACACTGACTACAAAGAACTGCTTTGAAGAAAAGATGTTGTTGTTTCTGCATACCTCTTACAATTAACACCAGTAAAAGGTCAAACTATTTTCAAAACATTAGACACAAACAATGTTGTAACACACTCAGCAGCATTGGAAATGTAAATCTATGGCAACCTTTTTGCTACAGAGAACTATTCAAAACATGAGGCAGTCTGCATATCTCACCTATGCTACCATTTTAAAAAGCATTGTAACTGTCCTGCTTACTAAAGATGCAAAATCCACCTTAAGTACTAGACTAATCCATAAGCTATATGGGCAAAACACATCTGCTTCTGATGTCAAGAAACAATGAACTCAACAAAAATATAAAATGCATGTCCTTAATGACCCTTACAAGCTATAGTCAATTCAACAATACAATTTCAAAAAAGGACATGCAAGCCATACTGCATATCAGCTCCACAGACGAACTAGAAGTGCACAACATGACACTTGCTATATGTCAACAAGCAACATCACAACTAAATAGCTTAGAAAAATGTATCTCCAACATAGAGTAATTCTAAAAAGTAACCTTGGCGTAGAACAAGGTTTAGTCAATGGTGCAATTGGTACAGTTGTTGGCATCCAAACATATCCAGATGACAACAACATTCAGTTTGTTAACATTCACTTTGACAAACTTGCAGAAGTTAAAGAAATAGGCTGCAACAATAGCACGTGTACTTCTTTTTAACCCCTTAAGTGCCAAGGACGAGATATCTGTTCCTTGCCAAGGACGAGATAGCTTGTCCTTTTTGGCACCTTGTTTTGTAATCCAACCCATGGGCTATGTGAGGGGGAGGTCGCCCCTCACTGCCAGGGGCTGGATTACCTTCAATTTCACGTCGCATGCGTAATACACGCCGGCGTGAAAGTGAAAGTAATTTTCACAGCGGCAGGCATTTCGGGCTGCCGTGGTGAAAATGAAAGGTGAGTCTCCACCTTTCTCCCCCTCAATCTCTGGCTGTATTTCAAGACAGAGATCGAGGGAGGCATCATTGGAAAGGGAAGAATTTACCCTTTCCAACAATACCTTTTGTGAAAGCATTGCTGATCGCGGATTGGGCGCAGAGCGCTCAATCCGCACCCAGCAATGCCCACTAGAAACCAGGGATCTGTCTGAGAAGTGGGGTGGGGGGTAGGGGCTGCTTACAGTAAGCAGCCCTCTTCCCCCTGCCCCCCAAAGCATGGGGCACATATGTGCAGAACCCTGTGGGCAGATGGCTGATCATCTGCCCCCAGGGAGGGGGACAAATTGAAAAACTAAAAGAAAAAAAAAATGTGATGGGGTGGGGCTGGGTGGGTCACTAGCACCAGGGATGTTTTATTCATGAAAGGGTGGTGGCCCTCCCCCTCCCACACCAAGTGGAAAGGGGGCTACCCCTTGTAGCCCTCCCTGGGGGCAGACTTCTGCCCCCAGACAGGAGTACATGAGGTGGCCCCCCATCCAATTGGAGGGGGGCACCAGGAATAAGTGTGCCTGCCCCCCAAACGATGGGGCCTGCAGGTTAGGGCCCACATGGGGTCAGATGGCTGATCATCTGCCCCCTGGGAAGGGGCCAAAATGAAAAAAAAAAAAACAGAAGGAAGATTTGGGTGGGAGAGGGGGGGCCTCTAGCCACCAGGGAGATTTTTCTATGGAAAAGGGGGGTGGCCTTCTCCCCCTCACCCTAAGGGGAAATGGGGGCACCACTTGTAGCCCTCCCTAGAGGCAGATATCTGCTCCTAGGAAGGGGCATCTGACCCCTGGGAGGGCCGAATGAGATGTCTCTCTGCATTTGGTGTGCGGGGGAGGGGGTCACCGCCCTATTACATTAGAACATTACCTCCTGGCAGTTTAGGGTGTCCTCAGCCCCCCCTTAAAGTGCAGACTGCCATTTTCAATGTTTTTCTTTGTTCACCAAACTTTCCTTGGCGCAGAGGGACACATTGGTGTGCCAATCTGGCCCCAGGGTGCCCAAACCTCACTGCAACACCCACTTGGGGTGAGAAGGGAGAGTGCCACCAAAAATTGTGGGACAGGCCCCCCAGTGGGTGGGGCAGTAAGGTTAGGGCATTCTGGGGCCAGATTGGTACACTATTGGGCCCATCTGCGCCAAAGGGAGTAGGGTTACCAAAGGAAAAGAGTGAAAATGGTGAACCACATTTTAGGGGGGGGCTGCTGTGGAGCACCTCAAACTGACGGGGAATGTTCTAATGGGAAGGGGTGGTGAACCCCCCCCTCTCACAATGGAGTGGGGGCCATGTCCTGCAGCCCTCCCTGGGGGCAGATTTCTGCTCCTAGGAAGGGACACTTGAGCCCAAGGAGGAGTGCAGGACAGCCCCCCCTTATCTGCCCCCAGAGAGGGCTACATGAGATGCGCTGCTCCTCCAATTGGGGTGAGGGTGGAGAGGTGCACCCCCCTTCACATTACAAAATTCCCCAGCGGTGTAGGGTGCCCCTCAGACCCCCTAAAGTGCAGCCTGCCATTTTCAATGTTTTTCATTGGTGTGCCAATCTGCCCCCAGGGTGCCCAAACTCTACTTCCCCACCCACTGGGGGGCCTGTCTAATGTTTTGGGGTGGGCTTCTCCCCCCGCCCCAAATTGAGTGTGGGGGGGCACCTCATGCAGCCTTCCCTGGAGGCAGATATCTGCCCATTGGAAGGGGCAAATGGGTTTTCACTGGGGGGTGAGGTTCAGTAGACTACCAGGGATGGCTTGCAAGGTGGTGCTTGCTTGGAAAGAATTGATTTGTTTTTGCTGGTGTGACTGTAGGTAACACATTTTTTTTGTTTTGTTTACAGCTTTTTATATGTGAGCAGTTGCAACATTATCTGAGTACTGTTTTTTTTATTATTCTGTGGTTAGAGCCCACTGTCAGTGGGGTGGGAGAGACTGGGGCTGGATTGTTGGTGGTGTGCGTGGGAATGGATTGTGTGGGCAGATATTTGGTGGGCTGGGACACAATTGCAGGGGCAGGCCACAAATTGCCCCTCACCAGCAGAACATCTGTGTTTCCCTGGGAGTGGATGCCTCCCATGTGGTTTGTCCATCTGCAAGCACAGGATGCAGCTCTGGCTGTGCTACGTTACAGGTGTCACCTCCGGGGAGATATGGGGATCCTGCCAGGGATCCCTGGAGCTGCCGCTGTTCTTAGGGGACGCTACACCCACATGGTGCATGGATGTGCAAGGCCGGGGACATCCCCTCCAACTGTCCTGGAGTTGTGGTGGGGCTGCATTACAGCTTTTCCCTTCAGGGAGGTATTGGCACACTGCCGGGACTCCTTGGTGGGGAGAAGCTGTAATGCAGGCCAGTCAGAGCTCCAGCAAAGTCAGCGGTAATATCCCTTGACTTGGGCATCCTTCTCCCGTGTGGGTCTTTGGCGGGGCTTGTGGGTAATACATTCTAGGGAGATTTGCGCAAGTCAAACATCTTTGGATTCCCATGGGTGTCCTCTTTTCGGAAATGGATGGGGTTCCCTGTTTTCCTGGGTGGCGTGGACACCCTAGGCTCATATCTGTATGGTGTGCCTGCCTGGAAAAATCGTGAAATTCAGTTGTCAGGAAAGACTTGGGGTTAGGTTTTTTTTTCTTTTCTTTAAATTAATTTGTTTAGTTGAAAATTCAACTTTTCAAATTATTTCATATAGAAAGCAGAAAAATATCATACATTTCCAAATGAATTAACATACTAACCAACATATAAAAATAACATTGATTTTCCATCAAAACATAAAAGAGATGACATTCCACCTTACAAAACATAAAATGAATCAATTACTGCCATCGTATTATTTACTTTCCAATCTTACTGCCCTTAAATCATGGATATCTCATTTAGCATATGATGATCATTTCCTGATTTTCCTGAATTTTCAGATTTGGTAACACCATATCAAGATATTGTACAATCGCTATTTGTATCGTTACTCTTGGGTTTGAAAATAAGAGATGCCATTGTAAGGTACCATTTTCATCGGGACACCTGTGAGAATGCAGGACAGCAGGCCATGTGTTGTTGGTGGTGTTTTTCGGTGGGTGAGCCAAGTGACATGTGTGGAAATTGTTTGTTTTTTTGGCCACATTTCAGTCTTTGCCAGGATTTCTGGGGTTCCCTGTTTTCCTTGGTGGCGTAGACACCCTAGGCCCATATCTGTATGGTGTGCCTGTCTGGAAAAATCGTAAAATTCAGCTGTCGGAAAGACTTGGAGCTAGGGGTGTTTTAGGCTTTCCCCTTGGTGTCCAGGTAGGTGCACCCACACATGTAAGGTACCATTTTTTTTCTTTTTTTAATTAATTTGTTTAGTTGAAAATTCAACTTTTCAAATTATTTCATACAGAAAAAAGAAAAACATCATACATTTCCAAATGACTTAACATACTAACCAACATAAAAAAATAAAATTGATTTTTCATCAAAACATAAAAAAGATGACATTCCACCTTACAAAACATAAAATGAATCAATTACTGCCATTGTATTATTTACTTTCCAATCTTACTGCCCTTAAATCATGGATATCTCATTTAGCATATGAAGGTCATTTCCTGATTTTCCTGAATTTTCTGATTTGATAACACCATATCAAGATATTGTAGAATTGATATTTGTATCGTTACTCTCGGGTTTGAAAATAAGAGATGCCATAGTAAGTACCATTTTCATCAGGACACCTGTGGGAATGCAGGATAGTAGGCCATGTGTGGTTGGCAGCATTTTCCGGTGGGTGTGCCGAGTGAAATGTGCAGAATTTTTTTTTTTTTTTTTTTTTGCCACATTTAGGACTTTGCCAGGGTTTCTGCATAATACATTCTGGGCCGATTTTCACAAGTCAGACCTCTGCGGATTCCCACGGATGTCTTCTTTTCGGAAATGCATGGGGTTCCCTGTTTTCCTTAGTGGCTTGGACACCCTGTTTGTCTGGAAAAATCGTGAAATTCAGCTCTCGGAAAAGACTAAAAGCTTACTAGCTTCACACACAGCCAAGTATCTCTTGGCAAGAAAACCTACAAAACAATGGGCATAATCTACCACACTGGTGCCACAACCCTGTCAGGCCTGTCAGGCCACTATACTGCATATGTGCAAGAAGTGCAAGAAGTGCTAGCTTCCAATCTAACAACACTTTTTTTACTCCAAAACATAGGTTACCAGCAAATCTAACAAATGCCTACATAAAATTCCTTCAACCCAAATATAGTCACTAGAGAATAGTACAATAAAGAGGTAGAATACACCAAGTGCATCTAACTACATCTAACATACTATACTAGTCCTTTCAAATTCCAAGAAAGAATATGCCTATCGGTATGTAACCACATCAAAAACACCCTTCATTTTAATGCACTTCCAATATGCCATCACAACCCAAAAAAACCGTCAAAAAACCCAAATGTGTTTTGCAGACATTTGCCTCAATGCGATGTGTAACAAATGCGATTATAGGATCAATTGTTGCGTCCGTTTAAAAAAATTTGACACAGCTTCCGTTTTTCAACATCCAATCAGCGTGTCTCTTTGGGGTCCATGAACAACAACCCACCCTCTGATTGGCCGAGAGGTGTCTGCGGACTCCAAATCAGGAAATGAGTCAGCAGACCGCACCCAGATAAAACTAATTTGTGTACCTACTTTTTGGGCATTATTTTAAAAAACTACTGGACGGATTTACACAAAATCTGCAAAAGCACACTTTTGGGACGAAGCCACTGCTCCTCAAACAAATCTGGTGAAAATCCGTCCAGCGGTTTGGGCTGTAGGCACAATCAGAAATTATTTTCCTTTATGTCTATAAGGATTTAAAAAAATTTGGGACCACCTCATGATTTTGCCCCCCCCTGGAGAAAACCACACCAAACTTCCCAAAATCATTCCAAGTGGGCCATATACTTATGTTTGCAAAGTTGGTTGAAGATTTGTCCAGGGGGAGCAAAGTTATAAGCTGCCCAAAAAGTGCTCTTTCCATGAGTTGAGCAACTTAACCATAAATACGCGGCCGCTACGGCAAGCCGTGCAATATTTATTTATTATTGAATTATAGGCAAGTATACATCAAGAATGTTGTGGCTATCGACCTAAGCTCGGGGTTCTGGGCGACAGGAGAGACATTTAGAGCAAAGACATGCACCCATTTTCTAGGTTGTCAACACCAAGTTGTAATACACATCATTGTGTTTACCCACCTATGTGCAGTTTAAAGTAGGATATGGGCCTCTGATTCCCTTCCCCATCCACTGATCTGTACTGTAGGTCATTGGTGCAGAGAATGAAGCCTAAATGCAAGAGGAAGGAATATGTGCAGTACCTTTCAGTGACAGTTTTGCATATATATTTTTTTTGTTGGTCAGGTGTATCCGCCACGTCGTCCACATAGCTAGTCTCCGGCTTTGCCCCAATGTATCTTTGATGCTGGTCGTACTCAGCCTTTCGAGATACTGTTCACAATTTCCGAATTATATGGCTCCTTGCCATTCAATGTGTGCGGACACACATGCTGCTTCCATGCACTAGCCCTGCCCATATGGACTCTGTGAATGGGAGGAGAGTGTGATGTAGGAGTCTTTTCCAGCATGTAGGACTACTGTCAAATAGGCATTCTGATGCTCACTGCTCACTGTGGCAGCTGTTGCTGTGGGGTTGTAGCCTTTCTGTTGTGCCTACAATAGGCTTGAGTACCAGGTTTCAACACAGCACAATGCTGTTACTTTCAATGTTTTTAGTAAATTATTAGGTTTACACCTATGGTATTTATTCAGTATTTATCAATTATGTTTTCATTTGTCCAGTGCATTGTCAAATAGTCTGATTTTGGGGTGCGGGAAATAAGCACCTATAATACACACTTGCAAATGTGTGCACTGTTAATGGTTCCTGGTCTATTATTTAATCTTTTGTATATCATATATTGCTACCTTTTTTCCAGTACTTATTGAATGCACGTGGCATGTTCATCCAAAAAACAGCAACAGTCTACTATGCAGTACACTTTCCAATAAACCCCCAATCCAAAACCTTTTTCAAAAGCGGTGTTCAGCTCAAGCTACCCTCCTGCCACTGAAATGCCCTTCACCACCCACCCACACCCGACGGCTTTTGTGTCGCACATAAAACGATGTAAACACCTTGTATGTTGCCAGAGGCGGTACACAACACTCTGCAGAAGGCTTTGAGTTGGTATATGCGTGGGGTGCCCTTACCACAAAACCACTAAAATGACTCCTACAAAAAACCCAAATGTGAAAGTTATTTGAGATAGATTAGTAAAAACAGTGCATTGTCTTTCTGTGCCTAATTATTAGTATTGTGTCTATTGTTTCCATTGCTTTTTGCATTTTAATAATGTTTGACAACAAGTTCATAATATACATTTAAATAAAATAAAGCCAATTTAAAAAGGTGTTTACAAATAGGAGAGTCTAACCCAGGTATGACAAATTCTACCTGCATGTACTGGCCCTGCCCACAAACCATTGATCATTCGTGCAAAGTAACAGTACCATTGTCCTTGCACCCTATGTCAAAGTCCCATGTACACCTGCCACCTTGCCCCACAGCACTGTCCTTCTGAAATATTAGCTCATTCAGAATGGCTGCATAAAGCAGAGCAGTCCATGTACAACTGACTTTCAGCCAGTCGCCAGGCAGAACGTTAGTAATGTCCCTTTCATTGACCCTAGTTAGTAGATAATTGTTGGCCAGACATCATAGTCTTTGCCCATCCCCTCTGGCACCAGCTGCTATCAGACCAGTGTCCTCATGTTGGACCTTGAAAGTAACAAGTGGAGTGGCGGCGAGTGGCAGTCCTGCAGTATCTTCTAGCTGCAGAGTCTGCCTTCACTATCCTTTGTTTTGGAGGCAGAGCACCCTTTCATCCCAGCTACTAAAACCCCAGCAGTCCGCGGAGCGGACGCGGAGTGGCGGCGAGTGGCAGTCCTGCAGTATCTTCTAGCTGCAGAGTCTGCCTTCACTATCCTTTGTTTTGGAGGCGGAGCACCCTTTCAACCCAGCTACTAAAACCCCAGCAGTCCGCGGAGCGGACGCAGAGTGGCGGCGAGTGGCAGTCCTGCAATCATGGCAGTCGAGGCTGCGAAGAATGCCGCCCCCATTAACTCCCCCATGTGTGAAGAGAGGCGATGGATGCGGCGTTCGCGCCCCAACTCGATCTCAGACGAACCATGTGTAAAAGACTCAAATCAAGTCCACTTATTGTCTTAAAGTGGCAGCCAAATGGGGAAAAGAAGTAAACTCATAAAAAAAATGATAATCACTAAACCTACCCTGACGACTTCCGATGACTCTCAGATTCCCCCATGCTCACTGAAAAAATCAGGCCACAGACTAAAGAAACAACAAACGAAGTGTCCCCCGCCATTGGCTTTGGAAGACATCACAAACGAAGACCTCCCCACCGTAGGAAATGCAGATCCCGTGAACAATATCCAAACGGCGTGCTCACCTGTTAATCCCGGAGGGGACAGCGGGTCTGCGTCGCCACGTGGAGAGGATCCGGGACTGTGATCGGGTGTGGTGGTGCAAGGAGCGGTGCAAGGAGCGGCCAAGGCTGGACGAGGCCTCTGGCCCGGAGCCGGCAGCAGAAGCGGCGACGGGGGGTCAGACATGGATCGTGAGGATGGATTAGCGGGGGCGGAGCCAGAAGAGGCCGTACCCGGCAGCTGTGTAGCTATTAAAGCTATTATTCACCGCAACGCGGAGGCCGACCAACTGAGCGCCGCCCCAAAGAGACTAGTTTCTCGGGGTGCTTCCCTCGAGCGTTCAGTATTGGATCGCGCTTCAGACCCCTGTGACCAAGTTGGTCCAGAGACTTTTCCAGTGGTATTGGACGAGCCAAGTAGTACAAATGCAACGGCTCAGTCCAACATAAGAAAACGACCACGATTTTCACCTATAGTTCAAAATGCAGGAAAACACACACAACCTGAAAAGAAAAAAAAGAAAGTAAAAAGAGAGGGCTACACCTACACAATGGAGTTGTCACTCAGAAAAAAGGCAATGGAATGACTTCTTATTCTAATAGATCAGGAACAGCAATCCAGCAAGCCGTCTCACAAAACCTGCTCACAAGTTTCTTTAATTTCAGATCACCACCCGGCCAATACAAACAGCTGAGCTAACCGACATGGAAATCCTGGAAGCTCTTCAAGATTGCCAACCCATTCAGAAACACAGGAAGCTAGATCATAGGACAACCTCCTCATGAACGTTGATGGCATTATCCCCCACCAGCTCATGCCAGGGCCAAAGTGCGGTTTCGCCTAAAACCCCAAAGCATTTAGAAGTATTACCAAGTCCGGATCCACAGCTAGTGAGGGCTGAAGACCAGGTGGCACGAAAAAAACTCTCTGAACCAGTAAAGGCACCGGAGAGGATCAACCTTAATGCAATTAAGGGTTAGGAACCAGGAGAACATCCAAAAAATCTACACGAAAACGCCTCAGAGCTCTCACCTCCAGCCTATGAAGAGCAAGTGAGCACTCCTCTAAGCATACCAAGTACACCAAAAAACCCTCCTGAAGAGGATCTACTAAAACAATCGGTTGGGTCAGACCCAAAGTTAGTCGATGACCAAGCTCAAGGAAAACTTCAAATAAACCCAAACAGAGACACCTCAAACCTCTTATCTTCAGCTGCTGAAGATCAAGTGACTGTCCCACCAAGTCCATCAAATGAACCCTGGGAAGAGGACAACCACTCTATTCCTCAATCCCTGTTGCGGGACACAATGAGTCCGGAACAACACGATAAGGCCGAAGCCTCACCCATGGTGGGAAACCCCAAACCCTCTACAGCAAACTATGAAATTTCTCCTGAAAGAGAAATCCACAAAGATGCAAGAAATGGTTTTGAAAGCCCGAAGATCTTCCCATTTCTACTTCTCCCACGTGGGTCACACAGAAGATTCTCTGTAGACTAGCTGCCTATAAGACACAATATCCAACTTCACAACAATCGACTCCTTCTTCAGCAAGAACTTCAAAGAGCCAAGGAAAATGGCCTATGCAAGCCTCCCCAGTGAAAAAAAGGACATTTTTTCAATTATGTCGGCTATTTCAATATGCCTTACACCATTCACAAAACATTACGAATCCCTTAACGACACCTTAAAAGACCACACGTCAATTCAGGCAATGATGTATACCAAACTGATATACCTAGAGGGCTACGTGATGGCCCATGAAGAGGGCCTGAAACTGGCTAAAGAACAAAATCACTACATTGCCTCAACCCAGTACCTAAACAGAGACACAAACCCACTAACTACTGACCAGAGGCAAAACAAATCTACAAAAGAGGTGGGGGAACAAACCTCACCAATTATAGACCTGACTGGACAAACTGTATCAAGAAATGCTCAAATTCTAACCAAATGTAATACAAACGAACATGGATATAGTAAATCAGGACAAAAGACGGAAAAAGGAAGTGTTGTTGGTTGTGGACGACCCCAATCTCCTTGCCTCGGGAAACGCCACCTCGACCCAAGGGGCGGACCAACCTTTCCTGATCTTCAAGAAAGACAAAGCTGAAAAGGACAAAAACAAAAGAAATGAAAAATAAGAGCCTAATTCCATGAAACTATTGGCTGTTTCGACACACTCTAAAACAATCTTGAGTAAAGAAAGGCTGGTCACTCCAAGGAGTGACACTACCTTGGGCTCTGCCCAGATTGTCACAAACAACCAATGGACAGTTCCACAATCTCCTAAAACAGCTGAAGAGTTCATGGCCCAGGAGTCTCTGATGAACCTCAGCCAACATCTAGAGGAGAGTCCACAGCATGACCTGACCAAGGAGAAATCGGCAACACTAGAGAGAAAAGTAACTTTTGTGAGCCCTTCTCAAAGTACACGTGACAACATAGAGGACGCTAGTCCAAATCAAAATTCACCCTTCCTTATGTTAGAAGAACGCTGTAACAAAATAATTCAGCACTTTCATGAAACAGAAAAGAAAGCCAGCGACTCTTCGACCACAATTTCAAGTAAAAGCCGATGATCTTTAACGCCTCCCTCTCGAACGGCGAAAAACACTAGATCAAAAAGCGCTTCAGACAGAAACAAATCTCGACTCTATCCCACTTCAAAGGAAGGCCAAAAGCAAGAAAAAGACAGCTTCAAGTCAACAACGGACACAGACCTGCGAACATCAGCAAGAAGAGAACATCACTATCGATCCCAATCAGAAATAAAATACCACAAAACTTCAAACTCCACACAAGAACGGTGGTGGATTCTCAAACTAGAACAAATACAAGGGAACTACGAATATGTGATCTTAAACTGAAGCTCTGTCTTAATACTCTTCAACCACGTACCAAAACTGAGGAAAATAAAAACGGAAGACCTAAAGATCGTCGACCCGTCCCACACAAAAGGGAAGGCTCAAACATATCTACACATTGCTTCGGCTTCGATTAAAGACCTACTAAGAAAAGAAACAAAAGAACTACTGAGACTGGGTTACGATCTCACTGATCTAAATAACACAAATGAGCGAGCATGCAGTAGAACTCACACTTCAAAGGGACACGAAAGATCTAAAACCAACTCAGCATCAAACAAAGTAAGAAACTACAAGAAAGACCATAGAGACACGGAGAGCTCCACGTCTAAGCAGAACCAATGCACGAAAGATCCCACTTTAATGCCCGACAAACTGACCAACGATCATGAAAGTTTAATCTCCAAGGAAAAACCCAATCTCAATTTGAAGCATGACGAAAAAGGGCAAAGGATCGACAACAGCAAACGGGCAACTACCGAAAGTAGCCCCACCTCTCAAGTCCTGCAAAAAATGACGAATCGATTGGTCCAACCTGTGACATCAAAGCGGGCCCCAAACAAGTCTAAGTCAACTGCTTCGGGCCTATGGGCTTGGCTTCCTAAAACTCTTGCCTCAAGAAACTCCAAATAGCAATCCAAGCCCCAGGACCACAGCCACGAAGGTCAGCAGCCCACTGATGACACCAGACATACCATAAGCCTCTGCTCATGGAATACGAGGGGCTTTCAGCACCTGACCTCTCCAGGAGAAATCCGCTTAGGTGATTACGACATAATCTGCTTACAAGAAACGTGGCTTACGAAACCATCAACCTTAGACGGCTACAAACTCTCCTTGGCCCCGGCAGTCAAAAGTATTAAAGGACAACCCTCTTCTGGCCTCCTGACGGCATCTCGCATTGGACACGGTCTGAACCTGGACAAATTCCTAAGTGCAAACCACTTCCTCTTAACAGTTTTGCTAAATTGGTACCACAAATGCGATTCTGACAAGAAAAGAACAGTGTACGCCCCTAGCAATCCTAAATATCTATTGGAACCCTGCGAAAATAGAAGCGGAAACCTTTCTTAGAGAAATTGAAACAACAATTGATGAAATTCTAACAGTCCATTTAGTGTCATACATACTAATCTGTGGAGACCTAAACGCTGTATGTACACAACAAAATCCTAAAAAACCTTCGACCCTGGCAGATCTCAGAGGGACTCAGTGGCAAGTATTAATAAAAACAAGAAAATTCCAAAGATGCAGTCTTCCCTGACCAGTACCGGCCAGCGACCTGGTCTAATGGCATGCTACAATCCTCAATTGATCATATATTCACCTCACGACCGTTTCTGGATTTATTCTCGTCCTTCGAGGTAAAGCAAACCAAAGCCAGCGACCACAACCCTCTATTTACATCTTGGGAAAGTACAAATGACCATGCAGATTCGCTGCCTTACAACCTCAAAGTAAATGTCCAGGGTAATAGTCTACGCCTCTCAGCGAAAGACATTGAAGACCTGTCTAATAAGTACAAGAAGTCCAAATCCAGTGACCGGAAGTACATGACCGACTATGGCCCCTTGTTAACACCGTACAAGAAGTCCTGTCTAAAAACAAACTTGTTCACTAAATCTGCAAAACACTCGTATGACTCTCTCCTAGTCGAAAAGCGTCGAGAATATCGGAAGGCCATCAGACAGGCAGCTAAGTGGAGCACGGACCAAGCAAAAATCATTAACATAAAAGCAAAACTGGTCTATCGTACCTGGCTAAGATCGCACCAGAGAAAATTACATCAACAAGACTCTGAAGCCATACTGAGAGCCATCTGCACCAAAAATTCAAGAGAATTCTGGTCATTGCTAAATTCTAAGACAGCTGTCAGGAGCAAAAACATTGAAAACGTGATTGGTGAAGTAACCTGGGAAAAGCACATAAAGGAAACCTTCAAACTACCTTTGGACCAAAACATTTTGCTTTCAGAAAGCCGCGAGAATCCTTGGACAACCTTAAATGACAAAGAAGAAATCTATAACGCAATAACCAAACTGAAAAACTCAAGAGCACCGAGACCCGAAGGCATTACAAACATCGACCTTAAGGCCCATCCTGAAGCCTGGTCCACTATCATCAGCAAAGTTTTCTCAAGATGCTCAGACTCCAAATCTATTCCGGCTTCGTGGACTACTGCCACGATTATTCCAATTTACAAGAAAGGCGCCATCAATGACCCTTCAAACTACCGGCCCATCACGCTGCTGGATCCTATAGGAAAACTATTTGGCTCCCTCCTACAGAAAAGGTTCAAAAAATGGGCTTGTGACGCGGCGTGCAACGATCCCTTCCAGTCAGGATTTAAGAAGAACTTGGGAACCGCTGCAAGCATCCTCATAATAAGTGTCCTGACAAGTAAAGTGCTAGAAGGAGGCCCTAAACTACACTTGGCATTCGTCGATTTCTCTCAAGCGTTTGATAGGGTTCACATGTCCCTCCTATGGAGCAAACTGGAAAGCTGGTCTTGTACTAAAGAGATTTTAAATCCCATCAAATCTCTACATACCAACACGTCTGTGCAAGTCAGATTAAATTGCCAAGGATCTCTCTCAAAATCCATAACGATCCAAAGGGGAGTCAAGCAGGGGAGCCCGTTGGCCCCCACTCTTTTTCTGGCCTATCTCAGTGACTTTAAAGAAACAGAAACCTCTGTTAGATCTTTTCCACCGCAACTGGGCAAACACAAAATCAGCCGGTTACTCTACGCGGACAACCTTATACTAATTGATCAGACGCCAATCGGATTACAGCGCCAACTTGAAAATCTTTCTGGCTATGCAACATCAAACAACTTGGAAGTAAATAAAGGATAAACAAAAATTGTTACCCTAGAAAAATCAACAAAGAAAACTGAAAAATCAAAATGGTTCTTCCAATCGGCCGAGATCGAAAAAGTAAAAAGTTTTAAAAACTTGGGAATCATAGTAGACAACAAAAAAGAAACAGCTATGCAAGAACATCTATGAATACAAATCAGGAAGCTGGCGGCACAAGGAAAAGAGATCAACCAAAAACTCAAGTAATTGACTACTACAAAATGAAAGTAGTCCCTGCTATAACCTATGGTACAGAGGCAATGATCCTGTTGCCGAGAAACATCTGGCCAAAACTTGAAGCCTACTATTGGAGAACAGTTATCTCCCTTCCGGCCTTGACACCCGTCGCATCAATACGAAGAGAACTGAGCTTCCTTTCTTTACAAGGGACCATAAACTGTAACACCCTCAGGTTATACAGAAAAATTCTGCTCCCAGATGCCTTCTGCCCTACAAAGTGATAAAAGCAGAACTAGCGGTTGACTCAAACAAATCCCTACAATCCTGGAAGACACACATCTCCACGCTGTTGAGTTCAATTGAGAGCACAGAAGACGATTTAATCCAAAATCCGGCAAAACTAATGAAAAAGATCAAGGAACTAGACTGGATCACGACTCTGGCAAAAGCAATGGAAAACAAGTTAACGCGACACCTTCCCCCTAACATAAAGAAACTAAATGAGCTTCAGATATTTATAAAACAATTCCCAAACAGACAAGCCAGAAACTGTCTTTTAAGGGCGAGACTTAACTTGCTACCAACAAATGAAATTAAAGCCATCAGAGGCCTTTCAAACAGAGCTCATTGCAGACTATGCCAGAACAAAAAGGAAACTGAGACAATTCGCCATCTGGTTATAGGCTGCCCAGAAACAAAACAAATCAGGACAGCCTACATGCAGCATTTCTCGTCTGATCCCTCGATCGACAGTGAATCTTGCTGGTGGTCAAGAATGATCAGTGGGGATAAACTAACCTGGCTAATGGCCACTTCCAAAATAGTGCAACAAATCATGCCCAAACTAGAAACCCTGAATAACCTGGAAGGGATTGTACTTCACTTTGGCATCTCATGGGTCCCATGAAAGCGATTGTAACACTGCCCAAATACATCACATTGTCTGTGGTTGCCAAACAACCTTCTAATGGCTATATGGTAGCTGCTTTCAGCCAGCATATGTGCTCACAGACATAGGGCAGCCAAGATGTTTCCAATTAAGTACAACATAAAAGGTCCTTAAACCCATGTAGTGTATGCACAGTGCAACAATGAAGTTGAAAACCACAGCTGATATGTATGGGTCCATGAAGGCTTCACATCTTTATTAACAATGATACTGCCCATTAGGTGTATCCGAGGAGGCAAGAACACAGTTTAATGCAATGCAGGGCCACTCCTCCCTTGCAATAGCAAAGAAGAGACAGCCAACATCTTCAGTCCATGTGCCACAGACAACTAGGCTTGGACTTGGACTGTAGTCATTTGACATACGAATTATCGTAGCAATTCTGGAGCAACATGCACAACTTTGAGATAATGTGCATACCCACAATGCATTGCTCAGATCTGGATGTGATCTTCCAGGGATGGCCATTGGATGGTGCTCTGCCATCTGCGGCTTGGTTGCTAAAATACACGTTTCCACTCCCATATTTCCAGTAAAAAGGGCTTGTTCTGGCATTGTTAAAACCCACCATCAATTTGATGGCGTTTGCCTAATATAATCCAATGCGTGTATCAAAGGAATACACGACTATGCCAAACAGCTGGTCGCTAATGAGATTGAAATGTGTGCCTGGTGTTCTGCATCCATGAGAACTGCCTGCCTTAGGTCGATGAAGCAATGTACAAAATAGTGCTGCCCTATATGACTAAGACAAATTCCTGAGCATTTGAGATAACTTTCTTGCCAATGATATCAGAAACATTGTCTAGGGAGGCCCAGGTCAACACTGTATGTGGACTATGTTTCCTCAGACTTAAGCAATTGAAGAAGGTCCTCGCTTTTGTTCCCGGGATTTTTCACACACAGCTAGTGGCAGCACGCGTCAATGGTAGCATTGATTATTGCAATGCTATTTACATAGCACAAGCATAGTATCCTACCCAGTGACTGCAAGTACTGCAAAATGCAGCAGTGCCCGTGGTGAAACATATCCCGTTTGGAGCAGGAGTTACCAAGGCTCGGCAATTTCTTCATTGGTTGCCCATCGAGGCCATAGTAAAAAGTAAAGCCCTGTGAATGACCCATCAGGCCCTGAGTGGCCAAGGATGTCTAGCTATTCAGTGGAAGCTTCAGATCAATACCCCAGGTAGGTCTTTAAGATCATTCAACGCAGCTTTTCTGTGTGCACCAAAATACAGGAAGGAGCAGCTGAGTGGCTGTGCTTTCTCTGTGGTGGGTCCTAAGCTCTGGAACTCCCTGCATTACCAGTTAAGGACTACGGTTGACTTCCTATCTTTTAAACAAAAGCTCAAGACCAGTCTCTTCTTGTGAGGTGATCTTTTTGGTCTCCCTGTCTGGTATCTGTGATAAGCGCCATGATGCCTATACAAATAGCTGAGTGATTGATTGACTGATTGATTGATTGATTGATTGATTGATTGATGCATTGCTCTGTGTCTCTGAGCTGGAAGTCGACTTCACGGGATGGCTACTGTGTAAGCAAGGGCTTATGTTCCTTGACAGCTGCAATGGCCTATGCTACTCTCATAAAACATCCATTTCTTCTGGTGGTAATGGTCTTCATGCCAACATGAGGACAAAAAGTAATTTTACACAATCAATTGCAAAGTTCAAAGAGAATAGTTACTCATGCATTTTACTGAAAGAGGGTACTAGTCAGATGACACTGAGGCTGATTCAGGAGTCTACAATATAAAGACAATCAATTCATACCCCAACCTAGCTTGCAACACCAGCAAGATTACCTCAGGATAAATCAGAGAAGTGGACATTTAAATAAGCTTAATATATACATCTGCTAAGTAACACAACGTTTTACAATAAATCAACACTTATCGATTGATGATCCAGGCTTAAGAGCTGATCAACCAGTTTTCTACTGATAACAAAACTTCCTTAGCATATATGGCAGCATACTTATGGATATAAAATCTTGTTTAACAACTGTTAATTGGGAACTATTGACTCGGAAGCAAGGAGAGCAGATCATCATGCTGCTTCCTTGTAGCGTTTAGTATGCAACATTAATTGGAAGAATGAATAATTAATTAATGCATCATTTTATTAGGCGCTTAATACCACAGACCAGTCTCCAAGCACAGGACCAGGTCTCGGACCTCCGTTGCTCTGCGTTGTCTTGCTTCCAAGTCACACACATTGCCCCTTGGCTGTCCCCCTGGCACTTATCTTTCGTTACACTGATATTGGCATAGAGCATGTGGATTTTAGCATTGAATACCAAATTAGCAGCACATACTTTTTAACTCATAGATGCATTGGATTTTGGACACGTTTCGGGATATATAGATGGTCATTGTATTAAGTGAACAACATGCTTCTTAGAATCTGAAAGGGTTTTTTTTTAAATAAGAGGGAACACTTATAGTTGTTCGAATTCGCCTATTATGGCACACAGGGTTACTAATTGCCATCTTTGGACAATTACCCAAACTTCTATGCAATGAACTGAGCTTTTCACCACTGGGTTTAAATACCAAAGGCAAGCCCATCTGTGCCCATCTGGATCTGTGCTTAATGCTGGTGGGAATGTTTCTCCCACCATCAGGTACAACCGGAATGAGCTTACAAGATGTAGAATACTCATAACCAAGAAATAATGCATCCTCAGAATTCATGACTGTGGACACTTAAAGATGTGCCACTCACAGTGAAATCTCCAGCCACAGTTGCTAATAAAAATTCCCCAACTACCAAATAATCATGAAATATTTATTTACATACAAGCTAGACATGTTAAACAGCCATCTAATATGATATGATATGATATGATAGTTTATTTATATAGCGCCTATACACAATGTGTTTCAAAGCACTTCAAGGCAAGGCAAGGAAGGGAACAAGGGAAAATACAACAACGGTTCTTACAGGCCATGAACAGTAAGGATGTGAAATTAACTATCGTACTCGGCTTGACGACATTTCAGATAGTGCAAGTGCTAAGACATAGATAAGGGAGGGGGAGAGTGGGAAGGAAATGGAAACAGACAGGCGACTACCGTACTAGGTCTGACGACATTTCTGGTAAAGCCGGAGGAAAACAAAAGGTGAGGGAGAGGGGTGCAGAAAGGGAGGGGAGGAACAAAACAAGTGACTATCATACTAGGCCTGACAACGTTTCAGATAGTGCTGGAGGGAGGGGGGGCAAGAGTAAGGGTATAGGGGAGCGACAGACGAGGTTGCTATCATAGTAGGTCCAGGGACAATTCTGATAGAGTAAGTGCATAGAAGAAAGTAAGGGGAGGAGGGAAGGAGATGGGAAAAGGGAGAGGGGAGGGGAGGAGAGAACAGAGAGTAAGCAGTCAAAAAGAGTGGAGAAGCAAGTGAGGAGAGCGAATACAATTGCAGAAGTCAGTAGTAACACATAATGTTGCAAGCCAGGATACAAGATGAAGATGGAACTGCATGATTCAGAGCCACCATGAGTACAAGATGCAAAGGAAGTCAAGCATGAGAGTTGAGAAAGGGTGACGCACCGTGAATCAATGAAGTCCATAAAAGTAAAATGCAGCATTGGCCACAAGACGGTGATGGTGAAACCAGAATGTATCAGGACAGACTCCTGTGTGCAGGAAGGGGGGGTGTACAAGGGAACAACATGGTGGGACCAAGCGGGTGGGGATGGCCTGTTGGGACAGAGGATGTAAACACATGTTGGTGCATGCTTACCTGCTCTCTTATTAGGGGGTCGGACCCTGGATCATCCTGGTCCGAACAGGTCCAAACAGCAATAGCCCTTTTCTTTGACTGCCCTTCACTTTGGACGCCTGGGCAAGAGACGCCCTTCATCTAAGAGTTAAGAGCAAGGCGGAAGAGGCAGGGCTAAGAAGGTGGGCAGGGCTTAGGCCAGGTGACCTAGATCCACTTACAGCTGCTCCCCCGCTGCAAAGGAAAAGAGGCTGGAGTGCTCCTTAAGTAGGCAAAAGAGCGGCAAGCAGGAAGGCACCAGATGGGCAGGGCTTGCTAAGAGGTGAAAAAGAGCGGCAAGCAGGAAGGCACCATATGGGGGGGGCTTGCTAAGTGGTGAAAAGTGGTAATAACTCCGAAGAGTCATCTATGGATAATGTTCTAGGAATTTTCTGGATATTTTTCTGGTAATTAAGTTGAAAACCACAGATTGTTGAAGGTTGTGGGTCCATGAAAGCTACAGATCTGGATTAACAAGGATACTACACATTATGTGTATCAGAGGTCTGCTGGTCTTTCATCGGGGCGAGGAGGACACAGTGTAATGCAAAGCAATGCCACTCTGCAAGGATTTATTAAAAGATGTATTTTATTTAGGCCCCATAGGCAAAACATTAATTTATACTTCCATCTGGCAAATGTTCTTTTCAGAATCATTCCAAGACAGTAAAAGCTGCAGGTTATGGGTGATCTTAAATTTGTGTTTGAGGGGTACCAATAACAAACATGCTGTAGCACTACTGGCTTAGTAGGGCATATCAGGCTTGATCAACATTTAACAGGTGCCTGCTCCCACCCATATTAGGGCCACGCTTAGTAGAACATTTTTTCCGAGAAGGATCATGGAGAGTCTGGTGTCCGATACCTCTACTGTGGACAGACCAACATGTGCACACTTTTAACATTTTTATAGAGTCTCAAACACAGTCAGAAGTGACCAACAGCTGCAGACTAGAGTTACCAACTCTTTAGATTGAGCTGCAGACCACTCAGAAGCCTTGTAGCAGTATAATGACAGACTGAAGGGATGATTGGATCCTATAGAAGCATTACATTTCAGCAAAAGATAAAGATAAAAACACATAGAACCTGCTAAACACCTGCCTTAACACGGTCAAAAAAGTACTATCCACAACTCTACTAAGAAAGCAAATCTGCAATAGTGGAAAGTGCATAGCATAAGAAAGAAAAATGAAAAAATATAACAAATACAAATGAAATGCAAATGAAAGTTTCTATTTCAGCAGACTTGACATCAAGGAATACATTTTATATGTGCCCATAACTATGGGAATTGAAATCAATTTCAAGCCCTACAGTCACATCAGAAGGCCAACGTTTTCAGCTGCCCAATTTCTTTGTGAACAAAGTCCTAAATTTAAGGGTAGCTTAAAGGTAGCTTGTGTAGTAAAACTTCATCTCATCATCGGATCTCTTCAAGAATTTAGTTCTAGGTAGAACATTTTCTCAGGAATAAAATAAATTACCTTCAGACAATGATGCCCACATCATGGTGTCTCTGTCATCACCCTGTGTACGCTTCAAAACCAAGGAGATCAACATACTTGACTTTGAGATAACTACTGTTAGGCAGAATCACATGCAGTACCCTTTAGGAACATTACACGTAATTGAGACCACAAGTGTTAGCACAATTTCACCTTTGGTACAAGCCTGTGCTACACAGTAAAGTGGTAGCAATGGCTGAGCAGCCAGACTTTGAGAGTTGAGTGAGCAGTAGACCAAGTTACACAAAGGATCAACTAATACAGTGATTGAAACAAACACGTTCTCAAGGTTTCTTAGTAAAAGAATATACATTTATTTATACAGTCAGTTTGAAAACATTGCACTAGCAAGAGCAGGTGAATATCACCCACTAATAAACCACAAATACACAACCCGGTAAGTAAGTGAACAAGTTTAGCTCCCCTGAAGTGGGGTAAAAAGACATGGTTATAAGAACGAACAGCCCAAATACATTAATACGCATGGCAAAGGGTTTCAGTAAACTACAACCAGCAATTCAGTTCATAGGCCTGGGCCAAAGTCAATGGTTCAGTGTCTTTGTATAGGATAGCTGTTACGCTCACCTGACTCCCACGGAGGCGCTGGCCTGGTTCACGCTGCTGTGACCTCTTCTAAGGTGATGCGCAGGGTTCGGAAGACGGACTGGACCGGGCCCCCAAATCTGGCTTGTCTGTCTCGCAGAAGTATCCTTCTGTAGGCGAAAATAGGGGATTAACTGTCTGCGGGGTAATGCAATCGGCCTCCCACTTTCCCCTCTCACCCTCCTTGAAACCCTTCTGTGATTTCTCGTAGCGTCTCACCTTAGGGTCTGGAAGGACGAGCTCTCCATCCTGCTTCTGATGCAGGGGCACGTTGGTATCCAGTTACTTCACTGGATTTTCGGATTGGTGAGAATCAAACTTGCTTGGCTTCCAGGTAAGTTTTTTGATAAGATAAGAGGTTCCCCTTGTGTCCATGCATTAATGTACTAATGCTAGTGTCTTTTTCCCCATAGGGGCCATGGTAAGGAATGCCGGGGAACAGGCACCGACCCGAGATGAGAGGTCAAATCCTTGTAGAAATCAGGTAAGTCTTTAATGAGCGTTTTTTGGTAATGTCTTTTCATTCACTCATTAACGCTGATGTCTCTTTTTCCCCTTAGGGGCCGGGGTCTGGAAATGCCAGGATGCGGCGCGGACCCGAAATGAAGAGGGAATGAATCAACAGGTAAGTCTTAAAATGGAGATTTAGCTTTCCTTATTCCCTTCTCTCTCTCACCTTTTGTTCTGGTCTTTTTCTCCCTAGGCGCTGGGGCGTGACTGCGAATCCGGATGATCGCTGCTGAACATGGAGGTGCCCTGTAAAGGTGAGTAAAATGCGGCGCTGCAGCGATCGACGCGATGAGCTTTTAAATTAAAGTCTTCCTTTTCAGGATTGTCGGCGAGATGTCTCCGGGATGCGGCTTTAGCAGGTAAGGACTTTTCCTTCTTCTGTTCTCTTCTTCTCTTCCTTTGCAGGTGATCCAGGATGCTGGCAGGCGTGGCAGAAGTCAGGATGCAGGAGCAGACACGGTGAGCCTCCAGCTGCTAGATGCAGAACAACACGAAGCACGTGTGGCTGTTCGGGTGGGGTTTAAATAGCCTTGGAAGAAGTTCCAGGTATGTATCCTTCCTCCAATCAGGTATGTATCCTTCCCCGACCACGCCCGGATGGTAAATTAGTCCCACAGGTAAAGTAGTTCCTTTCAGGCCTCAAGGAGGCCGGGATCCTGCAGCATGGTCTGCATCAGGTAAGTGCACCCAAGCACATCCATAATGAGCCTGGCGCCTATGGTGCCAGGACTGATGTCTTTTTTGAGCCTGGCGACTGGTGACTGGATGTCCGCTTTCGGGGACGCCGGGCTTGAACCGGCTCCCCGGGAGCGGGCATCATGACAATAGCACAGTTCTGGTAGTAAACAGTTAAGTCTTTGCCACAGAGTTTAGAAGAATTTGGCTAGGCAAAAAGTTTGACGAATGTTCAGGGAAGGACAAGCCTTTGAAGTTGGGAAAGTTCCACAAACAAGCCTTTGAAGTTGGGAAAGTTCCACAAACTTTCACAGTGACCGAAAAGAAGGACTTTTCCTAAAAGAAATGTTGAAAAAAGATGACCAGAGTCTGTTTTTACAGACAGGTCTTGGGTGCCATATTGAAAAACATGGCTGACCCGATTTTTAGCTATCGTTGTTAGCGGTCAGGAAAAATCATGGTAGTTTGATCTAAACCACTGCCACCAGCCATTTAAAGTAGGAAAAGGTAACATTTGAATGTTATATGAGTGTTTTAACTCAGGGGAATCTAGGCAACCCCTCCAGCACTCTATTGGAAGATAGTGTGTGCTGGTCTGTAAATTTAAAGAGACTACTAAAGTCAATTTAACTTTACATGCTCTGGGAGACAGTAGTCAGTCCCAGAGAAGGTATTTAAAGCCTTGGGAAGTCTGAAAGACATCCCTGTGTCACTGCACTGAAGGTGCTATGTGACACACAGAAAACGATGATGCCTATGAAGTTGTTTTAAAACTCCATACCCAAAGAACACAAAAGTAAAACACACATCAAAATACATGGAAAAGTGGGAAAAAAGGCTCACGCTCTTCCCAGGTAAAACAATCAAATCCTAGATGTCCAGCAAAGTTGCTGTGGGTCTCAAAAGGTAAGGGAAATTAGCACATTTTGAAAATCCTCCCTAACAACTACCCTACTAATCAAAGCCAAAGCATGTGTTCCCCACAGGACCTTCTCCAGATGGCATTGCCAAGCACAGTAGAA
The DNA here is from genome assembly GCF_040938575.1 of Ambystoma mexicanum. Classification (NCBI taxonomy): domain Eukaryota; kingdom Metazoa; phylum Chordata; class Amphibia; order Caudata; family Ambystomatidae; genus Ambystoma; species Ambystoma mexicanum. Next base: position 1,227,986,060 of record NC_090933.1, on the reverse strand, counting down.
TTTCCAAGCACACATGAAGACTCGTCAAGCAGGAGGCAGAGACACAGACAAACTGAAACCGGAACCACTGCTGATACAACCCTCCCTTGATCCGATGGATCCCACAAAATTTAGATCCATTTCCCTTTCAGCACAACTGCTGGAAGAAACAACGTGACAGCAACTACTGGCTCATGACATGAAAACCATCTGTCATACTTTGGACGAGCTCACAGTGCAGAGGAGATCATGGTGTCCATGACGGACAATATCCACCACATTATCAACAAGGGCAGCGTCTGATTCTCGATTTTATTAGAACTATCTGTGACATTTGGCACTATCGACCAGTCAATTCTGCAATGCGGAGAGCACTTAGTTGGAATAAGGGACTCAGTTATGAGATGGCTGTGTTAACTTGGTATGAACTGTAGACAGGCTGTCTTCATAACCCCATATGAGTCTCCACTGGGCCTCACAAATGTCTGAGTTTTCAAGAGATCTCCCCTAGACATTCTCCTTTATAATAGTGTCCCCTCCTTTTGTGAAATCATGGCGTCCAGTGTTACAACTGCAGGTTGAAACTGCATGGAAAAGGCATTCAAAGCCTGTATTTTAAACGTGTATAAAATAATGCAAAAGTTCATCGATTTTTTTTTTGGGGGGTGGGAAAGAGCAGATAAGTGGTTGGGGGGTCGGGTATAGTTATAAACAGGTACAGGAGGGGGGCTTGCCCCCCAAAATGAAAATACAAAATTCAATTAACTTTTTCGTTATTTCATACACGTTTAAATTGCAGCCTTTGAAATGCCTGGCGATGAAACGACATAGAACAATTTTTCTGAAGCCGGTGGGCCAACCATTTCAACTAAACAAGGTGTTCTCCCTTGTGGTTTATACACTGAGTGCCAAAATTCCAAAATGGGTGCACATTCATGCTATAAACTGCGCTAACATAACAAAATGAACATAACTTTCTCTGTAAAGTTTTAAAAATCTGTAGGGCAGAGCACAGTTCATTTGCTTAGCCTCAATAGATAAACACTTTAAAATGAGGACACATTACACATATTGTTGAACCCCTTAAATGCCAAGGGAGAGGCATCTCGTCCTTGGGATTACCTCCCTGTTGCCAAGGACGAGATACCTCGAAATAGAAAACGTTAGAAGGCATTGAATGGCAAAATACCAAAATCACCAAAAAAGGCCTTGGCACTGGGGGGGGGGGGACACCCACATTCTACTGTAGGCATTCTATGACTTCTTCAATGTTGGTTGTGGAGAAGAGCCGCACCTGGTGATAGTGCCCAACATTCACTCTGGGTGGAAATGTTGCTATTTAGGCTATTTAGGTAACAATAGTGGCTGCACAGGTTGCACCAGCTGGTAACAACCTGCCAGCCTGAGCTGAGTGAGTGCTAACTGATAATAGTGGCTGGTAAAGTCTGTCATGGCCTCCATTATTGCCATTAGCAACTGTTGGGAGACAGGTGCATGGTAAAGGCCAAAAAGCTTAAGAACACAGGCAGAGAAACAAGTGTCTGGGTAGGGAGACAGACTGAAAACAAAATCAGCACACAAATAATCCAACAACAATGGAAAGGAAGAGGAACCAGAGCAAATGTGGACACCTTAAGAACCTAAGGCGTTAAGCGGCCACTGCGCACTGATATTATTACAAACGTACTAGGCTCTAGAAAGGGAGGAAAGGGAGATATGGGAGTGGCCCAGTGTGGATCAGGCCTGATGGCCATCACAGAATGGACCGTAGAAGGGAACATGAACATGGACAATTCCTCGTGGACTCCATGTTCTCTGCATCCTTCTATGATTGGTGAAGCTCGGCGAGCTAGGTGATAATGTTAAATATATCATATGGACTTAACCTATTATGAATAAAGGAAATTATGGAGGTCAGGAAGCTGCAAACAGACCAAAACCTTTTGTGGCCGAAATAAAGAACCTCTTCGTCATCTAGTCTACTTTGCCAAGCCTTAAGAGATGATCGTACCCGTATACTGGGAACATTCTTTTTGGAGTTTAGAACTCTTGATGCCGTGGCTTGGTCGAGGCTGCTGACTTTGGGGGGAAAATTATCTTTGACATTGGCGCTTCTAGCCTTTTTTTTAAATTGCTCTGAAAACCTTGGAGGGCCAAAATGACTGATTTGGCCTTCAAAGGATTATAAGTTAATGTCAGACAGAAGGAGGAATGGGGAGTTCGTAAGTAGCCAGGAAAGGGCCAGGGGCATGAACTGAGGTTAAATCAAATGGGAAATTGCCCAGCCACGGCGAGCGATACAATTGTTGTCATATGTTTTCTTTTTTTACTAACCTGTGCTATCTGAGTGACATAACTTGTTTTGTGATCAATGCTGTTTTTTAGGGTAAAAAGGTTTGATTGTTAAACCAAATACCTAAATAAAAAACTAAAAAAATGGAAAAATATATCATATAGATTTGCTGAATCAGAAGGATGGGTGATAACGAAGTGGAAGTAAGTGGAGCAGGTCAAAAAAGGACAATCTGAAAGAACAATTAATCAGAAGCATTTTGAGGAGAGGGGAGAAAAGGCGAAGAGCAAGGCCTGCATGTGGTTAATGCTGGTGTACTCAACAGTAAGGCCCCCCCACTCCAGCTCCAAACTCATGAAAGGTAAGGGTTAGGAATAGAGTTTCTGGAAAATGTCTTATGTCCAACATCTATCTTCTCAATCACAAGTCCAGCTGCAGAGGGCCATAGAAAGGACTGGGGTTGGCAAGCAAGTCAAATATTGTGGTCTGGTGTCAACAAGACAATTAATGGAATATCCTTGTCAGCCGATAGAAGCCCATGAGGACATATTCACTTAGAAAGGACTTTTGTAATGCCTTCGAAGCTTTCTGCGAAACAATCCCTAAGCAGCATAGTGGAATACAGTTATGATGTTACATACACAAATGACAGATGTTTGCAGAGGCTCACAGACACCGAGTTAAGAAAGTTGTCTAGTGGCTGGGAGAAATCAAGGAGCTAACATTGAACATATCATGGAGGTGCATGCAGGGAGCAAAACAAAAGAGGTAATGTCTGGAAGGTTTAGCCTCTTAACCTCTGGCATTGCTCTGTGGAACCCTCCAGACCATCATTCTTCACCTGCCAAGCCGTTACAGAATGGCCATATGCAAATAAGGCTGGCTCCCACCGCAAAAGGAGAAGTCCAGCCCAAACTGCTTGGTTACAACCTTTCTGCCATAGACCACACGCATCCCCATACATGTTTCGGCCTTGTTGGGCCTCATCAGTGAGGATTAGTTTGGGTCTCTAGAACCATCAGGCAAGGAACCCACGTCTGAGCATACCCATTTCAATAGGGGTGATTACAGAAAAACAAAGGAGGGAGGACAACACAATACAACTCAACAGGTCTTAACATTCTTGCTCACCATCGAGAATCTACATAACATACCCCACTTATCTTACATACAGCAGAATCTGCTGCTCCCCACAAGTAACGGTATTGGTGTGCAGAGCACAGCAGCCACATTTGTGATGCCTGACACTTTTTTTGTAATCAGTGTTTGCTGAGATGGACCACACTGACTCAGGGTGCGCTGACCAAGTCCTCCAGCCAACTTGCTGCTATGCTTTGGTATCCTATGCATCCTCACCTTCTGCATGAATCACACCTCCGTTGCATCTGCCAACTACAAGGCCCCGCTCTTTCTGAAACAATTTCCATATGGAATCCTCCTGTGGTCCACTTTGTCACACCAAAGAGAATCTTCCCTCGCTTGTGTTGAAATTGAGTGGCTACGGACAGTTCATTCTTTTACCTGACTTGCAGTCTGAGAATGATTTGGAAGGTCTTTTAATTCTTCCTCATTTAGTCCCTTGGATCATGCTTTCTTACATCAGTGTCTAGTTAAGAAAGTAGTTATATTTAAAGATAGTTTGTGATGTCGTACCTTCATTATCATCATCATCATCACCATCATCATCGTCTTATCCACATGCTACACACATCATATCTCCTATTAATAGCCATTCGGGAGCTTTGACCAGCATAACAGATATAAAACTAAAGAACAAAGATGAATGTACATCACAGAGCAAGTCTATTGACCATTACAAGGGGCCTCATTATGACCCTGCCGGTCCGGAAAGAACGGCGGCGGTAAACCCACCGTCACCATTGTTTCCAGACCGGCAGATTAAGAGTTCTGCAGGCTAGTGGTGTCACTCCCACCAGGTCTGACCTGGCAGGAGTAACGCCACCCGCCTGCAGATGGAAATCGAAACAATGGCATCATTAATTAGGGTGCCGCTGTTTCCATGGTCCCCATCCCCATGGAGTCCTATCCATGGGAATGGGGAGTAACGTTATGCTGCCTCTGAAATTACCAGACTACCGGGACCGTAATGCCCGGGTAAATCCGGCAAGTCCAGAGGCGTAAATTAATTTTGGGTCCGCCAGCCAACAGACACATACTCTGATTCAGCCTGACTCTTTAGTTTGGAAGTTTTGTCTTTCATCAGATGGGTTTTTGGTTTAACATTAAGGTAGCCCAACAGTAGGTAATGGGCACAACGCCATTGCAGGGGTATTTTTGTGATCCACAAAGACACAGTACTACATGAAGTTATTCCTATATTGGGATCATAAGCGGCAAGAACCGGACCTAGTGCGCACTAGGGACAATTTTTCTAGTTTAGTGGTATTTCATTGGTGGTATTTTATTGGTGGTTTTTCAGTGGTGGTATAGACTCAGGACAGACTGACCAGGTCACCTGGAAACTGCAACATGGGGAATCAGCTCCTTATTATTTGACCTAGTTCACAGTATTTAGAGTGCCTTACTGTTTGCCATCTGCAGTAGTAAAAATACCTCCTTGGCTTTGTACCTGTCTGCATGTGTTATCTTGTGTAATTAGCCATTTTTGCATACAATAATGGACCAAAAACTCTTGTTGAAAATCTTCATGTACTTCATAAGCAATTGAGGTTCATAATTTACACAAAACAAAATATGCAATGTATGAGATCTGCATGCTATTTTCTATAATACAAGTAGTACAGTGCACATCACAATCTCACATTACCCTTGTAGTGATAGCAGATTCTATTCTTGAGGCCAAAACAGAGCAACAAGCACCTTTCACAGTTAATGCCTCCCGCGATAAAACATCTCTCCCACAATGAACTTCTATTACACTTCTAACGTTGGCTGGTCAAAACACTGCTATCTATGATCTTGAAATGTATCATTCATATTGGCAGAGCTTTAAGCTTTCAGTTTATATATGTGAAATGAGCTTCTTGGATGTTGCAGAAATACATGCAAACAGCTATCTACACTTGTGAGTATAAGATTGCCAGCCTGCGGCTGCCCACAATATGCAATCATACAAACACACAACTCAGTTAATACAGGTTATCACCTAAAGAATGCTTGAAATATTCACACCAGCAGACTCTGCAAGGAATAGGTTCAGTGTTCCCTCGTCTTCAGATGACTGTCTCACCCTCAGCACACCCTCCTTCCATTGCAGCAGGACAAACCCAGCAAAATACCTGCCAGATCCTCAGTCAGAAAAGGCAGCAGGTCCTCCGAGAGACCTTCTACAATGTCTCTTCCCTATTTAAGGGCCCTCTCTGTGATATGCCCATTGCTGTATGTTTTCAAACAGAAAATGTAAGGATTGCCTGCCCCTGATTGTGATGTCACAAGCCAATCGGACACCACCTCCCAATTGACAAAACCCCTAGAAGGTTCCAGAGGACATGTGTTTTGCCTGTCACCTATTAAGAAAATAAACTAAAATAAAATAAACTCCCTCGCAACAATCAAAATAAGCAGGGGTTCTCCCTTTCAGTCATGTAACAAGAATAATAAATAACTAGCATTTGAAGAGCAACATTTGCAGTTCAGAACGAGGGTACTTATGTTCCAGTATAAAAACAGGACACTTTTTTATTAATAGCAGCCACAAGGAAGGCAATTGGGATCAACTGTAAATTCAGGACACAGATCATCTGAAAAAGGTGCTCATGACCCAAATGACTCAGGTTAGCAGCCTCACAGAATGAAAAAGTGAAAACACATTGATAGAGGAGACCAATTGGAAGCAAGCATGTATAGTGGATGCAGATTAGAAGTTACCAGGCAGATCATTCCCTGAAAATGAAATCACATGGAAGGAGCTGACAATTACAGAAGATTTAGAGACTGGCATTTTTGGCATGTTAGGCAATATGAGATTAAATGAGATGTCAAGGATCACACATTGTTTCATAGGTGAAGCTTGGATTTGCCCCCAATCTGCATTGTCTGCGCTTTACCACTTTCTTTTCCAGTTCTTACCATAAGCAAAAAGTGCACATTTCTTGAGCTAAAATACATTTAATAGAACTAACTTTGGAAGTAGACTGAGATAGTTTGGCAGAAATTGAAATTTCAAAAACCTGAGAGCTTGTACTGTTATGTTAGAAGGGAATTTGGCTGCAGGTAAATGCAAGGTGTGAGTCGCCTGCCAAGTTTGCCACAATTTCTAAGTTATAGAGCAAAGGTTGCATTCATACTACACACAAATCAAAAAAGTCCATGCGTAAGTTGCATGTTTTTAATTGATTGTAGGTCAGCCTGACACGTGTTTCGAGATATGTGTTCTTCATCCGAGGCTGAATATATACATCATATACAAATTAGTTTTAAAACCACATCAAAATAATGTTTCCATTGATGTAACACAAACCAAAAGACAGTTTAGCAGGGAAGAGAACCATAAGCCGCATGACAATTCATTTGGGTTGGTGCAAATAAAAAACAATAAGAATTTCGGAATTATACATTCACAGAAACATAACATTTTACCCATTCATGTAAGTATTGCATATAATACAAAAAGGATATCAGGCGGCAGATATGCATATAAAGATGAAGAGATGGGTAGGGGAAAAGCAAACACACAAAATTAAAATTAATGTTTGTAAACAAATCATACATGGTTCAGTGTGCCCACTGCATATAGACCACGCACGAGCATCATTGTGTATAATAATATTAAAGGGAGTATCCCTTGTGTAGCCTTGGTGTCAATCTATACCACAAAAGAATAAATTTACCGGTAAATAATGTGAAGCCATCACTGGTTATATAGAATTCTAACTAAAGAGTGGCTAAATATAAATACTGCCACTTACCAATTGTCGAGTGACCATTGGCATACTTATTGTGCAAGCTGTCATCTTAAAGTAAATATAACAAACAATACTAATTAGATTAGACACCTATTGGGTTTTAATTTGCAAACAAACTCATATTGATACATTTAAATTGCACATACCTACATAAACCGCTGTTGCGTGATCCCATTCAAAAGGTAATGATAATTACTGGATTTGTGCAGCATTAGTAAACAATAACCATCCAAATGTGTATCCACACGTGTAGCCATCACATCCATGACTTCGATGCACAAAAAGTAAAAGAAATGCGTGCCCTGTGAGCTTGATTGGTTAATGCTATTATCCACAGCACATGTGTGAGGATAGACCCCCATTAGACCACCAGGGGTCATATAGAAAGACTCCTTACTCACCCAGCCCTTTGGCGTGTGATCCCTTCTGAAGCAACTCCATTACTGCTTGCTGGCTTGCCTATATCCAATGCATGGTGCAGGCTAGTGAAAACACAAATGTGTGCTCAAGTAGCCGCCATGTTGGATGAGTAATTCTGATCTCAAGAGTCATGCCACATATACAAAACACTCAACAGTATAGCAGGTATGTACCCAAAACTGAAAAATAGGAAACCATGTTTTCTTGTTGCAATTGAGGTTCTATTAGCCTGAAAAAGAAAAAGAAACACCAATATCGGAACGCACATTATAAGCGTGACTAACCATACTGTTTCCTGTCAACATGCCAGGTCAATTCCAACGCTAGATAACATCAAATGTGGTTGTAACCTTGTAGTTAATGCTGCTCTTGCAAGAACCAGTCAGAGCACGCACACATCCCCATGCTGCAGATGTATATGTAACACTGGCACTGAGTATTCAAAGCACTGACATTACACTATTTAGAGTGAAGTACTGACTGTTTACTATAAAAATATGAGGTCATGCATCTCCAAAAAACATATAGCAGTATGCAGGGTATCACAAACATACCGATAATTCATGTTCTGTTTTAAATCCACACAGGGCTATTCGATATTGGCAAATAAGTTGTGCTTCCAATTGTCTAAGTTTCAATACAAGGTTGAGGTAAGGTGACTTTTGCCAGACCCACACATTGACTTTATTTCTTGTCAAGAGGCTACGGTTATCGCACCCTTAACACAGCGATTCATGAAGTGAACAATATGAAGAGAGAGGATCTGCTCACCCCCAAATTACGCACCAAGACTACTTATAATAACAAATTGAGATTTATTAAACATTACAATGCAGGCAGTTCTAACATTCTCAGAGCCTGTTTTGGTGTCTAACATTTGAGATTGTTTGTGAAAGGGGAAGATTCTGGCCAGTGTAGAGTCTTGAATAGAATACAGATCATTTTAAAGGCTACATCCTTTCCCACTGTCAGCCAGAAAAGGGACCGTAGGGCAGGAGCAATATGTTATAGAACTATATTGTCAAACATGGGAATGGTTCTCGCATCATTGTCTCCATCATCAAGAGAAGTATTGGGAGGATAGCTCAGGGGCAACGTGCTCATCTTCAATGCAAAGCGAAACAAAGCAGCACAGGTTCGATCCTCTGTCTGGGTATTAAGCACGTTATAAATAACCTATTACAATGACAGGCACCAGCATACTAATTGATCTGATCTCACACGATTTAACTTGGATTTAATACACCCATAGGATTTTTATTTATGATGTACAGAAGGCCCTTTGAATTGTCCAAAAAAGGAAACCACTGTTGTATCAATTAAGCAGACCTGATATGCTGGCCACATGCCTATGATTTAATTGGATTGCTCAATCATTAAACTACATGTATGCAATCTCTGATGATGTAATCTCATTGTGACTGTCAAGAATTGCGCCCAGATGCCTCAGGGTTAGGTGCGCCATACAAATGTATGAATAAATAAATACATACATAAATAAATATAACAAGGTATATGGTGTCATTACAACTCATTTATTTATTTAGGAATTTGTTAAGTGCATTTAACCCAGGAGGCATCTAGGTGCTGGTTACATAAGATTGACGGTTACTTGTTACATATTGTCTACGTTTACAATGGTTGCACGTTACATTAGGTTACATCATATGACCAGTTAGGTTACAGTCTTTGTAGGTTACACAAAATTACATCAAATGACATGTCTATGTATAAGATTACAAAAGGGGATTGCATGAGCGTTGAGATATGGTAGAAAGGGTTACATCAGATGAAGGCAGTCATATAGTTCTTGTGCTTCTTGTTGCCTTGGCTGAATAGTCACATGTTGAGGCCTTTGCGGAATGAACAGAGGGAAGGATCTGATCTCAGTGCTAAGGGCGTGGAATTCCATTGTTTGCCTGCAATCACTGGGAAACTGCAAGCTCCCACTTTTTGACGTCTGTAGTGAGTGACGTTGAGGCAGAATGAGGAAGCAGATTGGGTGGGTCTATTGGACTGGACTTTGGAGATTTGATTATCTATATAGATTTGGGCATTATTTGATAGACATTCATGTCTTCGAGATAGCGTTTTAAATTTTATGCATTCTCGGACCGAGATACAGTGGCCCTCATTACGACCCTGGCGGAAAGTAACTGACCTGACCGCCATAGCGTAAATAGCGTTTCCGCCATTGCACGATGGAGTAAAGTGCGGCTAATTCCGACCCATCGGGCACGAGCATTACGCCATGGCGGAAGTGCAAAGTCCGCGATGGCGGAAATGTCCCCAAAACGCCCCTCACCGCCGTCGTACGGCGCCCTAGGTGCAATTCCGCCACCCATCATAGCGGTCACCGTAATGAGCGGTAATCGCAAAATACGGTGACCGTAAATATACGGAAACGGAAGTAAAAACATGGGGCCGGAACGGGAAACAGCACGCCGTACACCTACAAAATCAGAATCCCAACACAACCATTACAAATCCGACCCTGAGACACATCCCAACCCGTAAGCCACCCTAGTTAAAACAATCAAAATGGGAAAAGTTGCTAAAAAAGCGTGCGACCGCAAGCGGCAGGTCCACTTCTCCCATGAGGAACTCACCGTGCTCACAGAGACCCTCCAGGAGAATGCTGCCGTCGTCTTCTCGACGCAAATGACCAGGACGGCACTTGCGAACAAGAAGGCCATATGGGCCCTGGTGGCACAGCGGGTAAGTGCGGTGGGGACCGCACCCCGCAACCCACAGCAATGCAGAAAGCGATGGGACAACTTGCGGATACGCGTACGGAGCATACTATCAGCCAACCGTAACATTGCCACAGCTACCGGGGGAGGATCGGAATCACCCATCAAGTTGACCCCCTGGGAAGAAATCTGTGCCTCCACCATTGGAATGGAGAGTATAGAGGGAGTCGGAGGGATGGAGAAAGGAGTGCAGACATCCGAAGAATCAGGTAGGAGGGCCAAATAAAACAATGCTAAATCCACAATGTCCAATCATGTGAAGTACCATGTGTCCACATAGTGCAACAGAAACACATGTCCAGGAGAACGTCCACATACATTGGCCTGATAGCGCACTTTAAAACTCACATTAAATACATAAATAATAAAAAATCCTAAAAACACCCTCTACACGTGCAGCATGCACACCCTAACTGCAGGCTGCAAAACAACTGCATCCTCAATCCACACAAAAATGAAACCACCTCCAAGGACCTGACCCAAAACACCCTCAGGTACCACCCCAATGCATGTGATACATTGCCATTCCAATTTCCACAGACCCATAAATAACGCTCGCCCTCCTTTACTCCACCACAGGGTCCGATTCAAACGACGAGCTCCAGGACACCCCTACCAGCACACCTGCAAAGAGGGCCAAGACCAACGGCCAAAGACCCTCCACCTCAGCTGCACGGATCAAGACACGGCAGCAGCACAAATCAAGTGGCAGCACACAGGAGGGGACTTCAACAGGCACCCCAGCAGCCAGCATGCCCACAACAGCAGCACCACAGGTCCCCCCAATGGATGCCACAGAAGGCACTGCTTCTGGTGGCAGCAGCACCATAGGTGACACTGCATTAATGGCAGCCTGCTCCGACACAGAAAACGGTGCTGTCGATGTAGGACCCATCCATGACCTGTCTCTATCCCCCTGTTTGTTTCATCCCGTACACCATGAGGATACCACGCAGGGGCACCCACAAGACGACTACTGGCCATCCCCCACAAGCCCTGTGGCAAAGCAACATGAGGTGATCAGCCCCTCTGTGAACCACCGCAAATGGCCATGGCCCAGCAGAGGCAAGAGTCCCTCGACCAGGTGATCGTGCAACAGCAGCAACTGGCCACGCTCCTCAAGGAGCATGCTGATGAATGTGGGGGTTCTAAGGCAGTCATAGAAACATCTACTGAGACACTTAGGGCACAAATGGAGAGAAGTACAGAGACACTAAGGGCACAAATGGAGAGAAGTACAGAGACACTAAGGGTACAAATGGAGAGAAGCACCGAGAGCCTGAGGGGGGAACTGCATGCGACGTCCAAAGACGTATGTGGTGAACTTGCCGCTGTGCGCCGTGTGCTCACTGAGCTCTCACAAACCCTTAGGGACATGCATGGACGTGAGCAGGCAGAGACATCATCCGTTGCAAGTTCCGTCCAGGGCAGCCCCCAACGTAGATCTGGGAGGAACCTGCGCTCCACAGGCAGGGGTGCCCCTGATACCCGGAGAGGGGGCTTGCAATAGCGTCTGCCCACTGACAATGAGCATCTTTGGACACTGGTGTTCGGGGGGGAGGAAGGAGGGTGGAGGGGGGGTGTTGGGCTTTCTTGGGTGGCGGGTCGATGGGGAGTGTAATATAATTTCACATATGCTATAAACATTACATAATCATCCAATGAGATGTGTGGACATTGATCTTTGTGTACGAGGCCTTTATTGGCGTACAGTCCACATTGTGCATGTTCCAGACACACACAGTGCCACAAGTCCCGTGTCCATGTATCAGCCACCAGGCGTGAGTGCTAGAAGCATGAATCTATGATATTCTGACGAATTTCACGGGCCTCCTGTGCCTCGCGGACTCCTTGAGGTGCTGCCACATCCCCACCCTCATCATGACCATCTTCAGGTGCTTGTAGTTCTGCGTCAGGGGGCATGGGCACATTTCTACGTACGCACATGTTGTGTAGCATGATACATGCCATGACCATCTTTGCAACCTTCTCATGGCGGTACAGGAGTGCCCCGCCAGACCTGCTGAGGCAGCGGAAACGAGCCTTCAGTAGGCCGAATGCCTGTTCAATGACTACACGGGTACGTGAGTGGGCATGGTTGTAGTCCTCCTCATGCTGGTTCTGTGGGTTCCGGAGTGGTGTAAGTAGCCATCTCTTCAGTGGATACCCGGCATCACCTGTATGTGGACAATAAAGGATGTTTGTGGAATGACATTGCTACGTACGCATCCCCCCCCCCTTCCTGCCAGGTCATTGCCGCATCACATACCCCACATTATCATGCATGAAATGAGACTCATCGAGTAGCCAGGATCTGTTCCCTGCGTGTCGCTCCTTGTAGCGTGGTATTGTAGAGTTCCTCAAGACCATAGAATCATGGGTTGATCCAGGAAATCGGGCACAACAATGTGTAAAGATCCTGTTGGAGTCACACACCATCTGTACATTAAGAGAATGATATTGTTTCCGGTTGCGGTACTGGGCCTCCATGGCATGTGGGACAACCAATTCCACATGGGTGCAGTCGATGGCACCAATGCAACCCGGTATGCCAGTCAGTGCATGGAATCCCACTTTTGTGTTTGTAATCTCCTGCTCCGAGCGTGGTAAAGAGATGTAGTCGTCTGCGTGCTTCAGGAGGGCATCGAGCACTTGCGATAGTGTCCGTGATGTGGGATGTATTTACCCATGCATCCGGGCCCTACCTCAAAACTGTGCAGTACTGGCATTGAAAACATCATGATGGCCAGAGCTTCCCAGAAAATGCACAGGGAAATGCATGAAGAATAGGCTGCCACTCATTTTTGCCGATGTTATGGGCACAGAAGGACACTGCCTAAAACCACCATTGGACTACCCACACAGTAGTCTGAAACCATTGGGAATGGCAATGCTGATTGCCAAAAGCAAACCCATAACTGTTGGGAATTCATTTTCTTAAATCCCAAAAATGGGTGCAGTACCAGTACTCACCACTATCCAAAAGCCGGCAGTTTAAAACCACCCTGTGTTTCTCTGAAGGCAAGCCAAAGTGCCTATTTCAAACATTGCAATATGTGCAAAATATTCACTGAATACCAGCAAACATTTGGTAGAATGGAGTTTTGTGTGCCTACAAAATCTGGGAAATGAAGATCATAAGACAAGGTTTATAACAAGACTGGCTGAGCTGTGGATTGCAGCAGTTTAAGTTGCACTGGATTTAAAGACACTAAAATCGAAAATGTTTAGATTAAATGAGTGACCTATGTTTGGTATCACATGCCTTTGTAACTGTTGAAATGTCATAGTTTTGCACTTAGACTCAGCATCCTAGCTGCATGTGTAAAATTGCAAGTTAAGTTAAAAAGCAACAAAAAACCTGCCAGTTAGCTGAAGGTCTGGCTTAAGGAACTTGATTTTGCTTGGCAGCTACCCCCATCAGGAGTGAAACTTGAGTCACCACTGTGTTCCCAGGCCAACCTTCCTTTTGCTGCCCACACTAAGGATATGCCATCTATCTGATAATTGAATTACCTGTGCTCTGCAGGAGAGTGAACAAAGCCCTCTTCACTCAGGCAAAGGTTTTATTACGCAGTCGTAAAATGTAGCTTCCTCTTGGCAGGAGCTGGGAGGGGCACTGCCTGTGAGAGCAAGCTGGCTTGGCAGAACTGGATTAACCAGTATTTCTACCTTGTGCTGAGAGAAAACCACACCCCTTTGTAGCCAGAATATTGTTTAGAAAAAGATTAATAACTCATGGTGCGGACATGTGAAAATTTTATAAATGATACCATAATTCTTGTGATTTTTCTGCCCACAGTTTAAGAGGTTTTTAGAACCGGTGGTATGTACAGGGGGGTGTCAGCGGAAAAGTGGATATTACTCTAAAGGTGTGCATGTTAAAAATCTGAAACTTCATCAGTTAATGTCCCTACTCCCTGCGCACATGTATGTAAAGTTGGGTCCATGTCAGAAATTGAAAAATCAGTTAAAAAGTCCATTATGTGCCATCTCTGAATGCAAGCTCCTAGAAAGAGCAGATTTGGACAGAGACATGGCTAAATTCAGCCACACCATGTATATGTAATTTCAAGCAACTGTGTAACTGTGAAATATGTCTTTTATTATCAAATATAGAATGTGTGCAATCTGACAAGGGAGTGCCCTCTTGGCAAGCCATAAAATGACATCACTCTGACTCACAGTTCATTCACCAATCACATGAGAAATGGAAGTTTGACCAATTAGAAGCTGAGAGAGAGGTAGGGTCAGTGATGCTAGAACACACCCACATTCTAAACACATAAAAGCAGACAGACAGGACAGATAGGGACCTTCAATTCCATTTGCTGCAACGCGCTCTGCCGGACCATACAACATCCAGAGATCCAGACTTCAAATTCATCAAACCTCCAGAGAGCCAAACTAGAGACTTCAATCTATCCAGAACTAGAGACCCAGACCAGAGAACCAGAGAGAGCTGACCCAGATCACTGTGAAGTGCAGAGGCCAGACCAGACCAGACCAGAGTCCGTCTAAAACCCTGACCAGATCCGTGATGAGGCCCATTTCACTCAAGAATATAGTGTGAGTACATAGTAAAACTGTGTAGAACCCATCTCTTAGTTAAAATAATATAATTCAATCCATTTTTAAGCTAAGTAGAACTGCAGCTTAGCAATTGTGTTATCCTGCCATCATTTTAAAGCTGAAAAAGTGTGCGTTTAAAATTTCAAATCTGAAAAACGACCTTTATTCAATCGTTCATATCTCCGCAACCGTTTGTGCTAGAGACTTGCAGTAACTTTCATTTTGAAGCTGAGATCCTAGGCTTTCCTAGGACCCGATAGAGATAGTCTTTGTGGTTCCTCTGTAATAGCGCTCGGCGCATCCGCAAATTTTACCGCGATTTGCAAATTTCTTCACATGTAAAAACTGCTGCTGCTTGCCTTCCATTTGCCAGAAATTCGTTTAACCTGCTAACTATCCCTGCCTCATTGCTAGTGTGAGCCTGGACTAATATTAACTAGATACCACTCACCCTGAACCTCTGAAAGGGAATTAAAAAGCATTTCCAGCATATTTCTCATCCATTGCTAGCACATATCAAAGCATTTGGGCCTGTGTTTTCAAAACTCCTATCTGTGTTTTAAACTTCTGTTGTCTAAGCTTGCCGGGGTGAACTGAATCACATTTGATTGCATTTCTGAGAACTGTGTGTTTCCTTCCATTTCCTTGCCTTGCATCAAGGGGGGGAGGGGATTGCCAGAGAAAAGTGATTACATTGTTTTGTTGAAATCATATTGAGTATCTCTATACTGCATTTCATTCATTCAACCTTGCATCCATTTGAACTCTATAAAGCATTTTGTACCACCTTCTTCTTTTGTTCCTATTCACCTGTGTGCTACCTTATCCATTTCATGTCAACTCCTTATTGACTATAAAGAAGTGTGCTAGTGCCAGATTCTCCGTTGTTGATCTTTATCATATCAGATTAAGTGTGCTATTCAATTATTAATTTATTATAAAGTGTGATATATATATATATTTTAAATTATCAAATAAACCTTTTAAACTTGCAAAACAGAACTACTTCTTGGCTCAGTGGGGTCAGGGGGATTCCAAGAGAGGGGTGTTATATAGGGGTAGTCATCCAGAACGCATGAACTGGACATAAAGATATATCAATAAGGGTTTTCATTCAGTATTCTAGACTAGGCGTTAACTTAGCTGTAGTGCTGAATTGAATCCTCTTACAAATTGGGGGCTCGAGCCGAGACGTTGGGTTAGATTTACCATTTGTGCAGCTTAATACAGTGTGCTAACTGACGGGATACATACATCCGGTCGGATCACCACGCTGCATTACGCTGTGAAGCATTCCTCAAAAGGGACACTCCAAGAAAAGTTCTGTTCTGCAAAAATAAAATACTAACTTCTGTAAGTCAGGACAGAGACCAATCTCTAGAATGACGACCTTGGTAGATATGAAAATAGCCAGAGAGCACTTCTTACATAAGTTATTTGTGAGAGGTGAGTGGACTCACCAGGACCAAACAGTCTGGTTGCAGGCCATCATGCAACAGGTCACGGAAACAGGGTCAGACTTATGGAGAGATCAGGGTCCATTACATGTGGCCCTGAGTGAACTATATATGGCTCCTAAGGCCAAAGATGAACACGACAAGATTGTTAGGATAGCGGCATATTTATATATGGGAGCCATACAGAATAAATGTGCTGAAGGCCATGATCTGGCAAAAAGGCAACAGATGGCGTTAGAGAAGGCCCAATCTGACCTGGTCTCTTCGGAGCAGAGGCTGCAGAGGAGCCAGGAGTCAGAAGATGATAGTAGGCAGCACATCATTAAAATAAAGAAGGATATGGATGTGCTGCAACAGGAAAAGGTAGAACAGGATACTAGATTTCTGGCCCTGCAGAAGGAGCACCAAGACAGTTTGGACTCCTTACTGCAGAGCCAGAAAAAGCTGGAGCAACAATTAGACTTTAACAGGGCATGCACGGAGCAGGTAGCCACCCTGCAAAGTCATCTAGATAGAGTGAAGGTAGAGAGCAACAAGCTGATCTTGAAAGACCTGGATACCCAGGCAGAGTTTGATGAAGAACGCCAGAAAGCGGGTGCCTTTCAAAGGCAGAGGGACGACCTGGCGGCACAAATGCAGGCTCTTAGTCAGGAAAGAGACGCCTTAGGCCAGGAAGTCTGCCATTTAAAAAGGAAAATGGAAGAAAATCACCTGGCCCACCAGGGACTGGGTGACCTCCAAAAAGAACACCAGAACTTGTTAGAGCACACCAGGAGGGTGGAGGATGCTCTAGCAAGAAAGGAGCAGGCCAATAGGGACACAGCTCAGGAGGTAACCCTCCTGCAGCAAAGACTGGCCCAGTTCTCCAGGACCAACCAGGAAGCACAAAGGGAAAATGAGGCTCTCTGCCAGCACAATGAGAGGCTCCAGCAACAGGTAGCGATGCAGGAGAAACTGATAGAGTCGAGTAAGGCCTTAACAGAGGAGCTGAAAGCACAAATGCAGGCTCTTGCATTGCAACAGGGAGCAGGGGCGGATAGAGATGAGGTCCGCTGGGAAAGAGAGACTCCTGACCATAACCGCAGGAGCCCTAACACCAGGGGCCTTCATCTTCCCCAGTCCCTGGACTCTACCACCCCCATGTCCCCTGGCGCACATGAGCACAGGGCCACAGGGATGGCAGATTACTATCCAGCTAAGAGTATGGGGCTCATAGGCCAGTACCACTCAGGAATGGAGGGGTGGGCATCCGGGTATGGGCACCCAAGTACAGTACAGTTCAATGGGGAACCCCAGGAGAGTAGGCCCATTAAGGGCATCCTGAAAACCTCTGCCCAGTTAGGTCAGTGGAGGGGGTACCCATCAAATCCTGGCAGCAAGGAGGAATCTGAAGACTCCTCTGAACTGCGCAGGACACAGGAGACCAGGTCCCCACATTCTGCCAGCCATTCCCAGGCTCGCAGAATCCGGGAAAACCTGGAAGAACAGACGGGAACCTCTGGGAGCAGTGCCTCTGAGTCCGAGGAAGAATGGACAAGGGTTACCCGAACCAAAAAGGCCAATAAGGCAAAAAGGGCCTTGCTTAAGGACCCCTTAAAGCAGATTAAGGCGATCAGGAGCGTCATCACGCCTTACCATAAGAACGCTAAGTATTCTGTTTGGGAGCACTTAGAGTTGTTTGAACAAATGATGGAGACTTTCCATTTGAAGGACAGCCAAAGCTGCATTCAATATGTAAAGTGGACCTTCTCCCCGGAATACTCCAGTTTCTTTGCGGGGCTGGAGGACCAAAATCATTTAAGATGGTCCACCTATAAGGCGGCCATCCTGAAACATTTTTCTGTTCACAGAAATCCTCAAGAGGCTCGCAAGGCAGCCTACAATTTGCAATGTGGGGAGGATCAGGCCCCACAAGAATTTGTGCAGGAGTTAAAGCGTGCTTTTGCACAGACCACAAGAAGGGTGCGCACAGATAGTAGAGAGTTTATAAATACGTTTTTCCATGCCTTGCCCAAATATATCATGACCCAGCTCGTGAGGGATTTTCATGAGAAAAGATCTTTAGACTGGGTCATTGAACAGGCTACCCGGATCTATGAGGTGCAGAAGCCCATAGAAAATAAAAGCAATGCCCAGAAAAACCCCAAAGCCAACAGCACCCCTGCTGCTGCCAAGGTGGCAGAGGTAAAGGTCACCCCCATTTTGGATTTGGAGATGGGGGGGCCTAAAAACCTACCTGCACCTAATAATGCTAGGCCCAGAAGGTCCTCGGGCCAGTCACAGACAGGGAGCCAGGGAGGCAGCCCCACAAATGGGGTCCCTCGCTCTCCTGACTATGTAAGTCCTCGCTACAAGGGAAATCGACCCATCCTGGGTTATGTGTGGACTCCTCCAGCCCAAGGGGGGGGATCCAGCCAAGCACCTAACCCAGGGAACTTCCCTCCAAGCTTCCCACAGGAGGGCAGAAATTTACCAAACCCTGGGCAGAACTTTTTCCCCAGATATCCACCCGACTTTCAGCCCCAAAACCATCCATCCTTCTTTCCCCAATTCCCTGAGCCCAGACCACTGAATCCGGGAGAGGGGAGGCCAAGGGTGGAGGGGTACCCAAATCTTCCCAACCCGGGGTATTACCAGAGGAGGGACAGCTACCCTTCCCGGGATCAGCCCAGGGGAGAAAACAGGGCCCCGTATCAGCCTGAGCGGGTTTCCCAGTTAGAGCGCCAGGTTCAAAACATGGCGCGGGATATGGGTCACATACTGAGGGCTCAGCAGAACCCTCAGATCAGCATGCCGGCGCAGAACGCACCCAACTCTGGACCTGGTGCTCCAGAACAATGACGGGGGCAGCACCCCGATAACTCACCGGTTCCCAGGGAGGAGGCACAAGGGGAAGGGGGGTGTAAAGCCTTGGAGGAAGCTTCCTTCCTCACTTGTAAACAGCCCCTGGAAACCCAGGAACCGGAAACAAAATCTCTTGCCCCTGAAAGTCTGCCTCCTAAGGAGCAGAGGGGGGGTAGGAGAAACAAAAGACCCAAACAGACTCAGTTTGAGGAGGAGGTACAGATCTTCCAATTTGAGGGAGAGGGATCCTCAGAGGATCCTGAGAAAAGGATCTTCTCCTTCAGAGAGGGGGGAACTCCTCCCAAAGAAAAATGGGTCCCTAGGGATGAAAATCCAGACTGGGGAGATGTGGAGACTGAGCTACCGCCGCCCGCTATCTCATCCCAGAACCAACAGCAAGAAAATCCCCTGGTTCAAACCCATCCTGGTGACTGCCTCCAAAAAGGGGGGGGCGGCCCAGAACCGGAGCCAGGGGAACCCACAATGGCTCTGATCTCCAGTTGCCAAATTTTTCATTCAGATTCCCAAGGCTCTCCACAGAATTCTCCCCAAAATTCTTCTCTCGCGATGTCCAAAACCAGAAAGTTAGCCCACCAGTTGTCCAAAAATGTGCATTATCTGTGCCCCCTTGAGGAGAAGGAGGGAAGATATTATGCCCCGGTACAAGTACAGGGGCAGGGTACAATCTCGGCACTGGTGGACACTGGATCTCAAGCTACCCTTCTGTCCAGAAGGGCCTTTGACGAACTGAATGCAGGAAGGGGAGAGAATTACCAAATTCCTCTCACCTCTCTTCCGGGACAACTACAGAACTTTGACGGGAAGGAAATTCCCGTTGAGGGGACTGCAGACTTGGACATTAAAATTGGGCGACATAAGTTGAAACACCCGGTCATAGTTGTGACCCCGGAGGGCACCGCTTGTTTACTAGGGAATGACCTCCTGAGAAGGTTGTCACCCCTAATAGATTGTGTAAACAAGGTCCTCTGGACCCAGACTAGCCGACCAATAAAATTAAAACAGAGTGTCAACCATGTTAGTTTAAACGGCACATGCCACATGGTTGAACAAAAATCTGACCAAGTAGAATTTCACTTCCAGAACAACCAGATTCCAGACGTGACAGTAATAGCAGTAGGACAACAGACTAGTGATGGGGGGTCCTCTCTATTTCTGAAAATCAACCTTCCTTCCAGTCTAAAGTGGTACTCCACGCTGGAAGGAAACACTCTGAAATTCTATACCAATCCACAATCTGAAACTCCCACTCCTATAGTCCAGAAAGATGTGAAATCAGCTCAGAGCCTGGCTGATATTCAGCAAATTGGAGAGCAGTTGTTCATCCCTGTTCAGTTAAATGATGGGAAGGACTCTGTTCTCGCTCGAGTGTGTGTGAACAACGGTAAGAGCTTCATCAGCGAAGCCATGTTCCGCCAACTCCCAAAAGATCCAGCCATTCCCACCTTCAAACTGATAGACAAATGGGAAATGGACCTGGAAGCACCTGATTCCAAACATCTCCTGCCAAGCAGGTGTATGCTCAAAATCTCCATTGGCAACAAGAGCATAGTCCACAATTGTTGGGTCGTGCGAGACGTCCCTGCCGCCTTTTCCGTAGGCAGTGACATTCTCAATCGCTTTGCCATTAGTTTGGACCTAATAAACTTCAAAGCTTGGTCCCGATTAGCGGATAATCCCATGGGCTTTGATGATCCAGAAAAAGCATTTAGGTCAGCTCAATTGCTACCTTATGCAGTTGAAATTCAGGTTAAAGAGGAAGTCACCATCCCAGAAAGGACCCGACAATTCTCCCTGGAAGTGAAAGTTAAAAGGGGACAAGAGTTGAAAAACCCTGATGCTTACATACATCTAAATGCTTCTTTCCAACAGCAAGGGTCGGGGGTAAACCCAACTCCATTAGTCAACATAGAACATGACACCATTCTAATAGAGGTGGATAACAGCGACTTAAAGAGTATTACTCTAGCCGCAGGCACCATTATTGGAATGGCGGTTGATGACCGACATTTCTCCATTGATCTTAGAAATGAACTGTTAGGACCAATCCCCAAGGACTGTTTTGACAGTGACAGTGAGGACAATACAACACCAGACAAGATTTTTACCCGGCATGGGGGGAACTTCCTGGTGTACACTTCCTGCCCTTATGGTAAGGAAGATGTGACTTGTGAATTCAGGAGGGATGAGGTGATTTTCCAGGTTCATGAAGGCTGCCTTGCCCACCTGAAGCCTCCGGTCCAAATCAGCACTCTGACCAGGGACTTCTCCACCCAGCTGGAGGAGGCCGCGGAGATAGCCAAACCAGAAGTCTTTCCAGGCTTCAGGCAGATGGTGGAAGAGAGAGTCAACCTAGCTGATGCCTGTGTGACTCTGGAACAAAAGCAAAAGTTGAAACAAGTTTTCTTGGATTTCCAAGATCTCTTTGCGGTAGACTCATATGACTGTGGTCGCACTGACATCCACACAACAACAATCCCCACGGACCCTGGCATGACTCCTGTGTTTGTGAAGCAATATCGCTTGCCTCTCGCATCAATGGAGTCCCTTACTGAAATAATTAAGAACCTTGAGTCCCGGGGAATAATCCGTCCAGTCCACAGCACCTTCAATAATCCGGTGCTGGGAATATTGAAGCCAAACGGCCAGTGGAGACTCTGCGCCGACCTTAGGGAGCTCAACAAACGGGTCCATACTTCCCGATGGCCTCTGCCCTACATTGACCAAGGTCTGGCCCAGATTCAGGGGTCACAGGTATTCACTGCAATAGACCTGACCAATGGATACTGGACCGTGCCTGTCAGTAGGGAGGACCAATACAAGCTGGCTTTTACCTTTGGGGGCCAGCAGTACACATGGACCCGGACTCCCTTCGGATACCTCAACTCCGGCAATGAATTCAACATTTTTCTACACAAGGCCATGCCCGACTTGGGTGCAAGGGGTAACCTGGCTTATGTAGATGATGTCCTCATCAAAAGCTCAACTGTTGAGGAACACATAGCGGAGATCCGTTATGTTCTGACACAGTTGAGGGCCGCCGGAGCAGAACTTTCCTTTCAGAAAGCACAGTGGTGTAGAACCCGTGTTAATTTCTTGGGGCATGAGATTACTCCTCAGGGCCTCTGTCCCCAGGAAAAGAAAGTGGAAGCACTTCAGAAACTGAAAGACCCCACAACTCTGCAGGAACTAAGGAGCCTCCTTGGACTGACTAATTACAGCAGAAAGTTCATTGAGGGCTACGCAGAGATCACCAGACCCCTGATTCATCTCCTGAAGGGGGGGGTCAAGTGGGAATGGGGTCCAGAACAATCCGAGGCAGTAAAACAACTCAAAAGAAGCCTCTCACAAGCGCCTTGCCTAGCTTACCCTGTCAGAAACAAGGAGTTCTTCCTGGAGACGGGGTTCTCTAATACGTGCTTGACGGCAGTATTATACCAAAAGCATGACAAGGTCAATAAAGTAATCTCCTATGCGAGCAAAACTTTATCCTCTGTGGAGGAAAAATTCAACGATTGTGAGAAGGCACTCCTGGCAACGGTGTGGGCATTGAAGAATTACCGCCCGTTTATCCAGGGGGAACACATCATAGTGGAGACTCCACACCAGCCTCTGCAATATCTCCAAAGTGACAGAATCCGGGCCGGAAATGTGAGTAATTCCCGAATTACTTCCTGGATTCTGTCAATGCAAGGCTTTCCTGTGGAGGTCAGATATGGCCAAAACAAGAAGAGTCCCCTCGCGCAAGGTCTGGCTGACTTGCATGATTGTGCCAGAGAAAACTGTCTCGAGGACGAAAGTCTGAAAATCAAGGACAACATGGAGGCATACATTAATTCCCCCCACAAAGTCTTTGAAGAGGACAAGTGTGAGGGAATGCCCACTGTCTATGTGGATGGATGCTCTTACCATGTTGACAACGACGGGGAGAAAGAACTGGTGGCCGGCGTAGGGAATGCATGGGTGAATGAGTCCCCAGAACCCTCCGCTGGATACAAAATTGGTCCCCGAAGTAGTCAGGTGGCAGAATTGATGGCTGTGCATCAGGCCATCCTCACTGCTGTCCAGCATCAACTCCACGAACTGGTCATAATCACAGATTCGGATTATGTACGGAACGGGTTCGTGGAGCACCTGGTTAATTGGAAAACCAGAGGCATGTTATGTGCTAACAACAAACCCTTGAAACATGGGAAGTTGATCCAAAACATTGATGATCTGGTCACCTCGAATGGGATGACCATCTATTGGAAAAAGATCAAGGGTCATTCCAAAGTAGAGGGACCAGACAAAACTGGAAATGACTTAGCTGATCAGCTGGCCAAAACCGGAGCCATCCAAGGGGATCTAATTGAGATTGAGTCCCTGTTGGGGGAAATCCAGGTCACTGCCATCACTAGGTCCCAGACAAATGCTCACAACGACCTTTCAATTGCACAATGGAGTAAGGAGACCCCTGATGCTGATTTGATTACTGCTCAGAAGGGGGATCCAATAATTGGTAAATTTTACCAGCACCTTGAGGACCCTGAGAACTTTCCCCTGACGGATACCGATTACATTGGGAAAGAGGACCTAAGAGTGTTGATGAAATGCCCAAAAATGTTCCGGATCCAAGACGGTTTGTTGGTAAGGAAATCCAAAGCTGGCCACGACCAGTGGGTGGTTCCTACCTCATTCCGAAGCCTGATGTTAAGTCACGCCCATGATGCGGCCACCGCCGGTCATAGGGGGTTTCACACAACATTGGAAATCTTAAGAGAGGTTGCATACTGGCCACACATGGGCCAGGACCTCAACCAATATTTGAAGGGTTGTCTTGTGTGTGCACAATTTCAGCCGACATCCCTCACACACCGGGCGCCTTTACAAAAGAGGGGGATGACCCTGCCATGGTCAGATTTACAAATCGACTTTGTAGGCCCTGTGATTCGCTCGGCTAGGGGGAATAAGTACATGTTGACTGTGACATGCTTGTTTACCAAGTGGGTGGAATGTCTCCCAGCCCCAAACTGCAAGGCAGAAACTGCAGCTGCCTTGATGATTAACCACATCTTTTCCCGTTTTGGTCTACCTCAAAGGATTGAGTCAGACAGAGGTAGCCACTTCACCAGTGAAGTAATGACAAAGATGTGGGAGATACTGGGGGTCAAAAGGAAGTTGCATATTGCTTATCGGCCAGCTTCTTCTGGGGCAGTAGAGAGATATAACCGAACCATTGTGAGCATATTAAAGAAGTTTGTAGCAGATTCTGGGCCAAGTTGGGATATCCGATTACCTCTGGTCCTAATGGCTATCAGATCTACCCCTTCATCTGCAACCAAAATGTCACCATTTGAGTTGATGACTGGGCGCAAGATGGTGCTTCCTCAGCATTTGCTCTACAGGACCCAAGAGCAGACACTGATAAATGCCTCCACCACTCATGAGTATGTAGAGAATTTAAGGAAACACCTCCAACATGCTTTTGCTTATGCTCAGCGGAATCTAGAAAGATCAGCTGATAGCATGAAGACCCATTATGACCTGAAAACTTCCAGGAAGGAATATCAGGTGGGAGACCGGGTCTATCTATACAACTTCCAAAGGAACCAGGCCAAGCAGCGCAAATTTTTGCCTACATGGAAGGGACCCTTTGAGATCGTCGATAAGATCTCCCCTGTGGCCTACAAGATCCGCATCCCCAAAGGCGGTTCTGCAGAGGGGGAAGACAAGTGGGTCCACATAAACCAGTTGAAATGTTGCCATCCCAGGCACACTCTGCAACAACTGGAGGGATCCTCTGGAATCCTAGCGGGTACTGTATCAGACTAATTCAGTTCCAATCATAAAACATACCACATCTAGTCTCTAACATACTGTGATTTGTATGAAACTGTCTCTTAGTCATACTGTTTTTATTAAAATAAGAATGTAATGTTTCGTTATGATAAAATGCATATGCTGCCCCACTATCTCAACAGTGGTGGAAAAAAAAAAACGTCTATGAGTAGGTATTGCCGCTCTTCCTTTGTCGTCCTAGGAGAAAGAAAACCTGAAGACGGGCCAAGGAGGGCGATCCGGAGACCGGGAACGAAGATCCAATGGGCCCAGTGTACCGCCCAATATTCCCATCGGGACCGGCGAGGAGAACTGATCGATCAGTACCGGATGGAGGAAAAGATGCTGAACTGTGCCATTTATCGGAAGAAGAGGAGAACTACATCCCAGATCTTGCGGGTCCCATTAGTGAAGGATCAGATGGCCACCACAAGAAGGGGGGCTTGTGGGATGTATTTACCCATGCATCCGGGCCCTACCTCAAAACTGTGCAGTACTGGCATTGAAAACATCATGATGGCCAGAGCTTCCCAGAAAATGCACAGGGAAATGCATGAAGAATAGGCTGCCACTCATTTTTGCCGATGTTATGGGCACAGAAGGACACTGCCTAAAACCACCATTGGACTACCCACACAGTAGTCTGAAACCATTGGGAATGGCAATGCTGATTGCCAAAAGCAAACCCATAACTGTTGGGAATTCATTTTCTTAAATCCCAAAAATGGGTGCAGTACCAGTACTCACCACTATCCAAAAGCCGGCAGTTTAAAACCACCCTGTGTTTCTCTGAAGGCAAGCCAAAGTGCCTATTTCAAACATTGCAATATGTGCAAAATATTCACTGAACACCAGCAGACATTTGGTAGAATGGAGTTTTGTGTGCCTACAAAATCTGGGAAATGAAGATCATAAGACAAGGTTTATAACAAGACTGGCTGAGCTGTGGATTGCAGCAGTTTAAGTTGCACTGGATTTAAAGACACTAAAATCGAAAATGTTTAGATTAAATGAGTGACCTATGTTTGGTATCACATGCCTTTGTAACTGTTGAAATGTCATAGTTTTGCACTTAGACTCAGCATCCTAGCTGCATGTGTAAAATTGCAAGTTAAGTTAAAAAGCAACAAAAAACCTGCCAGTTAGCTGAAGGTCTGGCTTAAGGAACTTGATTTTGCTTGGCAGCTACCCCCATCAGGAGTGAAACTTGAGTCACCACTGTGTTCCCAGGCCAACCTTCCTTTTGCTGCCCACACTAAGGATATGCCATCTATCTGATAATTGAATTACCTGTGCTCTGCAGGAGAGTGAACAAAGCCCTCTTCACTCAGGCAAAGGTTTTATTACGCAGTCGTAAAATGTAGCTTCCTCTTGGCAGGAGCTGGGAGGGGCACTGCCTGTGAGAGCAAGCTGGCTTGGCAGAACTGGATTAACCAGTATTTCTACCTTGTGCTGAGAGAAAACCACACCCCTTTGTAGCCAGAATATTGTTTAGAAAAAGATTAATAACTCATGGTGCGGACATGTGAAAATTTTATAAATGATACCATAATTCTTGTGATTTTTCTGCCCACAGTTTAAGAGGTTTTTAGAACCGGTGGTATGTACAGGGGGGTGTCAGCAGAAAAGTGGATATTACTCTAAAGGTGTGCATGTTAAAAATCTGAAACTTCATCAGTTAATGTCCCTACTCCCTGCGCACATGTATGTAAAGTTGGGTCCATGTCAGAAATTGAAAAATCAGTTAAAAAGTCCATTATGTGCCATCTCTGAATGCAAGCTCCTAGAAAGAGCAGATTTGGACAGAGACATGGCTAAATTCAGCCACACCATGTATATGTAATTTCAAGCAACTGTGTAACTGTGAAATATGTCTTTTATTATCAAATATAGAATGTGTGCAATCTGACAAGGGAGTGCCCTCTTGGCAAGCCATAAAATGACATCACTCTGACTCACAGTTCATTCACCAATCAAATGAGAAATGGAAGTTTGACCAATTAGAAGCTGAGAGAGAGGTAGGGTCAGTGATGCTAGAACACACCCACATTCTAAACACATAAAAGCAGACAGACAGGACAGATAGGGACCTTCAATTCCATTTGCTGCAACGCGCTCTGCCGGACCATACAACATCCAGAGATCCAGACTTCAAATTCATCAAACCTCCAGAGAGCCAAACTAGAGACTTCAATCTATCCAGAACTAGAGACCCAGACCAGAGAACCAGAGAGAGCTGACCCAGATCACTGTGAAGTGCAGAGGCCAGACCAGACCAGACCAGAGTCCGTCTAAAACCCTGACCAGATCCGTGATGAGGCCCATTTCACTCAAGAATATAGTGTGAGTACATAGTAAAACTGTGTAGAACCCATCTCTTAGTTAAAATAATATAATTCAATCCATTTTTAACCTAAGTAGAACTGCAGCTTAGCAATTGTGTTATCCTGCCATCATTTTAAAGCTGAAAAAGTGTGCGTTTAAAATTTCAAATCTGAAAAACGACCTTTATTCAATCGTTCATATCTCCGCAACCGTTTGTGCTAGAGACTTGCAGTAACTTTCATTTTGAAGCTGAGATCCTAGGCTTTCCTAAACGATAGTTTAGTCCCTAGGACCCCAAAACGATAGTTCCTCTGTAATAGCGCTCGGCGCATCCGCAAATTTTACCGCGATTTGCAAATTTCTTCACATGTAAAAACTGCTGCTGCTTGCCTTCCATTTGCCAGAAATTCGTTTAACCTGCTAACTATCCCTGCCTCATTGCTAGTGTGAGCCTGGACTAATATTAACTAGATACCACTCACCCTGAACCTCTGAAAGGGAATTAAAAAGCATTTCCAGCATATTTCTCATCCATTGCTAGCACATATCAAAGCATTTGGGCCTGTGTTTTCAAAACTCCTATCTGTGTTTTAAACTTCTGTTGTCTAAGCTTGCCGGGGTGAACTGAATCACATTTGATTGCATTTCTGAGAACTGTGTGTTTCCTTCCATTTCCTTGCCTTGCATCAAGGGGGGGAGGGGATTGCCAGAGAAAAGTGATTACATTGTTTTGTTGAAATCATATTGAGTATCTCTATACTGCATTTCATTCATTCAACCTTGCATCCATTTGAACTCTATAAAGCATTTTGTACCACCTTCTTCTTTTGTTCCTATTCACCTGTGTGCTACCTTATCCATTTCATGTCAACTCCTTATTGACTATAAAGAAGTGTGCTAGTGCCAGATTCTCCGTTGTTGATCTTTATCATATCAGATTAAGTGTGCTATTCAATTATTAATTTATTATAAAGTGTGATATATATATATTTTAAATTATCAAATAAACCTTTTAAACTTGCAAAACAGAACTACTTCTTGGCTCAGTGGGGTCAGGGGGATTCCAAGAGAGGGGTGTTATATAGGGGTAGTCATCCAGAACGCATGAACTGGACATAAAGATATATCAATAAGGGTTTTCATTCAGTATTCTAGACTAGGCGTTAACTTAGCTGTAGTGCTGAATTGAATCCTCTTACAAATTGGGGGCTCGAGCCGAGACGTTGGGTTAGATTTACCATTTGTGCAGCTTAATACAGTGTGCTAACTGACGGGATACATACATCCGGTCGGATCACCACGCTGCATTACGCTGTGAAGCATTCCTCAAAAGGGACACTCCAAGAAAAGTTCTGTTCTGCAAAAATAAAATACTAACTTCTGTAAGTCAGGACAGAGACCAATCTCTAGAATGACGACCTTGGTAGATATGAAAATAGCCAGAGAGCACTTCTTACATAAGTTATTTGTGAGAGGTGAGTGGACTCACCAGGACCAAACAGTCTGGTTGCAGGCCATCATGCAACAGGTCACGGAAACAGGGTCAGACTTATGGAGAGATCAGGGTCCATTACATGTGGCCCTGAGTGAACTATATATGGCTCCTAAGGCCAAAGATGAACACGACAAGATTGTTAGGATAGCGGCATATTTATATTTATATATGGGAGCCATACAGAATTAATGTGCTGAAGGCCATGATCTGGCAAAAAGGCAACAGATGGCGTTAGAGAAGGCCCAATCTGACCTGGTCTCTTCGGAGCAGAGGCTGCAGAGGAGCCAGGAGTCAGAAGATGATAGTAGGCAGCACATCATTAAAATAAAGAAGGATATGGATGTGCTGCAACAGGAAAAGGTAGAACAGGATACTAGATTTCTGGCCCTGCAGAAGGAGCACCAAGACAGTTTGGACTCCTTACTGCAGAGCCAGAAAAAGCTGGAGCAACAATTAGACTTTAACAGGGCATGCACGGAGCAGGTAGCCACCCTGCAAAGTCATCTAGATAGAGTGAAGGTAGAGAGCAACAAGCTGATCTTGAAAGACCTGGATACCCAGGCAGAGTTTGATGAAGAACGCCAGAAAGCGGGTGCCTTTCAAAGGCAGAGGGACGACCTGGCGGCACAAATGCAGGCTCTTAGTCAGGAAAGAGACGCCTTAGGCCAGGAAGTCTGCCATTTAAAAAGGAAAATGGAAGAAAATCACCTGGCCCACCAGGGACTGGGTGACCTCCAAAAAGAACACCAGAACTTGTTAGAGCACACCAGGAGGGTGGAGGATGCTCTAGCAAGAAAGGAGCAGGCCAATAGGGACACAGCTCAGGAGGTAACCCTCCTGCAGCAAAGACTGGCCCAGTTCTCCAGGACCAACCAGGAAGCACAAAGGGAAAATGAGGCTCTCTGCCAGCACAATGAGAGGCTCCAGCAACAGGTAGCGATGCAGGAGAAACTGATAGAGTCGAGTAAGGCCTTAACAGAGGAGCTGAAAGCACAAATGCAGGCTCTTGCATTGCAACAGGGAGCAGGGGCGGATAGAGATGAGGTCCGCTGGGAAAGAGAGACTCCTGACCATAACCGCAGGAGCCCTAACACCAGGGGCCTTCATCTTCCCCAGTCCCTGGACTCTACCACCCCCATGTCCCCTGGCGCACATGAGCACAGGGCCACAGGGATGGCAGATTACTATCCAGCTAAGAGTATGGGGCTCATAGGCCAGTACCACTCAGGAATGGAGGGGTGGGCATCCGGGTATGGGCACCCAAGTACAGTACAGTTCAATGGGGAACCCCAGGAGAGTAGGCCCATTAAGGGCATCCTGAAAACCTCTGCCCAGTTAGGTCAGTGGAGGGGGTACCCATCAAATCCTGGCAGCAAGGAGGAATCTGAAGACTCCTCTGAACTGCGCAGGACACAGGAGACCAGGTCCCCACATTCTGCCAGCCATTCCCAGGCTCGCAGAATCCGGGAAAACCTGGAAGAACAGACGGGAACCTCTGGGAGCAGTGCCTCTGAGTCCGAGGAAGAATGGACAAGGGTTACCCGAACCAAAAAGGCCAATAAGGCAAAAAGGGCCTTGCTTAAGGACCCCTTAAAGCAGATTAAGGCGATCAGGAGCGTCATCACGCCTTACCATAAGAACGCTAAGTATTCTGTTTGGGAGCACTTAGAGTTGTTTGAACAAATGATGGAGACTTTCCATTTGAAGGACAGCCAAAGCTGCATTCAATATGTAAAGTGGACCTTCTCCCCGGAATACTCCAGTTTCTTTGCGGGGCTGGAGGACCAAAATCATTTAAGATGGTCCACCTATAAGGCGGCCATCCTGAAACATTTTTCTGTTCACAGAAATCCTCAAGAGGCTCGCAAGGCAGCCTACAATTTGCAATGTGGGGAGGATCAGGCCCCACAAGAATTTGTGCAGGAGTTAAAGCGTGCTTTTGCACAGACCACAAGAAGGGTGCGCACAGATAGTAGAGAGTTTATAAATACGTTTTTCCATGCCTTGCCCAAATATATCATGACCCAGCTCGTGAGGGATTTTCATGAGAAAAGATCTTTAGACTGGGTCATTGAACAGGCTACCCGGATCTATGAGGTGCAGAAGCCCATAGAAAATAAAAGCAATGCCCAGAAAAACCCCAAAGCCAACAGCACCCCTGCTGCTGCCAAGGTGGCAGAGGTAAAGGTCACCCCCGTTTTGGATTTGGAGATGGGGGGGCCTAAAAACCTACCTGCACCTAATAATGCTAGGCCCAGAAGGTCCTCGGGCCAGTCACAGACAGGGAGCCAGGGAGGCAGCCCCACAAATGGGGTCCCTCGCTCTCCTGACTATGTAAGTCCTCGCTACAAGGGAAATCGACCCATCCTGGGTTATGTGTGGACTCCTCCAGCCCAAGGGGGGGGATCCAGCCAAGCACCTAACCCAGGGAACTTCCCTCCAAGCTTCCCACAGGAGGGCAGAAATTTACCAAACCCTGGGCAGAACTTTTTCCCCAGATATCCACCCGACTTTCAGCCCCAAAACCATCCATCCTTCTTTCCCCAATTCCCTGAGCCCAGACCACTGAATCCGGGAGAGGGGAGGCCAAGGGTGGAGGGGTACCTAAATCTTCCCAACCCGGGGTATTACCAGAGGAGGGACAGCTACCCTTCCCGGGATCAGCCCAGGGGAGAAAACAGGGCCCCGTATCAGCCTGAGCGGGTTTCCCAGTTAGAGCGCCAGGTTCAAAACATGGCGCGGGATATGGGTCACATACTGAGGGCTCAGCAGAACCCTCAGATCAGCATGCCGGCGCAGAACGCACCCAACTCTGGACCTGGTGCTCCAGAACAATGACGGGGGCAGCACCCCGATAACTCACCGGTTCCCAGGGAGGAGGCACAAGGGGAAGGGGGTGTAAAGCCTTGGAGGAAGCTTCCTTCCTCACTTGTAAACAGCCCCTGGAAACCCAGGAACCGGAAACAAAATCTCTTGCCCCTGAAAGTCTGCCTCCTAAGGAGCAGAGGGGGGGTAGGAGAAACAAAAGACCCAAACAGACTCAGTTTGAGGAGGAGGTACAGATCTTCCAATTTGAGGGAGAGGGATCCTCAGAGGATCCTGAGAAAAGGATCTTCTCCTTCAGAGAGGGGGGAACTCCTCCCAAAGAAAAATGGGTCCCTAGGGATGAAAATCCAGACTGGGGAAATGTGGAGACTGAGCTACCGCCGCCCGCTATCTCATCCCAGAACCAACAGCAAGAAAATCCCCTGGTTCAAACCCATCCTGGTGACTGCCTCCAAAAAGGGGGGGGCGGCCCAGAACCGGAGCCAGGGGAACCCACAATGGCTCTGATCTCCAGTTGCCAAATTTTTCTTTCAGATTCCCAAGGCTCTCCACAGAATTCTCCCCAAAATTCTTCTCTCGCGATGTCCAAAACCAGAAAGTTAGCCCACCAGTTGTCCAAAAATGTGCATTATCTGTGCCCCCTTGAGGAGAAGGAGGGAAGATATTATGCCCCGGTACAAGTACAGGGGCAGGGTACAATCTCGGCACTGGTGGACACTGGATCTCAAGCTACCCTTCTGTCCAGAAGGGCCTTTGACGAACTGAATGCAGGAAGGGGAGAGAATTACCAAATTCCTCTCACCTCTCTTCCGGGACAACTACAGAACTTTGACGGGAAGGAAATTCCCGTTGAGGGGACTGCAGACTTGGACATTAAAATTGGGCGACATAAGTTGAAACACCCGGTCATAGTTGTGACCCCGGAGGGCACCGCTTGTTTACTAGGGAATGACCTCCTGAGAAGGTTGTCACCCCTAATAGATTGTGTAAACAAGGTCCTCTGGACCCAGACTAGCCGACCAATAAAATTAAAACAGAGTGTCAACCATGTTAGTTTAAACGGCACATGCCACATGGTTGAACAAAAATCTGACCAAGTAGAATTTCACTTCCAGAACAACCAGATTCCAGACGTGACAGTAATAGCAGTAGGACAACAGACTAGTGATGGGGGGTCCTCTCTATTTCTGAAAATCAACCTTCCTTCCAGTCTAAAGTGGTACTCCACGCTGGAAGGAAACACTCTGAAATTCTATACCAATCCACAATCTGAAACTCCCACTCCTATAGTCCAGAAAGATGTGAAATCAGCTCAGAGCCTGGCTGATATTCAGCAAATTGGAGAGCAGTTGTTCATCCCTGTTCAGTTAAATGATGGGAAGGACTCTGTTCTCGCTCGAGTGTGTGTGAACAACGGTAAGAGCTTCATCAGCGAAGCCATGTTCCGCAAACTCCCAAAAGATCCAGCCATTCCCACCTTCAAACTGATAGACAAATGGGAAATGGACCTGGAAGCACCTGATTCCAAACATCTCCTGCCAAGCAGGTGTATGCTCAAAATCTCCATTGGCAACAAGAGCATAGTCCACAATTGTTGGGTCGTGCGAGACGTCCCTGCCGCCTTTTCCGTAGGCAGTGACATTCTCAATCGCTTTGCCATTAGTTTGGACCTAATAAACTTCAAAGCTTGGTCCCGATTAGCGGATAATCCCATGGGCTTTGATGATCCAGAAAAAGCATTTAGGTCAGCTCAATTGCTACCTTATGCAGTTGAAATTCAGGTTAAAGAGGAAGTCACCATCCCAGAAAGGACCCGACAATTCTCCCTGGAAGTGAAAGTTAAAAGGGGACAAGAGTTGAAAAACCCTGATGCTTACATACATCTAAATGCTTCTTTCCAACAGCAAGGGTCGGGGGTAAACCCAACTCCATTAGTCAACATAGAACATGACACCATTCTAATAGAGGTGGATAACAGCGACTTAAAGAGTATTACTCTAGCCGCAGGCACCATTATTGGAATGGCGGTTGATGACCGACATTTCTCCATTGATCTTAGAAATGAACTGTTAGGACCAATCCCCAAGGACTGTTTTGACAGTGACAGTGAGGACAATACAACACCAGACAAGATTTTTACCCGGCATGGGGGGAACTTCCTGGTGTACACTTCCTGCCCTTATGGTAAGGAAGATGTGACTTGTGAATTCAGGAGGGATGAGGTGATTTTCCAGGTTCATGAAGGCTGCCTTGCCCACCTGAAGCCTCCGGTCCAAATCAGCACTCTGACCAGGGACTTCTCCACCCAGCTGGAGGAGGCCGCGGAGATAGCCAAACCAGAAGTCTTTCCAGGCTTCAGGCAGATGGTGGAAGAGAGAGTCAACCTAGCTGATGCCTGTGTGACTCTGGAACAAAAGCAAAAGTTGAAACAAGTTTTCTTGGATTTCCAAGATCTCTTTGCGGTAGACTCATATGACTGTGGTCGCACTGACATCCACACAACAACAATCCCCACGGACCCTGGCATGACTCCTGTGTTTGTGAAGCAATATCGCTTGCCTCTCGCATCAATGGAGTCCCTTACTGAAATAATTAAGAACCTTGAGTCCCGGGGAATAATCCGTCCAGTCCACAGCACCTTCAATAATCCGGTGCTGGGAATATTGAAGCCAAACGGCCAGTGGAGACTCTGCGCCGACCTTAGGGAGCTCAACAAACGGGTCCATACTTCCCGATGGCCTCTGCCCTACATTGACCAAGGTCTGGCCCAGATTCAGGGGTCACAGGTATTCACTGCAATAGACCTGACCAATGGATACTGGACCGTGCCTGTCAGTAGGGAGGACCAATACAAGCTGGCTTTTACCTTTGGGGGCCAGCAGTACACATGGACCCGGACTCCCTTCGGATACCTCAACTCCGGCAATGAATTCAACATTTTTCTACACAAGGCCATGCCCGACTTGGGTGCAAGGGGTAACCTGGCTTATGTAGATGATGTCCTCATCAAAAGCTCAACTGTTGAGGAACACATAGCGGAGATCCGTTATGTTCTGACACAGTTGAGGGCCGCCGGAGCAGAACTTTCCTTTCAGAAAGCACAGTGGTGTAGAACCCGTGTTAATTTCTTGGGGCATGAGATTACTCCTCAGGGCCTCTGTCCCCAGGAAAAGAAAGTGGAAGCACTTCAGAAACTGAAAGACCCCACAACTCTGCGGGAACTAAGGAGCCTCCTTGGACTGACTAATTACAGCAGAAAGTTCATTGAGGGCTACGCAGAGATCACCAGACCCCTGATTCATCTCCTGAAGGGGGGGGTCAAGTGGGAATGGGGTCCAGAACAATCCGAGGCAGTAAAACAACTCAAAAGAAGCCTCTCACAAGCGCCTTGCCTAGCTTACCCTGTCAGAAACAAGGAGTTCTTCCTGGAGACGGGGTTCTCTAATACGTGCTTGACGGCAGTATTATACCAAAAGCATGACAAGGTCAATAAAGTAATCTCCTATGCGAGCAAAACTTTATCCTCTGTGGAGGAAAAATTCAACGATTGTGAGAAGGCACTCCTGGCAACGGTGTGGGCATTGAAGAATTACCGCCCGTTTATCCAGGGGGAACACATCATAGTGGAGACTCCACACCAGCCTCTGCAATATCTCCAAAGTGACAGAATCCGGGCCGGAAATGTGAGTAATTCCCGAATTACTTCCTGGATTCTGTCAATGCAAGGCTTTCCTGTGGAGGTCAGATATGGCCAAAACAAGAAGAGTCCCCTCGCGCAAGGTCTGGCTGACTTGCATGATTGTGCCAGAGAAAACTGTCTCGAGGACGAAAGTCTGAAAATCAAGGACAACATGGAGGCATACATTAATTCCCCCCACAAAGTCTTTGAAGAGGACAAGTGTGAGGGAATGCCCACTGTCTATGTGGATGGATGCTCTTACCATGTTGACAACGACGGGGAGAAAGAACTGGTGGCCGGCGTAGGGAATGCATGGGTGAATGAGTCCCCAGAACCCTCCGCTGGATACAAAATTGGTCCCCGAAGTAGTCAGGTGGCAGAATTGATGGCTGTGCATCAGGCCATCCTCACTGCTGTCCAGCATCAACTCCACGAACTGGTCATAATCACAGATTCGGATTATGTACGGAACGGGTTCGTGGAGCACCTGGTTAATTGGAAAACCAGAGGCATGTTATGTGCTAACAACAAACCCTTGAAACATGGGAAGTTGATCCAAAACATTGATGATCTGGTCACCTCGAATGGGATGACCATCTATTGGAAAAAGATCAAGGGTCATTCCAAAGTAGAGGGACCAGACAAAACTGGAAATGACTTAGCTGATCAGCTGGCCAAAACCGGAGCCATCCAAGGGGATCTAATTGAGATTGAGTCCCTGTTGGGGGAAATCCAGGTCACTGCCATCACTAGGTCCCAGACAAATGCTCACAACGACCTTTCAATTGCACAATGGAGTAAGGAGACCCCTGATGCTGATTTGATTACTGCTCAGAAGGGGGATCCAATAATTGGTAAATTTTACCAGCACCTTGAGGACCCTGAGAACTTTCCCCTGACGGATACCGATTACATTGGGAAAGAGGACCTAAGAGTGTTGATGAAATGTCCAAA
The DNA here is from genome assembly GCF_040938575.1 of Ambystoma mexicanum. Taxonomy (NCBI): domain Eukaryota; kingdom Metazoa; phylum Chordata; class Amphibia; order Caudata; family Ambystomatidae; genus Ambystoma; species Ambystoma mexicanum. The sequence continues at coordinate 1,227,949,739 of NC_090933.1, read as the reverse complement.
AATGTTCCGGATCCAAGACGGTTTGTTGGTAAGGAAATCCAAAGCTGGCCACGACCAGTGGGTGGTTCCTACCTCATTCCGAAGCCTGATGTTAAGTCACGCCCATGATGCGGCCACCGCCGGTCATAGGGGGTTTCACACAACATTGGAAATCTTAAGAGAGGTTGCATACTGGCCACACATGGGCCAGGACCTCAACCAATATTTGAAGGGTTGTCTTGTGTGTGCACAATTTCAGCCGACATCCCTCACACACCGGGCGCCTTTACAAAAGAGGGGGATGACCCTGCCATGGTCAGATTTACAAATCGACTTTGTAGGCCCTGTGATTCGCTCGGCTAGGGGGAATAAGTACATGTTGACTGTGACATGCTTGTTTACCAAGTGGGTGGAATGTCTCCCAGCCCCAAACTGCAAGGCAGAAACTGCAGCTGCCTTGATGATTAACCACATCTTTTCCCGTTTTGGTCTACCTCAAAGGATTGAGTCAGACAGAGGTAGCCACTTCACCAGTGAAGTAATGACAAAGATGTGGGAGATACTGGGGGTCAAAAGGAAGTTGCATATTGCTTATCGGCCAGCTTCTTCTGGGGCAGTAGAGAGATATAACCGAACCATTGTGAGCATATTAAAGAAGTTTGTGGCAGATTCTGGGCCAAGTTGGGATATCCGATTACCTCTGGTCCTAATGGCTATCAGATCTACCCCTTCATCTGCAACCAAAATGTCACCATTTGAGTTGATGACTGGGCGCAAGATGGTGCTTCCTCAGCATTTGCTCTACAGGACCCAAGAGCAGACACTGATAAATGCCTCCACCACTCATGAGTATGTAGAGAATTTAAGGAAACACCTCCAACATGCTTTTGCTTATGCTCAGCGGAATCTAGAAAGATCAGCTGATAGCATGAAGACCCATTATGACCTGAAAACTTCCAGGAAGGAATATCAGGTGGGAGACCGGGTCTATCTATACAACTTCCAAAGGAACCAGGCCAAGCAGCGCAAATTTTTGCCTACATGGAAGGGACCCTTTGAGATCGTCGATAAGATCTCCCCTGTGGCCTACAAGATCCGCATCCCCAAAGGCGGTTCTGCAGAGGGGGAAGACAAGTGGGTCCACATAAACCAGTTGAAATGTTGCCATCCCAGGCACACTCTGCAACAACTGGAGGGATCCTCTGGAATCCTAGCGGGTACTGTATCAGACTAATTCAGTTCCAATCATAAAACATACCACATCTAGTCTCTAACATACTGTGATTTGTATGAAACTGTCTCTTAGTCATACTGTTTTTATTAAAATAAGAATGTAATGTTTCGTTATGATAAAATGCATATGCTGCCCCACTATCTCAACAGTGGTGGAAAAAAAAAAAAACGTCTATGAGTAGGTATTGCCGCTCTTCCTTTGACGTCCTAGGAGAAAGAAAACCTGAAGACGGGCCAAGGAGGGCGATCCGGAGACCGGGAACGAAGATCCAATGGGCCCAGTGTACCGCCCAATATTCCCATCGGGACCGGCGAGGAGAACCGATCGATCAGTACCGGATGGAGGAAAAGATGCTGAACTGTGCCATTTATCGGAAGAAGAGGAGAACTACATCCCAGATCTTGCGGGTCCCATTAGTGAAGGATCAGATGGCCACCGCAAGAAGGGGGGCTTGTGGGATGTATTTACCCATGCATCCGGGCCCTACCTCAAAACTGTGCAGTACTGGCATTGAAAACATCATGATGGCCAGAGCTTCCCAGAAAATGCACAGGGAAATGCATGAAGAATAGGCTGCCACTCATTTTTGCCGATGTTATGGGCACAGAAGGACACTGCCTAAAACCACCATTGGACTACCCACACAGTAGTCTGAAACCATTGGGAATGGCAATGCTGATTGCCAAAAGCAAACCCATAACTGTTGGGAATTCATTTTCTTAAATCCCAAAAATGGGTGCAGTACCAGTACTCACCACTATCCAAAAGCCGGCAGTTTAAAACCACCCTGTGTTTCTCTGAAGGCAAGCCAAAGTGCCTATTTCAAACATTGCAATATGTGCAAAGTATTCACTGAACACCAGCAGACATTTGGTAGAATGGAGTTTTGTGTGCCTACAAAATCTGGGAAATGAAGATCATAAGACAAGGTTTATAACAAGACTGGCTGAGCTGTGGATTGCAGCAGTTTAAGTTGCACTGGATTTAAAGACACTAAAATCGAAAATGTTTAGATTAAATGAGTGACCTATGTTTGGTATCACATGCCTTTGTAACTGTTGAAATGTCATAGTTTTGCACTTAGACTCAGCATCCTAGCTGCATGTGTAAAATTGCAAGTTAAGTTAAAAAGCAACAAAAAACCTGCCAGTTAGCTGAAGGTCTGGCTTAAGGAACTTGATTTTGCTTGGCAGCTACCCCCATCAGGAGTGAAACTTGAGTCACCACTGTGTTCCCAGGCCAACCTTCCTTTTGCTGCCCACACTAAGGATATGCCATCTATCTGATAATTGAATTACCTGTGCTCTGCAGGAGAGTGAACAAAGCCCTCTTCACTCAGGCAAAGGTTTTATTACGCAGTCGTAAAATGTAGCTTCCTCTTGGCAGGAGCTGGGAGGGGCACTGCCTGTGAGAGCAAGCTGGCTTGGCAGAACTGGATTAACCAGTATTTCTACCTTGTGCTGAGAGAAAACCACACCCCTTTGTAGCCAGAATATTGTTTAGAAAAAGATTAATAACTCATGGTGCGGACATGTGAAAATTTTATAAATGATACCATAATTCTTGTGATTTTTCTGCCCACAGTTTAAGAGGTTTTTAGAACCGGTGGTATGTACAGGGGGGTGTCAGCGGAAAAGTGGATATTACTCTAAAGGTGTGCATGTTAAAAATCTGAAACTTCATCAGTTAATGTCCCTACTCCCTGCGCACATGTATGTAAAGTTGGGTCCATGTCAGAAATTGAAAAATCAGTTAAAAAGTCCATTATGTGCCATCTCTGAATGCAAGCTCCTAGAAAGAGCAGATTTGGACAGAGACATGGCTAAATTCAGCCACACCATGTATATGTAATTTCAAGCAACTGTGTAACTGTGAAATATGTCTTTTATTATCAAATATAGAATGTGTGCAATCTGACAAGGGAGTGCCCTCTTGGCAAGCCATAAAATGACATCACTCTGACTCACAGTTCATTCACCAATCAAATGAGAAATGGAAGTTTGACCAATTAGAAGCTGAGAGAGAGGTAGGGTCAGTGATGCTAGAACACACCCACATTCTAAACACATAAAAGCAGACAGACAGGACAGATAGGGACCTTCAATTCCATTTGCTGCAACGCGCTCTGCCGGACCATACAACATCCAGAGATCCAGACTTCAAATTCATCAAACCTCCAGAGAGCCAAACTAGAGACTTCAATCTATCCAGAACTAGAGACCCAGACCAGAGAACCAGAGAGAGCTGACCCAGATCACTGTGAAGTGCAGAGGCCAGACCAGACCAGACCAGAGTCCGTCTAAAACCCTGACCAGATCCGTGATGAGGCCCATTTCACTCAAGAATATAGTGTGAGTACATAGTAAAACTGTGTAGAACCCATCTCTTAGTTAAAATAATATAATTCAATCCATTTTTAACCTAAGTAGAACTGCAGCTTAGCAATTGTGTTATCCTGCCATCATTTTAAAGCTGAAAAAGTGTGCGTTTAAAATTTCAAATCTGAAAAACGACCTTTATTCAATCGTTCATATCTCCGCAACCGTTTGTGCTAGAGACTTGCAGTAACTTTCATTTTGAAGCTGAGATCCTAGGCTTTCCTATAGAGATAGTCCTTGTGGTTCCTCTGTAATAGCGCTCGGCGCATCCGCAAATTTTACCGCGATTTGCAAATTTCTTCACATGTAAAAACTGCTGCTGCTTGCCTTCCATTTGCCAGAAATTCGTTTAACCTGCTAACTATCCCTGCCTCATTGCTAGTGTGAGCCTGGACTAATATTAACTAGATACCACTCACCCTGAACCTCTGAAAGGGAATTAAAAAGCATTTCCAGCATATTTCTCATCCATTGCTAGCACATATCAAAGCATTTGGGCCTGTGTTTTCAAAACTCCTATCTGTGTTTTAAACTTCTGTTGTCTAAGCTTGCCGGGGTGAACTGAATCACATTTGATTGCATTTCTGAGAACTGTGTGTTTCCTTCCATTTCCTTGCCTTGCATCAAGGGGGGGAGGGGATTGCCAGAGAAAAGTGATTACATTGTTTTGTTGAAATCATATTGAGTATCTCTATACTGCATTTCATTCATTCAACCTTGCATCCATTTGAACTCTATAAAGCATTTTGTACCACCTTCTTCTTTTGTTCCTATTCACCTGTGTGCTACCTTATCCATTTCATGTCAACTCCTTATTGACTATAAAGAAGTGTGCTAGTGCCAGATTCTCCGTTGTTGATCTTTATCATATCAGATTAAGTGTGCTATTCAATTATTAATTTATTATAAAGTGTGATATATATATATTTTAAATTATCAAATAAACCTTTTAAACTTGCAAAACAGAACTACTTCTTGGCTCAGTGGGGTCAGGGGGATTCCAAGAGAGGGGTGTTATATAGGGGTAGTCATCCAGAACGCATGAACTGGACATAAAGATATATCAATAAGGGTTTTCATTCAGTATTCTAGACTAGGCGTTAACTTTGCTGTAGTGCTGAATTGAATCCTCTTACAGTGACAACAGTGGCTGTGAAATGCCATGCAACTGTCCGACTGTGTGCTGGTAGGTGCCTGTGGCCAGGAAGTGGAGTACAGACACCACCTTCAGTAGGGGTGGGATGGCGGTTGGGCTATCTATCATGCTGACAAGGTCAGCGTGTGTCATGTTCACAATGGCGGTTATGGTGTCCCCGTCCAAACGGTAGAGGGTGTGGATCTGCTCAGCAGTGAGGTTGAACGGATGAGCTCAGAGGCGTGGGATTGCGGGCTGCCTGCGTGGTGGTAGTGGCTGTGCTGGTGGCCCTTGCTGGCCCTGCCTTGCCCTCCTCCTCCTCCTGCGTCTCCTCTGTGCGGCCGGTTGTTGTAGTAGTTGGTGTTCGTCTTCTTCTTGAAGTTGTAGTACTTGCAGTGCTATCAGGTCCCCCAGGGCCAACATCGCTAGTCCTGCCGGTAGCATTTTGGAGTGGGTGTGGTTGTGGGAGGGGGTTGGGTGTGCAATTTATGTGTTTTCAGGCTGTATAGCCTCCACCTGTGGTGATTCATTCCACCTGTGCCAGCTGCAATCCCCTTTGGGCGAGCACGTCCCGCACACAACGCTGCAATGTGACGCATGGCATCTTGCTATTACAATCATGTATTTAATCCCGATGGCAGTGAAATATTGGCTTATATGTTCATTCTGCTATGGTCCCATTGTTTCACATACTATCTTTGCAGTCGCGAACTAATTTGTGAAGGGTCAGTGGAATGTAGTACTCGATTAACGGTGGACCCTCATGCAGCACTGTACCGAGGTTCACCGACGGGCGGGGCGTCCCATTTGTGAGTGAAGCCAGTTGCCATTTTCACACACTGCCGCACTACATGGATGAATTTGTGATTTCAAGCGGTCACAGATGCCTTATCGACGTGATGTTGCAAATGAGGAATTCGAAGGACAGCGCTTTCGGTTTTCAGCTAGCGGCGAGGAGACGCCCACAGGTCTGACTGCAAATATAACATTCTATTGTTTAATGTCCTTGGGACAGGGGCCATGGCGAGAATGCAATGATTGATATGAATAGTATGGGATGCGCAATAGCGTAGTGGACGATAAGGCAGGACGTTCCCAAATACATGTTACTTCACAACACTAGAATTCCGGGCTGGAGCACAGTGGATTTTGCAGACTGCATTACGCACAGACTCAATGGAAATTTCAAATGTGATGTGAGTAAATAATCAGGCGTTTTCATACCGGGATGAGGGAATGATGTATGGATGCATGGACAGATGATTTAATTGAGAGTTTGCCATGTACATGGCTTTTCGGAATCTATCCCCTTCCCCTGCGCTATGTGATGCAGAGCTGCCATAGTGGGACCATCGTCTATCTGCCCTTGGTGAACCCTCCCTGTCTCGACGCGCCTTCAGACACTTGTGTCTATGCACGTTACTAATCCCATCTAATGGATTCTGTCTTAACAGACGCATGCACACAAACACTCGTTTGTAATAGTGTTTTCACCTCGATTTATATAGTTATGATTCGCAAGTGATTTTTGGGTGGAAATAATCCTTTTGAGTGGGCTAGCATGCATATGGCTGTAGATTTAGTGTGATCATTGAAGTGAGTAATACGTATGAAGTTCTGATGCCCATGCTATTCTTTTTCATTTCATTTGGGTGACAGGTATCTCCTCCCCTTTTGCCGCTGCCATCTGTATGCCACTCCTGCAGATGGCTTTTACTCCCGACACCTGCTGCTTCGAGTTAATCAGTGGAGCACCATTACGATCTTATAGGACGATCGCCAATGGGCCACATGCCCTTACGCAGTACTAGTGGCTAGGAGCTACATATCAACCTTTCAGCTGGACTAGTGCCTACCTAATGGGACGGCCCTGCGGTTCTCGGCGCTTCCATGTTGCCTTTTTGAACGTGAATGTAGCCCCTGTGTACCATGAAGGAACAGGGCGTCACACAAGAAGAAGCTGGTCATTTATTGCGGATGCAGCCCACAGTAATGAAAAATATTTTGGAGTTTATGACCTAATAGCTGTATGGGCTTGGTGAATTTGATGTGCCTTAAAATTTGATTCTGATTTCAACCGTGTAGCGTTATTCTTTGCAAGTAATGTAGCATATTCCTATTTGTGGAGCGGTGTATTGTGAGGAGATCTGCATTGGGTTCCGGCTTCTGAGTATAGTTGCGTGGTACTGTACTGGCCGCGTTTGCCTACGAAGCCCAGTAAGGTCAGGGATGGGGCCTGCCATTATGACTGTTTTAATGATGTCATGCTCAGGGGCGGGGGATTAGCTTTTGTGTAACAGATGCCGGTCAGCCAGGTGGATTGGTGGAATGATGTGATTATCAGAAACTGGCTGGTCACAGGTGCCTGTGTTTGCGTGCGTTTCTTGGAGGGAGACTGAGGTCATGTCCATTGGAATAGCTTCTGTATTCGTGCCATCTGTGCCCTGCAGCTCCCATTGGCCCCTCTTGAGATGAGCCTGGCTGCTCAGTCACTCTGCCAACTTGTGTGGTACATGCTTATGCTGATGGTTGGTTTGTTTACTGGCAAGGGTACAGGGCTGGGGCAGTCTCCCTCAGGATACTGCTTTGAATGTTGCCTTACACTGGTGTCAAGCGATGGGGGCCTGTTGTTGTTTTGTCTCATGTTTCAGTTCATATTGCTGTACTTGAACCTTCACGTGCCTGTGCTGCATCAGTACGGCAATGGTGACATGCCAAATATGGATGGCCACTCACAAGGCACTTGGAGCCCCTACATTCATTTGTTTGTTGGCATGCATGGGTGACTTGTACATTTCACTGGTTGCATTGTGTAACTTCATTGCACCTACGAGGTGTTGTGCAATGTGGGCAGGGAGTGGTGTACAGGCACTCAGTAGGGCCATTTACGGTTGGTTCACGATGCCGTAATTCTCACCATGGCGGAATGGTACTTTCCGCCATGCTTGATGGCGTTAAGTAAATGTCCGCTAGGGTCAGCATTCGTGTACCGTTGCGCCATGGTGGTAATTACGGTTTTGCATGGCGCGCGTGCGCGTACTTGGTGCAGTTAGCGTTGGCGTTCACTACGGTGTCGCTGATGGCATCGTACTTTACGGTGACGGGTCATAATCGCACCGAGCGGTATTACTTTTCCGCCATCGTTTTTCGATTTCCGCCAGGGTCGTAATGAGGGCCAGTGTATCTTACATCTAACTATTGAGATTATGGGGGTAATTCATAGAATTTGCTGCACAAGTGACACACGCGGCTGGCACACAGTGTGCACGTGCGGCAGTCTGCACCAGCCGCGTGCACCAAAACCCATTTCAGCGCACAGAGTATTCAGGGATTTCAACATCCATAACCTGGAAAGTGGGTGAGTGTGCCCAGGATCGTTCCCTGCGCCATCTGGTGAGCATCTTTTTTGTGTTTATTATGGGATCCGAGCCCCGTTTGCTGCCTCTCCTTTCCCGATCCCTCCCGCTCCTACTTCCTTGTTCACCCCATCCCGCCTCCCTGCACGCCCACAGCGGCTCTGATTGGTCGCTTTGACCGTCGTTTCCGGGCCTAGTACACTCGACAATCCCTGCCTGCAGCATTTCCAACCTGGAAAGCGGGTGAGTGTGCCCAGGATCGTGCCCTGCGCCATCTGGTGAGCATCTTTTTTGTGTTTATTGTGGGATCTGAGGCCCGTTTGCTGCCTCTCCTTTCCCGATCCCTCCCGCTCCTACTTCCTTGTTCACCCTCATCCCGCCTCCCTGCATGCCCTCCACTCCTCCCATTAGCTCTCCCAACTGGTCTTAACTGGCCCTCCTAGGGCAGCCCTCTGCCCGGCAGCCCATTGGCTAAGGACCCAAGGCAAAGGACGGCTCCTCTTTGACGGCTCCTGATCGTATCTGCAGGTATCTGCAGGAGAAGCAAGAAGCCAACAATAAGTAAGTGTGGACAGGGCAATCACCGCCCCGCTCAACTAAGGAAGCCTCTGAGTGGAAAGTTGCACTTAGTAGTGTACCCAATTGCATTTAGAAGTGTACCCAATTGCATTTAGAAGTTGTGACCAATAGTCTCTTGAGAACGTTGCATTTAGAAGTGTACCCAATTGCATTTAGAAGTGTACCCAATTGCATTTAGAAGTGTGCCCAATAGTCTCTCTGAGAAAGTTGCATTTAGAAGTGTACCCAATTGCATTTAGTTGTTACCAATAGTCTCTCTGAGAAAAGTTGCATTTAGAAGTGTGCCCAATTGCATCTAGAAGTGTACCCAATTGCATTTAGAAGTGTACCCAATTGCATTTAGAAGTTGTGACCAATAGTCTCTCTGAGAAAGTTGCATTTAGAAGTGTACCCAATTGCATTTAGAAAAGTACCCAATTGCATTTAGAAGTTGTGAACAATAGTCTCTCTGAGAAAAGTTGCATTTAAAAGTGTACCCAATTGCATTCAGAAGTGTACCCAATTGCATTTAGAAGTGTGCCCAATTGTCTCTCTGAGAAAGTTGCATTTAGAAGTGTACCCAATTGCATTTAGAAGTGTACCCAATTGCATTTAGAAGTGTGCCCAATAGTCTCTCTGAGAAAGTTGCATTTTGAAGTGTACCCAATTGCATTTAGAAGTGTACCCAATTGCATTTAGAAGTTGTGACCAATAGTCTCTCTGAGAAAAGTTGCATTTAGAAGTGTGCCCAATAGTCTCTCTGAGAAAAGTTGCATTTAGAATTTGGGCCCAATAGCCTCTCTGAGGAAAGTTGCATTTAGAAGTTGTGCCCAATTGCATTTAGAAGTGTGCCCAATTGCATTTAGAAGTTGTGCCCAATAGTCCCTCTGAGAAAGTTGTATTTAGAAGTGTACCCAATTGCATTCGAAGTCGTGCCCAATAGTCCCTCTGAGAAAGTTGCATTTAAAAGTGTACCCAATTGCATTTAGAAGTTGTGCTCAATAGCCTCTCTGAGAAAAGTTGCATTTAGAAGTGTGCCCAATTGCATTTAGAAGTATCCCCAATTGCATTTAGAAGTGTACCCAATTGCATTCCGAAGTTGTGTCCAATAGTCTCTCTGATAAAAGTTGCATTTAGAAGTTGTGCCCAATAGCCTCTCTGAGGAAAGTTGCATTTAGAAGTTGTGCCCAATTGCATTTAGAAGTATGCCCAATTGCATTTAGAAGTGTACCCAATCGCATTTAGAAATTGCGCCCAATAGCCTCTCTGAGGACACTGCATTTAGAAGTGTGCCCAATAGTCTCCCTGAGAAAAGTTGCAATTAGAAGTTGTGACCACTAGCCTCTCTGAGAAAAGCTGCATTTAGAAGTTGTGCCCAATTGCATTTAGAAGTATGCCCAATTGCATTTAGAAGTGTACCCAATCGCAGTTAGAAGTTGTGCCCAATCGCATTTAGAAGTTGTGCCCAATAGCCTCTCTGAGAAAAGTTGCATTTAGAAGTGTGCCCAATTGCATTTAGAAGTGTACCCAATCGCATTTAGAAGTGTACCCAATCGCATTTAGAATTTGCACCCAATAGCCTCTCTGAGGAAAGTTGTATTTAGAAATGTGCCCAATTGCATTTAGAAGCGTACCCAACTGCATTCAGAAGTTATACCCAATAGTCTCTCTGAGTGCATGAGTGTGTCGAGCAGACAGGAGTGTGTAGGGCAATCCTGAACACCTGAAGTGAATAAAAATGCATAGAACGGACCTGATTCCATAGAATTGCGTGACGTACATAATATGCTTAGGAATGCAGGGGACATTTGAAAGGGCATATATCATACCACACCCCACGCTTACTCTCTTATTTACACCACCACTCAACTAGAACACAGAGATACTATGACACCATTCGGTATAACTGTTCTCATATCAATATGTACCACTCACTCCCCATCACTCTAAGTAAACACTGCTGGTTTCACACACCCCAGCCAGGCGTTCTCCTCAGGCCTAACGCAGCCACACTCGGTCTGGATAAATCCTGCCAGAGCGAACACATACTCCTGATCTCTCAACAACCACACCTACCGCTAAGAAGCAGCTACCACATGAATTCCGCACCAGCTGCACACATACCTGGTGCGCACACGCACCTTTGAACTCTCTCTACTCTCTCTGCTGACCCGAACTTCGGTTCCCAAGGGCGTTCAACCTACGAGCGCCTTCAGACCATACCAATGGTATATAAGGCGCTATATAAATGTAAAGTAACATAACATAACATAACATAACCAGCCGTGGCGCAGAGTGGCACAGCGACCCTGCAGCAGCGCCAGTTACGCCCCCGACCCCACCCTGTGCGCCTTGAACTGCGCACAAATCCAGTACATGGCGCAAAGGCCAGTGGACCAGCATACATCCCCCCAACCACGAAAACGCGTATAAAACTCCCTGCGCACCCCTCGGAATACACGTACCCCACTCGCGCTAGGCCAATAGCATGTAAAACTTCCTGCGCACCCCTCGGAATACACGTACCCCGCTCGTGCTAGACCAATAGCGTGTAAAACTCCCCGTGCACGCCCCAGAATACATGTATCCCGCTCGCGCTAGGCCAATCGTGTGTAAAACTCCCCGCGCACCCCTCAGAATACACGTACCCCGCTTGCGCTAGGCCAATCGCGTGTAAAACTCCCCACGCACCCCTCGGAATACACGTACCCCGCTCGCACTAGGCCAATAGCGTGTAAAACTTCCCACGCACCCCTCAGAATACACGTACCCTGCTCGCACCAGGTAATATGCGTGGAAAAAGTCCCACCTGTGGTGTGGGCTGCCTGTCGGGCATGGGGTTTGTGAACGGGCTGCCTGTGGGGCATGGGGAGGGTGGATGAGCTGCCTGAGGGGCATGGGGAGGGTGGATAGGGTGCCTGTGTGTATTTGGGGGTGCGCAGGGATTCTCACACGCGATAGGCCCTGTGCGAGTGGGGTACGTGTATTACTGGGGTTCGTGGGGAGTTTCACACGCGATAGGCCCTGTGCGAGCAGGCTACGTGTATTACTGGGGTTCGCGGGGAGTTTCACACGCAATAGGCCTTGTGCCAGAAGGCTACGTGTATTACTGGGGTTCGTGGGGAGTTGCACACGTGATAGGCCTTGTGCGAGCGGAGTACATGTATCACTGGGGTACGCGAGGAGTCTCACACGTAAATGTGCATAGTGGTCCCTCCCGGGTGTGGCCTTCCCCCACTCCCATTGCCCTGCAGGCACCCCACACCACAGGGGACTAGCCTACAATCCCCCCATGCCCTGCAGGCAGCCCACATGCCAGCATGCATGCCTGAGCGCACCTGTGAGCCCTGACTCATGTCCCCCCACCCACTCACCCACCCAGCAGTGATGGGCACCTGCTAGCAGGCCCCGACTCATGTCCCCCCCAACACATCATCATGATCCACAATCATGGCCCTTATGGCCACCCAAATTCCACGGCATTCCACCCCTGCCCAAAGAACCAACCGAGTATAACATCCACCTCACATTGAAATGCCCAATACATGATACAACCCAAATGGCAAGTATGTACATCAACACATGTCTGTCACACACACAGAATGGGTGCCAGTGAATGTGAAAACCCACATCGTGACATGCATGAAACCAATGAGAGAATACCACACATTGAAGTATGAAACAAAAATGTATTGAACACAAAATGAAGGTAATGAAATGAAAACACACAATAATGCAAATATGAAATCAAATCCAGCATGTCCCAAAAAGAAAAAAAATATGAAATCAGAATCCAAATAAATCTAAATGAAAATGGCCCTCATTACGACCCTGGCGGAAAGGGGTTTACGCCGGCGTAAACCATGGCGCACCTTTCCGCCTGACTACGAGTTCCCGTAGCGCCATGGTGATTTTTACGCCTGCTTTTTGCAGGCGGAAAAATCCATGGCGCTAAGGGACCTTGTTGTTAATTACGCCACCGTAACTTACGGTGGCGTAATTAACGCCTTCCCCACTCCCATTATACCCTATGGGGCAAAAATGGGAATGGGGAAGGGTAAATGGGGATTGGGGACTTACCGCCCCGCCAAGGTCGGAATGGGGCGGTAAGTCCGCCAACCACCATGGCGGAGTTGGCAGCTTAGCGCCATGGACCATGGTGCAAATAGCACCATGGATCTCCGCCAGGGTCGTAATGAGGGCCAATGTGTCCAAAGTCTCCGTCCAACAAAGCAGATCCAAAGGGAAAAAAATTAGGAAAATCCATTGCTCCATGGTGATAAAAAAAATTATAATGATGACAAATCCTCTGTTCAACTATGTACAAATAACAAATCCAGGGTCCATGAGCCCAACGAAATAAATCAAACCTACCAAAAAGCCTACCTAATAAATAACTATACACAAAAATGTGGGGCATAGTCCATGCGCCCCAAATGAAAGAAAAAAGAAATGAAACTTAACACTAATGAACTATTTACAATGGCGACGGGCAAGTCCAGCGGCTCACTTGTTGATGTCATGGGCCAGGGCATCATCGAACTCCTGGTCAATGTTTTGGAGGCAGGCCTGTTCACTGGCCCCGAGGTCTCGCAGGGATAACGCCATGTCCACCTCCAACTCCCTGTGAATTGCCTCAAGGCACTCAGCCCGCCTCAGCGCCCTGCGCATGGAGTTCTCCCCCCTGACCATTTTGAGCCGTGCTTCATCCGCCCGCCGTCGCTCCGCACCTATCTGCTGGCCCAACTGCTGGCACACGGAAGACACTCCCATTCCAGGGTCCTCCTGCCCTCCGGCCGATGCCTGCCCCTCTGATGTAGATGGCCCTGAGCCATGATGCCTCCCACGTTGAGCCTTCTGCTACCTCCGACACAACTGCCTCTGCCAGCACAACAGCATCCAGGCTGATGGAATTCACCGGCACCGTCGTGCACGTGCCCTGCCCGATAATGCCGGCACATTCTCCATCTGCTGGGATCCAGTTGCTGGGGTGTCCACCCCTGCTGGACCTCTGACTCCCGACTGTGGCAGGGATGGGATCTCCACCGAGCTGGCTGCGTTGGTCAGTGCAGGCCCACAGGGGGCCCTGGTGGCATCTGGGCCAGAAGACGGCATGGAGAATGACTGGTGCATAGTCTCCACAGAGGAGGAGAGGGCCACCAGAGTGGCCGACACATGTACAAAACCCCCGACCATGGCCCCTCCCAACTGGGCCACATTGGCACGTTGCTCTTTATGATGATGTGCGTGCTCTACCCTGGAAGCACGCACGTCATCACGAATGTCACACGTGCGCAACGCGACACCATTCAGTACGGTCTCCATATGGTCAGGGGTCCCCTCGTCCGCAGGTAGAGGAGTGTCAGATGACATGGACCTCCCCCCTACCTGTGGACGGGCCTGGGATGGGGCATCCCTGCTGGTGCATGGTGGTGCAGTCACAGTGTCAGGGACAGTGACATGCACAGGCCCCTCCATGGTGACCTGTGCTGCCTCCTGCCACTGCCACTGGACTGCACCACTTGCACCAGTGGTACCACCCCCACCAGGCCCCATGTGCGGCTCAGTAGCGGCCTCCTCCTCCTCTGTGGAAACCACCAACCTGAATGGCTTCACACCCCCTTCCGCCGTTGCAAGCCCCTGTGGGGGCTCACCCACCCCTTCCGCTACAGCCGTAGTGGCAGATGCCGCACCAGTCCCCTCGATCCCGGATGATCGTAATTCCTGGGAGGGTGACTGGGCATTGTGTCGCCGGCCGGTGGAGGCATCCCCGCTGTTTTGCTCCACAGCGCCGTCTCCGCCCTCTTCTTCACTTGCCGCTGTGTAGAGGGAGACATAGAACACAAGCATCAGGGTACTGTACAATAGTCCCCTAGACAGGAAGCAATAGCAGATGAGTGGCACTGTCAAACGTCACTTCCCTCATGTCCCTTCACAACACATGGGTCAGTGCAGGCAACACACATGCAGAAACAGGCATGGCGCATGCAAAGAACATTTGCATACATGTCCAAGAAACTCTTGAAACATACAATGGTGGTTTGAAACTCACATGCATCATGGGTCATGCCTATCACATGCACACACTTCACCGTAGTTTCATCCATCTGGCCTCGTACACCCCAGACACAGTGGATGCAAGGATGACTAGGCTGCATAAGTGAATCTGAACATTGTCACGGACATGTGTCATGCATCCATGGCGTTTACAAGTCACACACACGCAAGTCAGACATGTACACCATACATGTCCAAGACAGCAGCACCCATCTGTCACACCCTATCCATGTCGAATAACAGAGATAGGCATGCATTCATGTGTGCATTCCGCATGCTGCTCCGCATGTTGCATTGTAACACATGCACATCCATGTGGTTCACGCATGACTGGTCTCACATGCAGCACCATGATGTCCCTGCACACACACATCCATACATGGCCTATGTCACACATACAGGCAAGTAGCGACTACCAGCACACTGCAACATGCCCTGTTTCACACAGCAATGCATGGCCACTTACCGCTCGACTCCAGACAGGCCTGCATCCTGAGGATCTGGTGGCGAAGCACTGGGCGAATGCGCTCCAGGACCCTCATCTGCTGGTTGGTAAGCTGGCCCCGGCGCCCCACTGCATCCTCTGCCTCTAAGAGGTGCCGGGCCTTCTTGAGGGTCCTGGACTTGTAGTCCTCCGAGCGATTCTGGACGTGTTTCAAGTTGCAGGGGGCCACCCCCTTCGCGTTGATGGCACCAACTATGTCTGTCCAGATCCTCCTCCGTCGTCCTTCCTTGTCGGCATGCAATGGTGTGAAGAGGGCATCATACTGCCCCAGGACTCGCTCCACCAGGATGCCAACCTCTTCGGAAGTGAAGCTGGCAGCCCTCTGCCTCTCTAGCTGGGGTTTGCCACTGGTGACGGAAGGTGTTGTGTCAGACATGGCAACCCCTGAGGCAGGTGTGGGTGGGCAACTGGGTCCTGGGGCTGGTTTGTGGAGTGATGGAACACCAGTCGGGAGTCTTCTGTTCCAGCAGGGGTGGTCACTGCAACTGGACCCCTGCAGATGGCAGATGTGCAGGCTCCAAATGGCATGGCACTGTGGCAGCAGGCAGGCAGGCAGCAGCAGATGGCTCGAGGGAGGCTGCTCAGGGCAGGAAAATGGCCTTCTGGGCAGGAGCGTGGTCTTCGCGTGGCCAGCTTGATACAGAGTTTGGGGTTCCTGGCTGCCACAGCGTACTGCATGTGTTTTTTTACATGCATGTGGCTCCAGGGGTCGCTTATCTGTTTTTGTTGATTATATGGGATGCCTGTGGGGTGCGTGACACGTCAATTCTCCTAGGGGGCCACAGAATGGGACATTCATGTAGCTGTATGTACGTGTTTGTTGTTTGCGCACACTTTCGTAATGCGCAGGGACGCTACCGCCTGCCTTCGTGTGTCGGCCATGTTTAGGCCTGTGTGTACATTTTGCCATGCGTGGCTTTCCCATTTTCAATTCCATTAGTACATGTTGTTCGTGTGCGTGTGGGCGTTCTGTGTATTGCCCTGCAGTACTTCCCCAGTTACGCCTTCTTTTTCACACGTTGTTCCCCATTCTGCACGTTACGGCCCGTGTTCCACACACTTTTTGGTGTGTGTGCTAAAGTTGTGCGTTTTCGCTGTGCGCATCGCGCACGCCGTTCAGGATGTTGCAATGGTGTGTGCGTCCCTGTGTACCACGCACGTGTTTGGCGCACATCCCGAGGAAAACACGCGCAAGATTTTCGGCGCACGTTTGTTCCATGAATCGGCCCCATTATCTTTTTTTGGAATGTTGATTGCCACTCTTAAAGCATTGTTCTGGATGATTTGTTAATTTTACAGGAGTTGGAACCTGCAAAGAGGGAATTACAGTAGTCAATCCTAGACAGTTTAAGTGCTCTAGCCAAGGTGATGCAGTTGTCTGTGGTCAGGAAGGCTGTGCTAGCAGTGATCAGTTTGGCGGTGTAGGCTGCTGCTGACACGATCGCGTTGACTTGCTTTGTTAAGGACAGTGACGAGTCGAGATATCTCTTTTGCTGTGGTGATAATGTTGCCATCAATAGTAAATGTTTTGTAGGAATCAGAGAGGTTTTTCAGATGAGATTGATTGCCTATGAGGAGTAGTTCAGTTTTGTCATCATCAAGGCAGAGCTCGTTTTGCACCATCCAGGCTTAGATGGTAAGGTAGATTTCGTGCAAAGCATTGGAGTCTATGTTGTAGTTGCTGGTGATAGGAAGGAGTATTTGAGTATCATCCGCGTAGTTAGGGCAAGTGACTTAGACGGATGAACAATGGTAACTGCGTAATGCCAGTATTACCATTTCCGACAGGCCGACTACCGCCATTACCGGCACATTATTGGTCCTCAGGCACGTTCACAACCCGTTGCTGAAAACACTAATACTGGCATGAGGCAATTACCAGCGTCGACAAAAAATCAACATTGTTTATGGCATAAATGTGCCAGAAACAATGATACTGGCACCTAAATTGCCGGAATCACAGGTGCCGGTAATTCCAGCATCAGAATTACTGACACCGGAAATTGCATCATTGCAGGAACGGGAAGCTTGGCGGTTGTTATTTTAAAGTCAATCCACTTAAAATCCCCCACTTCCTGCTGCTATCCGGCTCAACTGAAAGTGCAGATATGCCTGGGAGTGGGAAATCTAGAGTCAAGGGTGTCATACTTTGCAAGTTTGGAGAGGTGAAGCTGGCTGCACTGGCGGACACTGTGTTCATGAATGTCGAGGCCCTCTTCGGGGCTGGCAACCACAGGGCCAGCCAGAGAAGGAAGACAGCCAGCTGACAGGAGGTGGCTGACAAGATCAAAGCTGTGGAGACTGACGCACACACAACACAGGACTGCCAGAAGCAGTAGACGACCTGCAGCAGAGGGTCCAAAAAATCCTGCCCACCCATAGGAGCAGATCAGCTGCCACAAGAGGAGGAACAGTGGCACCTCTGACCTTCATGCCCTGGGAGGAGATGTGCAGCTCCATCTTGCGCATGGAGGGCAGCAGAGGCCAGAGTTGGAGCCCAAGGCGATGGTGGTAAGTACAACAAACCCTGTGTTGGGTCCAAACACATGCATCCCCAGGCAGATAAACACCGAATTGCCAGGGGACAGGTCCAGCACATGTCAGTGCCAGCAAATGGGCTAATCACACACTCACATACCAGAGGATGCAGGCAGATGTACCCTTGCACAAGCGCCATAGCTGAAATGCACAGCCCCACACATGGACCCATGTGTGGCAAGGGAGAACAGGACACGAATCAAAGGTCCACTGCGCACACTCAACATGCCACCTTGACAGACCAACCATCAATGTGTACTCCCACTACCCTCATGTAAAAGCACACATCAGAGCCAACAGACCAAAGTAACATCATGACAAGGGCAAGACACAGACAATGTAGCATGAGTGTAATGGAGGCTACTCCCAGCATCCCAACAGGCACATCCTCTGACAGTGGCATGCCTGGACCATTGTCAGACCCAGCAAGGGGGTTAGGGGTTCTTTAGATTTGGGGTTGTTTTACATTGAGTGACCGAATGGGACATGTACGAGCAATTTTGCGCTACGTTCATTTCTCATTTGGCAATTTCCGTCGCGGTTATTTCTGCCGCGGTAAAACAACCCCAATTTGCAGCAGCTCAATGAATTGAGGCTGCTGAGTCAGTGCATCAAGGCCAGCCACCACAAAAGTACATGGGCACCAGGCCATACCACCACTGCACTAATCATACTGGCCCAAAGGGTCTGTGAGGGGAATGAGGAGATCTAAGCCATGTCTGAGTCCCTCTCACACACCCGGCAAGTCACCCTTGAGTCACAAATACCATTTGGTATGACACTTTGGTTCACTTTTTGATAATGGGGTGTTTGGGGTGTTTGGGAGTGGGTGTGTAGGGAGGGGAGGCGGGGTATGAGGACGGGGAGGGGTGTAAGTGGGGAGGGGGAGGAGTTGTGTGGGGATAGGGATAGGGGCACATGGTGTTGGATTTTACATTTATATTTCAATACATAGTTTTCACTTGAAGCAACGAGTGGACATTCCTTATTTTGGTGCAAGTATCAATTTTGTGTGTGCATCATATGCAGTAAGTTGCAAGGGGAGTACAGAGTGAAACGGGTACTCAGAAAAAGTTTTCTATGAATTCTAGGTGGGTCATGCACCCTTCCCTAGCCTCCATGCGTATGAGCATGGGACCGGCTGGTGCTGCATCATCAGCATCATCTTTTGGCAGAGGAGCAGGGGTATGTTGCGTCTGACGCAAACATTATGCAACATTGCACAGGGCAGGAATATCTACCCCACCTTTTCTGGCCTTTAAACGAGCACACCCCAGACCAGTGTAGGCATCTGAAACGTGCCTTCAAGAACTCGAAGGTCTGCTCAGTTGTCACCCTGGTCCTTAGATGCACCTTGTTGTATGCCATTTCCTCCTGCCTCTGAGGATCCCTCAGAGGGGTCCTCAGCTACGGAAGCAGCTGGTTTCCTGGGTCACCTGCAAGGGGTAAGGGCACATGTGTGAGTAATGATGCTTGGCAGTAGTGTAACAGCGGAATCTCAGTGGTTAGTATGTGCATGCATGCCCCATGTCTTACCAGGGCATACATCACATGGCCTTAGGTGGCCTAGTTAACAGATTCACTAGCATTGGAGGTGGGGTTGCTTTCTGGCACCTGTAGTGCATTACATGTAATGTCAATTTGGGTTTGAAATGGTCTGGTGAATGACTCAATGACTGCTACATCTCCAGTCATGTGCTACTCATGTGTGTTGTGGCCTGTCAATTGAGGCTTGGACTGGTTGGCCCTGCATATGCAGGAGGATGCTTGCCGGATATGTTTTTATAACATAGCCCCCCCCTTTGCCTGTGACCCATTCTGCAATGTAGGTGTGAACGTGCATGTACTCACACAACATCCAGGTCCGCTGTCATCCGTGATGCGCCATGTAAGCCAGCAGTGTGCTGTTCTGCGGGACCAATGAGTTGTGGGTTCATCATGGGAACCAAGCACAGCAGTGCGTGATGGTCAGGTCAGCATCACAGGTCACCTAGACATTGAGGGACTGGAAGTGCTTCTGGTTCCTTTAGACGTCCTCAGGCGTAGGGGGGCAAAGCTTTTGTGCGTTTAGACCAATATTGCCACCACATTGGGCATGCCTGCAATAGCAAAGAAGCGGACCTTGGTTGAGTTTCCTCTGCCTGGGTGGTGGGAGGGTGATGTGCTACCCACATGACGGAGGAGGGCCTCCAGTACCTGCACCAGCACTCTGGGGAAGGCATCCTGTGAAATGCCATGCAGCTCGTTCACAGAGTGCTGTTACACACCACAGGCCAGGAAGTGCAGGAATGACACCATTTTCAGCAGCAGTGGTATGGCTGTCCTGATTCCGAGACTTCTCCCAATGTCATCCTGGATAAGGATCAGGAGGTCATGATTTGACTGCCTGTTTAGGTGGTAGAGGGTGTGTATCTGGCTGTCTGTGTGGGTCCAGGGTGTGGCCCTTGTTTGAGGGATCACAGCATGCCTCACGCCTCACCTCCTTCATTACCTATATCCCCATCCTAATCCTTATCCTCCCCCTCCTTCTTGCCCTGCCCTCCTGTTGCCACTGCTGCTACTCCAGTACCAGCAGCTGGATATCAGCATGGAGCAGCACCAGGTCCATGGTGGCGGCAATGAGTTGTAGAATGGTTGTGTTGGAAAGTGTTCTTGGGGAACGTGTGGCCCTTATGTACTGTTCCTGTGTGCAATGGATGCACCTGTTTGGATTTGGTGCACGTGTTGCATCATTTCACTCACCTGTGTCCATTTACTGGCTGCTCCGAGTTGATGTTATCTCCACCTTGGTTTTGTCCTTATTTCTGGCAATAATCTGCTGGATATTCCAGCAAAACCATTCTTGTGATACCATTATGCAGGTATTACCAGCACAGTTTTCAAGCATTGCCGATATTTACTTCGCCGTTATGTCCGGTGCTGGAAATTCCAGGCAAGGTGGTATCTGTGCCAGTGGTTCCGGAAACTGGGTTCTGACAACAGCATAGTTTCCTGGACCTGTAAAAGTGCCAGTAGATGGTGTTGCTGGCCCTTTTACCTTTTTCCGGCAAAGTTGTAATGACCCATAGTCTCTATCTTCCTTCGGTAGGTGTACCTTCCTCGAGTTGCTTCCCATTTCTTTCCTGCATCAATGCTCCAGTTTTCCGTGACCTTATAAAGGTACTTGGCAATGTTCCTCTATTTGGTCATAGAACTCCTCAGTGACTTGCACTATCCTTATAACATACTGTGGGGGTATTTTATGCCGTAGTGTATCAATGACCCTTGTGGCCAGCTTACTAAAACATCCTCAAATATTTATAATCATCAGGAATCATTATCTATAACCTTACTTTATGATATATTTCCTAGTTTATTGTGACATTTTCGAATGCCATATTTTCAAAATGCCATTTTGTCGACACAAAATTTCCTAATTTTTTTTTTTCACATTTCTTTTTATTTTATTTTTTAAATGGGGGGGTTCCCCCGCCAACCCCCCCCCGTTTTTTTTATTGACACTTTTTTTTACTAACGGAACAAAAATAAAACATAAAATAAAAATAAAAACATTCTAACCATTTTTTCGGCATTCTTTTTGACAAAATGGCATTTCGAAAATATGTTTTTGAAAAATGTAAACGTATACCATATTTCCTTTGCACTTGTTTCATGTGTTTTTCTGACTTTTGATTTAATTCAAATTCAAACGCAATGGCTTGCTTACTTCTTTTACTCCCCACCTATTTCCCTTTTACATTTGTTTAAATGCTGTTTCGTTCATTGCCAAATAATATTATCCTCTTTCTCCAGATGTTTTCCTGTTTTTGACTGTGCAGCATTTAATTGTAATTGCTTTTGTTGATTGGCTTGTTGTTTTGTTTAACTCCCGCTTGCTATTTTTGGATGCTTTGCAATTTTCATATCCCAAAATATCTACTTTTCTCTGGGATCATCAGGATTCAAATGACAGACTTTGGCAGATATGATTCTTTAAAACAAAGAGTTAGTAGAACAAGACCAGTAGACATTGGATCAGAATGGGTTGACAGTGTCATTACCATCGCAAACTGTGATGTTAGGTCCTCGTACTTACATACATAGGTGCAGCATAACTAGTAATTACTTGAAGGGTCCCAAAATATGTGCAAGCTATTATTTTCACATATGAAAAAAAAAAAACAATAGACAGTAAAAAGGTGTCTGTCCCACCACCACTGGGAGTATTTTTACTATGTTGGGGATGCCTAGCGGTGCTTGACTGTTTTGGAAACTTTAGACTTTATAGACCTGACACTCAGGTCTCTTTTCCGTCCATCATCTGTGCCAATACACATCCTGCAAGCAGGCAGCACTTGGCTGAGTTGGCATAAGAGACCTGAAGCCGATACTGTTTTTTTTTTTTTTTAGTATCATATTTCTCCCTGGGAAGCCCTTGCATCGTCCTTTGATGGCTGCCCCTATCCCATTTGCACACTTGTCATGCGCCTCTCCCACTTCAGATACCCCATTAATGAACACTTTAATCTTCCTCCTGTCCTCATTCTCCTCAATCAATCCTCTGCTTTTGACAAGGTCATTCATGCCATCCTGCTCAATCACCTCCGTGACTACCTGGGTATCACTGGTCAGGCCTTGTCCTGGTTAACCTCAGTTTTCATGGACCCACCCTCTCAGGTCCAACTGGGATCTGTCCTCTCTTCTTTCTCTCTCTCTCTACTTGTGGTGTTCCCGAGGGGTCTAGCCTTTATCCCTGGCTATTCAAGCACGGCCTGGCACATCTGGCCCAGTACACACTACATTCTGTTCTAACTTTCAGTGCTTTGCGGATGACACCCAGCTCTCCTTCAGGCTCCCCTCAGCCACCTCTACTTCTTCTCTCATACCAGACTGTCTGGCTGCAATTCAGGAATGGTGTGCTGCCAATGATATCTGCCTTAATGCCAGGTAGACTGGGATCCTCCTCATCGGGATACCTGCTCCATCCTTTCCTCTCTCTCTCTGGTCGCCAACCTGGGCCATCTTACTGCTCCTTCCTGTGAGGCTAAGAACCTTGGTGTCATCTTCGACTCCACCCTCTCCTTCTCTCCTCACATCTCTGACGGCTCTAAGATATCACACTTTCAGCTGCACCTCCTCAGAAGTATTCTAACATTTCTCACTTTACACCAGAAGCTCACTGTGCCTAGAGCCCTGGTCCTCCTCTCCAGGTTGGACTACTGCAACAGCCTCTTTCTAAATCTGCCTGGCTATACTCTTTGACCTTTAAAACTCATCCAGAACAGCACTGCAAGACTTGTCCTTTGCCTCAAGAGAAGGCATTGTACCACTCCAGCTCTGAAATGTCTGCATTGGCTCGCTGTGTCTGTAAGGATCAAATTCAAAATGATCAGGGTTTCCACAAAAACAACTTCCTATCCCAACACTCTGTGTTGTTTTATGAATATCTCCCTTCTTATATCTCCATTGGCATACCAAATTAATTGGGCTGTGGGCACACCATCTTATTTTTTATTTTTTATTTTAACAATTTGTTAAAAAAAAAAACAATCACAATCATAATGCACATAAAACTGATACTATCTGTTTTTTGGCAATACCTTCCTAAATAACAATATTTGTTGATTCACAATTGATCAGATGGTAGATACATAACATTACCCATGATGTAAAGACAAACCAAAGCCATCTCCATTGGCTCCCTTCTTGGACTATCACAGTGATACCTAGTTGCGTGTCATAACAGTCTTTGTCTATTGACAGTTAAGTCATTTGTGAACTTACAAACACCCGACACCACAATGCAGAGATGTAGATCTGCTTGTCAACAGTTCTGTCACAGTCGTCTGTAACAGTGTGTCAACATTAAATATATGTTTCTAGAAGCACTTATTAAATAAAACACCATAGAATTCATCTGAATAGTATGTTCCTTTTGGTTCTGTCATCAGGACACTTCATGTTTACACAATATTTTGTGTCATCTTACGTGTTGCATTTATCAAGTAGATATTGCTCCAGATCAATCTAAAAACAAACACACATTTAAAACCAATTATTTTCATGCACCCTTATGTTTAATAACGTGTTCACAGATCTAATGGGAGTATATTCAAAGAACACTAACCTGAAATTTCTTTTCAGAATGTTGGGATGTATTTAATTCGTTCATCTCAGTATTTCAAATCTCATACCAAGTTGCAATTTGCAGCTAGAAAGTAATGTCTACATTGTTTTAATGAATGGTAATCTTAGTTTTTTCCAATGCTGCAGATGATTTACTGCCTTATCTTTACATATTTTGAAAAATATTTAAACCCTCTATATTGCTTTAAGGATGGGTATGGTACATTTTCTAATTTCTTTTTTTTTTCTTTTTTCTACAAAGAGTACACGAGGATAAGATCACATGTGTCTCTACCTTTTTCACCCATATTGTCCCTTCTCTTTGCACTTAACAGCCACCCTCTGGCAGCACTTATTGAGACACGTGCACTTCTCCACACCTCCCACCCGCTTTTGGCACTTCTCCCCTCCCCTTTTCCCTGCACTTGCACAATCTGAATGACACATGGCCTTTGTTATTCCTCCTTCTGTTTCCTCCTCCTTGTCTTGTTGGGCCTAGAAACACTTGTGCGCAGGTCCATTATAAATGACTTATCATATCATATATCACCCTCGTTCATATGCCAGCTTCTTTTCTAACTTTACAGAAGGCCTGCATTTGTTCAGGAGACACAGGCAGTCATGCTGTAGCTTTGAAATGGGTTACTCTGTTTTGGTCACTGGGTGTCAGCTTGCCTGTCGCAGAGAAGAGTAAAGAGAGTTGAGCAAACAGATTCCTCTTTTTTATCAGGGGGCTGTTGTGGTTGAGGAAGACAATATAAGAAAGCAACTAGCTACCCTACTTCCACATATTTAAGGTGGTTAGTGACTTCAAAACCATGTATCACACACCAGGCTGTCATTGCTACTATACACAGCCGTACACCAGGTTCAGTAGAAAAATATACATATTTTAATGGGTATGCATTTGCACATAAAAATTTTAAACAGTAAAAACCAAACAAATGTGTACAAAAGAAATTATTCCAAAGCGTTTTTAAAAGAGCCATATAACCATATATGAAGTGGCTTAATTGGTAGGCAAGAGATGTTTAAATGATCAATCAATGCTTTTGTGATGTCAGTAACAAAAGATGAAAAAGTCAGTTAGCATGTCTAGATCGTTTCACATGGGACATCAACACATATTAGTGTTTCTAGGTATTTAAAGAGAACACCGTTATCCACTTAATCTTTAATCAGAGTTTCTTCAAAACCCGTCTTCGCGACGCTTGACACAGTTAGCGCCCGATTCTCATCATGGCGCAGTGAACGTGCTAAATAGCACGATTCACTGTGCCATTTCTTGACGCCCAGGCACCACTGCTATTCTGAAGTGGGCCTGGGCGTCATCGCAAAGCACGACAGTGCTTTCGCTGTAATCCGCCTGTTTGTAATGGAAACAGGCGGATTGCAGAATCTCGGCAGCATTTTTGCGTTAAATAACGAGGGAATCGTTATTTAACGAAAATGCTGCTGATGCACCAAAGTGAGCAGCTTCAACATTGCAGGATGTTGAAGCTGCTTACTTTGGTGTATAGGAAAGTGTTCATATACACCGGTGTGATATATATCAACACTTTCATTTAAAGCGAGCAGCTTCAACGTTGCATCCTGCAACGTTGAAGCTGTTGGTTGTGGTGTAAATTAAAGTGTTCATATACACCTGTGCGGTGTACATGAACACTTTCATTTACACCAAAGACAGCAGCTTCAGCGTTGCAGAATCTAACATTGAAGCTCCTCACATTGGTTTAAATAAAATTGTTCCTACACAGCCGTGTGTTGTATATGAACACTTTCATGTACACCAAAGCAAGCAGCTTCAACATTGCAGAAACGTTGAAGCTGCTAGCTTTGGTGTACATGAAAGTGTCCATATACAAACACGGCTGTATATGGACACTTCCATTTACACAAAGCAAGGCTTCTTGTGGCACTCCTCCAGTTTAACGGCACCAAAAGGGTACCGTATCAGTGGCGGCTGGTATGATAGGGCAGCAGGGCGCCACCCCCCCAAAAAAAGAGAGAAGCTAAAAGAGATTCAATCAGAGATCTTCTCTGATTGAATCTCTTTTAGCCTTGAAGATGCTGCTGCATTTCCTTTGCCAACAGTGCAGGGTTGCTGTGGCAAGGAAACAATAGTCAGGCCGGCCCGGCAGCGGGGCGCATCCCAATTTAGTATATTTTTTTTTTATAGTAAAGTGCCTGGAGCTCATAGCTCCAGGCACTCTACGTAGCCCATTTAATGAGAAGCCTGGCGGGGCGCTTCTGGGGTGGCCCCGCCTGTATTCAAATGTGCGCAAACAGCGCACTTATATTCCCTCCCCTGCCATAGATACAATAATGTCATTGGCTGGCAAACAGCCAATGACATTACTGTATCTATGTGTATGACTGGCGGCGCAGGGTGTGTGCGTGCGCCTGCGTCGCCTTCACAACCGTCTCTCTTTCAGCCGAGCCGATGAGTCAACAACACACACAACCTGCTGCACCAGGCCACCAGCCCGGTAAGTACCCCATTGTGCGTTGTGTTTAACTTTCTTCTCTGTTTGGGCCCGGGGACGCGGGAGTGTTACACTTACATTCCCCTCCCCGGGCCCAAACTATGTGGTCCACCACGCGGCCCAGGCCCAGGCCCTGGCCCAGTCAACACTGAACGACGTGTAGGCCAGGAGGCCTACAGGTCGTTCAGTGTTGCTGCCAAGCTCACTGCCGTCAACTTGGGGTGAGCCGCCTTGGTGGTAGTGGTCCGCCCGCTACCACCAAGGCGGGGGTGCCGGCCTGGGCCTACTTTGTTTAGCCCCAGTCCCTGCCGTGGCCCAAGGGCCTTGCCTTGGGCCACGCCGGGCCGGTATGCAAGGCCTAGGGCACTGGCAGGCTGGCGCTGCTAGGCATACTGGGCAGGAGCAGAGCCAGCGCACGCCTGCCTGCCAGTGCCCTGGGCTTGCGTACCAGTCCGGCGTGGCCCAAGGCAAGGCCCTTGGGCCACGGCACGGACCATGAGCAGCGGCGGGCCGCGAACCTCCCGCACCATGCTAATTGTGCCGTTTTATATTTTGGGAATTTTTCGACAAAAAATGCCGAAAATATAAAACGGCACAAGTCACCAGGGAAAGCCCTGGCAGGGATGTCCTCTCCCTGCCAGCGGGGCCTCTCCCTGCCAGGGCTCTCACTGATGACTTGTGCCATTTTATATTTTCTGCATTTTTTGTCGAAAAATGCCAAAAATATTAAATGGCACAATTAGCATGATGCGGGAGCGTGGGAGAGGCCACTGTACAGCACCACCTGTCCAGCAGGGTGTCTGCCAATGGGATCAAGGTGCTTCTCTCCTGGGTACGAGCACCAATTGTGCAGTGGGTGGACGGGGGCACGCGACAGCACTTTGGCATATTCAGCGCCCAACAGTTGGGATTCATGTGCAGGGTGATCCCGAATCTAGGACTGTCAGGCTGGCTCCCAGACCCATGTCAATATCCAGTAGCAAAGCCAATGTTTGCCGATACTTGTAATTAATCCATACTTAGATAACTGCCACCTGGAAGTGCCACAACAATGGGACTGTGCATCGCCACACGCATACAGGGGTATACAGTTAGTGACACGGCCAGCGATATGATGCTGTGAAAGGGAGATGGGGACCCCTCTCAACAGGGTGCCGCAGGCATCCCAGGGTGCCAGCCAGTGGCCAACCAGTGGTCCATGCTTAGAAACCTCAGCACTTTATAAATAACCAATTACAATTACGCAGTCTGAAAAACAATATCGCATTATGTTATTACTGGTGATTTATAGCGAACTTAGTGGTCTTTCGCCCACTCAATGTCTGGATTTGGGGATCGAACCCATAGTACACTGCTTTGTTGAATCTCTCTTTTTACACCTGGGAAGACTTGTTTGCTAGGTATCTCTTTTTCTGCTGTTTGGAGCAAGAATGTGTGGAACACTGGATGGGCCTTTCCAATTATTGGGCAGCTTTAACTTGTAGTCCAATTGGCTGATATGTTTGATTATAACAAAAGGAAATAGGAACCTAGGAGACAACCTTTATCTATGTTTAGGTTTCTTGTTGACAGGCAAACGGCATCACTGGGTAGATACTCATGGGCTTCTTTTTTTTTTTGTATCTGTATTTTTTTTTCTAAATGCTTTTAGCTCATAACTCATACTTCTTAGCTCATAGTAGATGTAGTTGTGCTTCTTGACGAACTGCCGTCCCAACGTAGCTCAAGAGGATTCATTTTCAAATGTATTAGGGCGCAAATATCTTGCTTAGAACAGATAAAGGATTAGGAAACGTTCAATGAATGGTCTGAACAACATTCATTGAACGTTTCAGATATAGGAATGATGGAGTGAGGGAGAAGTCTTTTGCGATGTAAATTCCTAACAGCACTACCAGTGTGAGGGCGGTCCACGAGAAGGAATATGGGCCTACAGGGAGGAAAAATACTGGCCAGGTAAGCGCCCCTGCCCATCATGTGAGGTAGAAACTTCAACACCAGAAATCATAGAGGTGGGAGGGAGCTGAAAGCCGACTATGTTTGGAATACTTTACGCAATCAGTGTTTGTCAGGTTCCGAATATGCAGCCTGATTGGTGTATGTCTGACACAAAAGGCAACCGTGTTTGCAAACATGCTGCCAGGAAACTTCTCTAGGGAATTCAATGTAATAGGCTACTCATGAATGTGACCAACCAGCATGTCATTGGTTACATGTTTTGTTTTGGTCAATTTACTAAAATCTCAAGAAGAAATCCTGTGCAGATGATCTATGACAGAGTGGAAGGCAACTTACCAGCGGATCCTTTATCCATTACCGATGGGCCAATTAGTCAATGTGACCATGCCCAGCTTATGGACAAAACTCTTCTTAGCAAATGTTTCGCCAGGGCGCATTCCTGTGGTGTGCTGGGCGCAGTCCGTGTTCCTATGATGCCAGCCCAGCCAGCAGGCTACGTGAGAGCAAGAGTGTTGGGCAGGAATTGCATTGAGATGATCTCTCATGACAATCTTTAAAACAACATAAGAATCTGGAAACAGCACATGGTGAGAGGTATTTCACTGTGTAAATAATTATGCACCTCAAGGTTATGCACCCCCATGTTGTCTGTCTTTCCCAACAATGTGCTTTACTACCCCCTTCACCCTACTTATCTGACTGCCCATTCTGCTTTTTACCATCTGGTTGATACTTTGCCTCCTGGTCCTGGGCTGTGCAATGTTGCACCTACTTGCATCCATTGATCTACCTTTTGAACCACTATCCTTGAATTCCCCCCTTCTCTGCCTTCTGCCCCCCACGTTCTTTGTTACCCCCTTGTCCCTCTTCTCTCTGATCTACAACCAGTTCTCTGACTTGCCGTTTCTCCTTCTTGCTTATCTGCACCCCTGGTATTTAACTGTCAGCTTGTGCTGCTTCTTCTCGCTGTTTTCCCACCTTCCCCTTTGACTTCCACTCACTGCCTTGTGTTGTGCTTGATCTGTCTACCTTCACCCCTTCATCCCTTGTTGTTGCCAGGCACAGCTGTAGCACAGCTACACTTGCCAGGCACAGCTGTAGCAGAATTAACTACCCGCTGTTGTAGAAGCAGAAACGTGGTGCAAGTTCCTGGGCATCATGATCTAATAGCAGTGCCTGGCGGAAGCTTACACCATGTGCACAAGGCCAAAATGTTGGCTTTGTCAATGCTTGTGTTTGAACAGGATCTCAGTGGCTTTGCCAATGCTGTTTTTAACAGGACTTCAGCGAAGGACACGCAGAGTGCTTATAAATTGGGTGCCTGAAGGGCTGCAGCAAATTAATTTTGTAATGTGAGCTCCGCAAAGTGCACTTTTAAAGCCCCAGAATGAAAACATTACAAAAATGTATTTATTGCAGCGTTATACAACTGATGACTGGCACATGGTGGTAGATGCTGGTACTTTCTTTACACATTGTACTAATGATTATTCTGGTGCAGCTTCAATGTTACAAGCAGTTAATTCTCTCTCCTTCATGTGTGAAAACCATTTCAATACTGCTCTGAGCCTATGTTGCCCTTTCTCAGATCAGTCTCTCGCTTTCTCTTTACAGACCTTCAGCAACACCTCACATGAACAAATCCAACCAGTCAAGGGAAATTGTGCAACTAAAAACATCGGACTTCAACCTCCACAGTGCACCTTCCGGGATTTGGATTTCCCATAGCCTGCGAAGGAGTTCATTGCAGTGACCATTCTCCAGAATGAGTTGAGCTAGCATGAGTCTTTTGTAGGGTTTGGTGCTCAGGGCACTCCAACTCTGTTTGTGTTCATCTGTAGTAAAGAAGACACACAGCTATCTTGTTTACATTTTTTTTAAAAGAAGCCCATGTTTGTGGGGATCAATGACTTGGGGGAAATATGATGAACACTACAGACTACAGAATGACATCTATGACTAGCTGAGAGGGTGGCATGTGAAAATTGAAAGTCATACATATAATGCAAAAAGGCCCGCTTATGGTTCAACGGAAGCAAACCTGTCCATTCGGAAACTGTTTTTTGAAGGATACGATTGGGTGGTGGTTCCCACTTACCTAATGATGTCCTGGTATCTTCCAGTTGAATGGTATACAGTAATTTGTTTTACTGCTGTAAAATCCCACCGTCTTTCAAACATCAGAATACCTTCTTTCTAATCTTCACCATTGCTCCCACAGTGCTTGGGAGGGGTTGGGGTTGTGTCATGCAGTCAGAAAAATCCCCCTACATTCTAAACAATGTTTTTAGAACAGTATTAATAGAACAAACTTGCCTCATTTATTCCATTGGTACTCATTTGCCAAACAAGCTGCAATACGTCCTGTGTGGCTGGTGTCACATTTGCTAATGGGCATGTGTGTTAATGCATGCATAGATAACATCTGAAATTATACTCAACTGTACTGGTCGATGATAAGTACAGCAGAGTTGTGTATAATTGCAACGCTATCTGTGTCTAGTACCAAATTATTCTTATGTGTTATTGAAGAGCATACCTAACAATGACTACATGATCCCATCTACATACACACATACATAATCATTTATTATTAACAGGTGTCACTGTTGCCGAAAATGAATTCAGTGGACCAATTACTTTCAAAACCATTTTCCGGACTCGCACACAGTGAAAAACTGGAGGTGAAAAGACGAGGGCCTGATCGGCCAGATGTAAAAATTGAACAGTCTGCAAAAGAAAGGGGAAAGGCTTACACACGCACATTTTCCATGGTGTGGTATGAAAAGAAGGCATGGCTCACTGGTAGCATTGCTAAGTGGTCTTTGTTCTGCTTCCCTTGCCTGCTGTTTGGAGGTGAAACGGCCTGGACAAAAACTGGAGTCACTGACTTAAAGCATTTGTCAGAAAAAAGCAAGAGACATGAATCGTGCAAATCTCATATTGAGAATATATTACATCTGTGCATGTTGGGAAGTGTAAACATTGCAACACAGTTGGATGATGCCTATCGCCGGAGCGTGATGAGGCATAATGAGGATGTGGATAAAAATAGATACATCTTGTCAAAGTTAATAGACTGTGTGTGTTTTTGTGGTGCATTTGAATTGGCTTTACATGGCCATGATAAAACTGAAGACTCTTTAAATCCTGGTGTATTTAGAGGCCTGGTGGATTTTGTATCCAGCATAGACAGTGCAATGGAACTACACTTAAAAAAATGCAACAGTATTCAAGGGCACTTCAAAAACAATTCAGAATGAACTGCTGGACTGCATGCTCACGGTCACCAGAGAGATCATTGTAGAGCAGTTAAAATGCACTGATTATGTGGCTATTCAGGCAGACAATACAACTGATGTTTCCACTAAGGCTCAGTCTGTTCTAGTCTATCGCTACATTGATGAACGATACAGAATTGTTGAAAGGTTTTATGGATTCTCTCATCTGAAAGACTCTAGTGCACAGACATAATGGAAAAATTGGACAAAGTATTCCCTGAAGATTGCCACAAATAAAAATTAATTGTGCAAATATATGATGGTGTGAGTCTAATGAGGGGGGTGTCTAGTGGTGTCCAAAAGAAAGTAGATGAAGTGTTTCTAAATGCACATTAAAAATCTCAGAAGCTCAAGTTTTCTTTTGTGATATCTCTGGCTTCTGAACATTTTTTTCTCGTTCTCCGAAAAGAACCGCAGTCTAGATGAGGTATCAGATCACAAACTTCCAAAACCATCTTGCACTCGCTGGAGCTACCATATTCGGGTAGTGGAAGCCATATATCAGCACAGGGAAGCACTCCGTACATGCTTTGTGCTCATTATTGAAAGACGGACTGATTTTGAGGGGGTTACTGTGCATGAGGCCCAGGGATTCATTCGAACTCTGAAAGTTAAGGAGTTCCTTTTCTTCCTTTTTTTGTTCAATAACATAATGCCCCATGTCGACATTCTATATAACCAGCTTCAGAAGCGAGACATTTACTCTGTGTATGTGCAGAAACCTACTGCAAATGTTATCAAATGCATTCGCAGAGTACGTGGAAGCACTGACAATCTGGAAGCTAAAATTCCATCAGAGGCAACTTTTTCAGGTCGCAATGCAAATATGAACACTTTTAATCGTTTGGCTAAAGAAGTATGTGATATTATAGTTACACAAGCCCCAGAATGCTTTGCATTTACTAACCACTTGGAGGTGGCCAAATTGTTGCACAGTGCCCTATTTCAAACACATGGACAGTCTTTTCCCAATGATGCACTGAATGCAACTGTCCAAGCGTACCCCATGTTAAACAAGGAAAGACTGCACACTGAGCTTTCAATTGTTTATGAGAGACCAGTATTCTGTAGTTCAAGTGGGGCAATTTCTTTATTAAAATTGTTTGTTGAAAACAATCTCGAAGAAGCATTTAGTGAGACAATGCAGTTATTAAAAATTCTGATTACTACAGCCATGACAACAGCTGAGTCTGAGCGCTGTTTCTCCACCCTGAAGCGAATTAAAACATTCTTGAGAAACACAATGACTGAGGATCATCTGAATGCTTTGGCCATGCTGTCCATGGAAATACAACTAATTCAAGAGATCCCTGACTTCAATACACGGACTATTGATACGTTTGCCTCTCTAAAAAATAGACGTGCACAATTTGTGTACAAACTCTCAAAATGATTGACCAGTGAATGTTCTGTTCCAAACAAGCTATTTGCAGTTATTTTCTAGGTTACCTTGAATCCTTTGTTTCAATGGCCTTATATATGTTAGGATTTTGTGTAAGGTTGCAGTGATCTATTTGACAGAAAAGTGAGAAATGTGAAGTATGTTTGGATGTTATGGTTGTTGGTTGATAATAAAGCACTCAACATTATAAAGTTAGTAAACTATTTCTGTTGCATTTTTCTCCATGCAATATCTATGTGCTATTTCTGAGGCATGTACATTCCACGTGTTGCAACTTTGAGCAACTGAAGCAATAGCAACTCAGCGAGGCAGACAGCCATTAGAGGTAGGACAAATGTCGCATTAATTAAGTGGTTACAAACTAAAGTAATATTTTAGCTTAGTTTCCCCCTTTCAGAAAATGCCTAAAATCCCACTTAGTAAGAGGATGAACACATGTGCATGCCAGTAACAGCATGACACACATATTTTTGCATAAACCATAGTACCAGCTATTCTCAATACAAGCTGCTGAAAAATACACCATCACACTTGCACACGTAAGAATAGTGTACCACCATTAATATGCAAAACTGAATGCTTTTTTGATATTTCGGTGGGTTTTTTGGACAGTAAATTGCACATTTTGTAGGCCATTTTTCCAAAACTTTTGCAGTGGGAG